>NC_083338.1:42171599-42496801 GCF_019175385.1 Lycium barbarum
GTAGAATACCCAGTAGAGATGATGGTCTCCTGGTGGTGATCCACGACCAGTTCCACGAGCCGTACAATATTCCACGGACCGTACAAGTGTCCGTGGAAGTCCCGACGAGTTGAATAGGTTCTGATTATATAAATGTGTTCCCACTTCATTAAATTCATTTCCCACATTCCTTCATCTCTATCAAGACCTATAAAAGGTTCCATACATTTCATCCACAAGAATTCAAAGTAAATTGATGATCAACTTCATCAAACCAACAAGAATCAAGAGTATAAAACCCATTAAAGTCATCTAAGCTAAGAAATTTCAAAGGAAGTGAGTTAGGGTTTTTGGTGGAAGAAGAGTATTGCTACTTAAGGCTTGTTCCTAAAATATCTAAGGTAAGTTTTATGATATTTTCATGATGTTTAAGACATTGAGAAGTTGAAACACTTGGATTGTAGAAAGAATATAGAAAATGGGCCATAAATGTGGGAATAGTGCTATTGTTGAGTAGTAGTTTGGAATGAATCATGAATATGGATATGTTGTGATTGTAAGTAGATTATGACTGACATCTAGAACATGGAATAAGTATTGAACGTAATAGTGAATTATGACCATGATTATTGGGAAATTGAAGTGATGATGATTGCTATTTATGGTATTATGAATGAAGTTACAGATATTTGGGAGTTGATATGGAATATGGAGGAAATCAAATAAACAAAGGAAATGCTGCCCAATTTTCTTTAGCTTCAGTAAGCACGTTCTTATAATCACTTAGCTAATGTTAGTGTGAATTCTTTTGAAGGTAAAGATGTGAGCATTAAAGGAGAACTAGCAAGCAATAGAGTAGTTAAACGACAAAGGTATGTGAGGCTAGTCCTTTCTTTCTATGGCATGAATCCTATGGTATGATCTTTCTTTCTTCACCATGAATCTCCTACATTCCAGAAAGCTAATAGTCCGTGTTCATGAATAGCTATATGAGACAAGAGACATATTATGAGTTCAATAACGATGATGATGAGTTAAGTATAAAGATTCTAGAGTTCATGATATGATGTTCCTATAACGTTATTGATGTCGATTATTGTATCCACTCACCTTATGTATTATGATGTTCCTATAATGTTATTGGTGTCGATTATTGTATCCACTCACCTTATGTATTATTTCCTTCAAGGTGAGGCAGAGTACCATAAAGCTAATGATGTCATATATTGTATACACTCACCTTATGTATTATTTCCTTCAAGGTGAGGCAGAGTACTATAAAGTTAATGATGTCGTGTATTGTATACACTTACCTTATGTACTATTCCCTTCAAGGTGAGGCAGAATACTTATAAATGCTGTATAAAGGAATCGGGGGGTTCACGGCCTCATGTCACCCCGTCATAGCCATAGTTGCCTTCAAGTTCTAATGTATGTTTCAATGATAAATGCATATTGATGCTAAGTCATGATAGGTCTATAAAATGATCAATAAAGTAAGTTATAATATGACTATGCTATGTATGAAAATGTTGAATTACGACGAGTATATGATGATATGATATTACACCGTGCCTATATGGACGGGCAGACACACACCACTATAGTGGGCAGCTTACATCCCGGACGCGGGAGGCCTGGACGCAGGTGAATTATTATCACACTGTACCTATATGGACGGGCAGCTCATACATTATCACACCGTACCTATATGGACGGGCAACTTATACATTTATGCATATATGATGTGATAATGGATATGAAGTAAGTCAGCACCGTACCTAAATTTTGCTCGCTTATTGATGCTTCCTTTATCTCATTGACGTACTTTTATTGTTTATGCCTCTCATACTCAGTACAATGTTCGTACTGACGTCCGATTTCTTTGGACATTGTATTCATGCCCACAGGTAGACAGGGAGGTGAACTTAATCTAGACTCGTAGGAGTTGTTAGCTGATTGAGAGCACTCCATTGTTCCCGAGGTGCTTGATCATTCTTTTGTGTATATATGCATATTTTGGGCACGATGGGGTCCTGTCCCGTCCTTATGTCTAGCACTCCAATAGAGGCTCGTAGATGCGCAGTGTGGGTTATATGGTCACTACTGTATATATGTATATATGTGTATATTATCATTTTGATAGCCGAGAGGCTTGTGTATATAAAAGTATTTATGTTCTCAAATGGAAAAATGATTTTCTTATGATTTGAGTATGAATTTGATATAAAAAGGTCTATTGAGTATAATGAGTAGCAGAATGAGTGGTGCTCGGTGGTTAGCCCCGGGTACCCGTCACGGCCCCTAGACGGGTCGTGACAAAAGTGGTATCAGAGCAGTTCAGTCTTAGGAAGTGTCCACGAGCCGTGTCTAGTAGAGTCTTATTTATGGTGTGTTGCGCGCCACACTAATAAACAGGAGGCTACAGGGCATTTAGGAAAAATGACCATCTTTCATCTTAAGAGATCGTGCGATAGAGCTGTGTTTTAAGATTATCTCCTCCTTAATAGTGTGCTATGATTTTGGCAGAGCTGATGAAAGGAAAAGCTACGGCAGCTCAGAAGGGCAAGATAGTGGTTGAAGAAGGGCTTGAATGAGAGTCGTCTATAGATATGGAGGAGGGCGAACCCCAGAATAAGGCCCTACCTCGGTTTTCCCATACTTCACCCACTTTAGTGGATCAAAGGGGAGCCTTAACTTTAGCTCCAGCACCCCCAGTTCCTCCACCAGACGCCTCGGGCCAAGAGATGAGATAGGCCATTCTTCTACTGACTCAATTGGTAGCCGCTCAAGCTCAGCGGCAAAATGTGGGCCACGATAACAGGAGTTGGAGAAAGGGAGCTAATTCTTCGGGGTTTGATCATGAGTTTAGGGGTGCTCTGAGGCAAAAATTCTTTAGGCACTCAGTTCATTCGACAAGTGGTGCTCCTCCGCAGTTTTCTAGACCTGGATTTGATGGGTCTACTTATTCTAGGTCACCCCAGAGTCTCAGAGTTTCCAGTTCTCGGATTCGGAGTGGTTCTAGTCAGACGAGATCCCCAGTGCCATGATGTACTCGGTGTCACAGGTTACATTGGGGACTGTGCCGCTTGGGCTCGGATGTTTGTTATACATGTGCTCGGCCAGGCCATATCATGTGTGATTGCCCATAGAGGGGTGGTAAGGGTAAGGTTCGGGCTACGAGAGTGATAGCTGGCTCTTTGTCGTCGCTACGCCCTCCAAGGCCAAAGCCACAGATGTTAGTAGGTGGTGATAGAGACCAAAGAGGAACGCCCAGTCCAAGTGGATCCCAACATCATATCCATGCGTTAGCTGAGCGACAGGATCCTGAGTCTTCCCCTGATATTTTTCCAGGTGTATTGTTAGTATCCTCTTATGATATGTGTGCATCGATTGATTCGGATCCTATGCTGTCATGTATCACCCCCGTTGTGATGATTGTGTTGAGGTGAAAATCTGAGTCAATCCGACAATTTGAGATGGTTATATTTGTTAGTAACCTAGTGACAGCCAGGATTGTGAGATACGAGTAAGCTGATTGACAGGGAGTGAATATAAATAATATGTGTATGTATATAGACATTGGAATCCTAGACTGAGTGTGCAGGCACAACTTATGAGACAAGAACTATTATTTATATCCTTTAATGGTAAGTGATCTTGTGTTGTTCGTTTACATATTATGTGTGTTCCGATACATGTCCCATTGAGACATCGGACGTGTTTTATGGGCTATGTGCAGGTTTGGGATTGTTATGTTTACAAGAGAAACTCTGCCGAATTTTTTTTTTTTAGAATCTAAAGGAGATAAGATATAAGCTTGTGACATGTTCTAATGAGAAGAGATGTCGTGCAACAAGGTAATGGCAGGACGAGACTAAGTTAGGAGTATCATTAACAACTACACGAGATGAGTTAAATACTATTGAATTGATAGTAACAGTAGTTATAAGAGCGACATTGATACGGTAAAGAGAAATGCTTGGTAGTACTAAAACATGACATGGAAGAGAAAGGGTAACTCCAATAGTGTGTGGTACTGGGGTATTGATTGGACGGATAAGTGCGAGTAAGATATGATAAGTTTACTAGTAAATAAAGTAACAGTACCCGGAGACAGAGGTACGAATACGAAGGGTTATGATGAATGAGAATAAGTTAGTAAAACAATTTATTTGGTAAGCGTAATAGAACTGATTAGAAAGAGTAACAGGTTGAGTATTGTCACGACCCAACCCCGTGGGCCATGACTAGTGCCCGAACTGGACACCCGTATACGAACCGGACACCCGTATACGAACCCGTTACATATAATCAAACTGAATCTATGAACAATATGGAAACCTACAAAAGAACTCCAACGGTTCATAACATCATCATATATGTATATTCAGATAAACTGTCTCCTGAGGAGTCACAACTAATCAAATCATAAAATGATACGCAAGCCGACAAGGCTTCCACTACACATCAACATCATGTCATATGCAAGCCAACAAGGCTGCTACTACAGACGGACATCATATCATAGCACATCGGATAGACATAGCTGAACAGAACTTACACACAACCCACACACATGTCCACAGACCTCTAAGAGTACTAGTAGCGAAATATGACGGGACAGGGCCCCGTCGTACCCCTGGATAACATATACATATATATATCATAAGACTTGTACTAAAATCTAGGCTCCGAAACAACGGAGCTCTCCAAGACAGCTGAAAGGAAATCCTAAGCTGGGGGACCACCAAATCGAGCGTCTGTACCTGCGGGCATGAAACGCAGCCCCCCGAAGAAAGGGGGTCATTACGGAATATGTACTGAGTATATAAAGCATGAAATATAGTAAAGAGGATAATAACTAAAATAGAGATTACCAAAAACAAGTATGACTTTTAAAACATCAATACACTTGCCTTATGAAATGAAAATCATGCAAATCAATATCATATATCATATCCGGCCTATTATAGGACCCGGTAAACATGGTCGCCACCCCGTCTTTGGCGCCATAACACAGGATAACACCATAAACACAGCATAACTCCATAAACACAGCATAACTCCATAACACAACATAACTCCATAACACAGCATAACTCCATAGTATATATATATATATATATATATATATATATATATATATATATATATATATATATATATATATATATATATATATCATATTCCGACCCTTTAGTAAGGGACTCGGTGAACAATGCAATGGAACTGTGCACGATAACATATCCTGGCCCGGGACTCAGTGAAAGACATATTGAGACATGCACGAGTGGAGTAGTGAGCAACCATATGCAGATTAAAACATTTTCAAAGACTCAATGGAATAATCAAAATGAACTGTCACTTGAAAATCAGGACAATATTCATATCAAATACCTTTCGGATGTCACTGTGGACTATAGAATAGAACTTCTGGAATCATATATACGTATCAGGGTATATCAAAGACTCAATGGGATAATCAGCACGAACTATCATTTGAAAATCAAGACAATAGTCATATCAAATACCTTTCGAATGCCACTCGGAAACATATCAAACATCCCTCGAATATCATCATAAAGTATATCAAAGAGCCTTAGGAACCATAGTCATATGTCAATATAGTATGAAACATCTTATAGAAGTCTGGACATTAGTTATCATAGAATTCATAAGAATAGGAGTTGATATATATCGACTATTATTCAACGTACAAAAATACTGAAGGGGGAGGCTCAATCACTGGAGAGTTCTAACATCAAGAAGTGAATAAGAATCATAAATCACACTCGAAACTTATGAATAGGATTACCCCAAAATTCATATCATTCATCACTTAGATCTAAGACATGCCAAAAGAAAGAAGGGACGGCTTTACATACCTGTTAACGACCAATCGCAAACCCGTTCGCTTTGTCGCTCTTTTAGCCTATTTAATATAAAGGTAACGTTATCGTCAGTAACCATAGTTTCTAGTTCGTAAACCGTAGCCCATCACTTTATAGAACTTATTCTTTAACTTATACATTCTCGTTTAGGGTCTTCCATTAGTTAAGGGCTTAACGAAAATCGAGCAGCATTTCCCCTATATATTCGCCTAACCCGAATTCCCAATTATTCTCCTGTTAACACATAAATACCAACAACAGAGATATACAGACAAAATTCTCACAATTCAGCCCATAACAATTCTAACAACCCAACAACTTCTCTAAATCCATTTCAACCCACAATTTCCAATAACATCAATTTTATGCATTTTCTTACTTCCAATTTCTTCCAATCCAATTTTAATCCTTTCATTACAACACCACTAACATAATTACACCACAAAATAAGAAAATCTTACCAAATTTTTCTCGGAGGAATTTCTACTCTTAATTGCTCCAATTTCGCAATTTCTTCTTCCTCGATTCAATATCCAATGTTGCTATCACCTCCTTGAACTTGTAAATCACCTTGGAATTAAATCAAAGCAAAAAAAATTTAAAAAAAATAGCCATGGCTGCTCCTTCTTTTTTTTTTTCTTAAGCAAAATATTTTTGGAAATGAATTTTAGTTGTCAACTTTGTGACAATCCATGCCTTATATATGGTTGTCCCCTAAGGGACACGTACCCCCCCCCCCCCACCAAATGACTCACCAAATTAATTCTTGAATTGTTTGATTTTATTTATTATTTTTTTCGGGTGGGGCCCACTTTCAATAATTAAATTAATTAATTTTAATTAATCAATAATCCTTACTTAATAATCTAATCATAATTAATTAGTCCCTAATCTCCAGTAATATTTTTATACACTAAATAAAATTTATAAACAATTTATGTTCTAATTAAAATTGAAAATTAAAGATTTCTATTTCGTGTCCGAAAATAATTCTGCCTTTAACTTGAGTCGATTTGCTTGCGAATAATTTGACGTATAAATATACGGGGTATAACAAGTATGCTTACTTCACGAGATTTATTCTATTTCGTAAGCGGGCTTGTGAATGGGATCAAGAAGCGGCACTATATAGCATCGATTATGATCAAGGTATAATGAGAGCACAACAAAAACTGTACTACAAAGTATAGCGAGGAAACGACTAAGGATGTGGCATGTTCTATATGAATAAAGAGTGAATGCAAGAGTGAAACCAGCAAGCGAGCCACGGGGCAGTAGATGAGAAAGCTTAAAAGACCTTGTGAGGGTAAAGTCCAGCATAGGGATTCCTTAATGACATAAATGATAACCAGCAAAAAGGGGGAAGTCAACTTGAAAAAGAAATCAGAGAAAAGTGATATGGCAAAGTAGCGATAGTTGTAATTAATATAATCAAGAGTATGAGTGATATCTTTAGCTGGATGCAAAAGACCAAGACTACAGAAAGATGAATAACGAAATAGGACGATTATCAGGAGGAGGATCAACACAATAAGGGTGAGAGGGGATGATCAGGATGAACAGAAGAAGTCTCGAAAGCAAAAAGAATGGATTGTACAAAGGCAGTATATTCTAAAAGGCAAAGCAGTACTAAGTTAGGAATAGAGTTCCTCATTCGAAGAATAAAGGATTAACCATAAAAGGGGAGGAAATAAGATTAATTGAGGAGGAAGGAATGTAAAGGAATAAGAATGAGAATAGAGAGAAAAGGAAATATACAAAGTACGCGCACTTAAGAAGTAGTCGTGTTATGACTAAAAGAAAAATGTATCTCCTATGAATATCCTATACCAAGTTAGAGCGAGTAAAGTATATGAAGTAAAGAGTTGAAAAGAAAGAGATGATCACGGGTTATGGGTTTACCGTATGACGATAAAACGATAGAGTAAATCTATCACCAACGACAAATATAATATGATTATGATTGGTCTTGAAATTAGTGTTGAGTGCAAAACAAGAGTAAAGGAATGAGAGGCGTGAGTGGTATTAGTGGCATATGAGACTTAGACCCTGGAAAACAAAGATGACGTTACAAGTGAACTTTGAGCACCGAAGAAGAGGGCAAGTGACATTATATGGATGGCATGGATAACTAGACCTACTACTATTGTGAGCATCCCTATGGGGCAGAAAGTTGTTAATTGGAGCGGATTTAGATATTGACTCATAACTACCAGATGAGCTAAGTGAAAATACATCCTTGTTTGGATTGCTATATTGATTGTATTATTTGGTTACAAGACTGCAAGGTGAGTATGTTAAGACTTCATATATGAATTATTGTAGCTATAGACTATGAGAAACAGCATGAATAAGATGTAGTATAGTGAGGGGTATATGAATTCAAGATTTGAAGGTGAGGCAACATATTTGAGAATGGTACAAGTAAAACCCTTAAAGGGGGGAAGCGAATAAAGAGGATACAAGTGTGGAGATTGAAATGATGGACCATAAGATGTGATAGATAGAGACTCTGAAACAAATAGTGAGAGTTGCACAAAAATGAGTCTACTGACTAACAACTGAGCAGATATAAATTGAACAGGCATCTGAGACTGTACGGGAAATCATTCGTGGAAACCTCGAACTACGTGACATTGAGAGCAAATAACTCAAGGGATATTGTAAAAGATAGCGATGCTATACTGGAATGGAGACAAAGGCACTAACGGGAGAGTCGTTGTTAATGATATCGCTATTTATGAGTAATAATTAAGAGAGGGACCTAAGGTTTTCTATAGTAGAACATAAGATATGAAAATCAAGGGAAAATAAAGGAAGGAAGAGAGCACAACGAGATAAGTTACTACAGATAGACAAAATACTTTTGGTATGAATGACACTGAGCCTAGTCATGGTCGGATGCGCGGAACACCGAACCTTTGTGGTCGGGCATGCTATGTAAATGATATGTATATGAATATAACCATGGATACGATATATAAATGAGTACGATTATGAATACGGATGCATATATGGATACATGTATGTGTATAGATGTGTATGTACACAAATCACGCAAGAACAATTATGTAACTTGCAAGTAATTATACGTCGCCAATGAAACCAAGTGGGTACTTAAAAAGAGGAGTAAGAGGTAAACAAGAATAGTGTGGTCATGATACCCCCCCCCCCCCCCCCGGGTCAGTTGAAGGAAAATATATGGTAAATTGAGTTGAAATGTTGAGTTGGGATTATTGTTAGAGATAAATAGGGTAATTACTTCAAATATGACATAAGTGCATGCCATACGCTTACTACAGTAGCCCTGGGGTGTGACAACTTACGAATGCAATAATATCACTGAATGAAAGGGAAGCTTAGTCCCCGATGCATTAGGCCTTATGAGATTGTATGAAAAATAGGCAAGGTGGCATATGAGTTAGATCTACCATCCATGCCTCGATGCTTCATAAATGTGTTGGAGATCCTACGAGGATTGTTCTGATTGATGATGTTCGGGTGACAGAAAAGCTAACTGATGAAGAAGTGCCCATTGCTATATTAGACAGACAAGTACGGAGACTTCGCAACAAGGAGGTAGCTTCAGTCAAGGTGTTGTGGAGAAACAACAACCGAGAAGAAGTGACTTGGGAAGCGGAAGAGAAAATCAAATCCACATATCCGCACTTATTTCAACCCCCAGAAGAGGTTCATGATGAAACACCAAGATTCTGAGGTATGTATACTTTCTTGTTTATGCATATTGGTCTTGTGTGGCCAAATTTTAGTTCTGTTATGTTGTGGTCCCGTGAGGAAATATTATTATGGGTTGTTGTGACAGGATGGTAGTGCTATATTACAGGAGAAACTCTGGCAAAATTTTTGTAGAATTCCCGAGTGTTTAACATTCAAGGACGAATGTTCCAAAAGGGGGAAAGAATGTTACACCTTGAAAAATTCCCCATTAGTGCTCAGTGAATAGGTTAGTAAAGAGCATGACGTATACGACATTTCTATAAGTAAGAAATAGCATTTTATGATCCTAATCGAGATTTCAAAGACATTTGAGGTAAGGAAAGAAAGTGGTTAAAGAGAGCGAGGTATAGGTGGTGTATCGGAAGAGAATTATGAGCATCGAATTAATAATCACCTAATAGTGTCTTGGAGAAGAGTTATAACGTTCCTTAGATTGTTAATGAAGTGTTAAACAAGTGCTAAGAAGGTTCCATAAGAATTGGAGATCAAACGAAACGACGAGAATAACTTAGGAAAAAGCTGTGAGTTCCACGACCATGTTTCACGGACCGTGAAACTTTCCACGGACCGTATACTGGTCCGTAGAATACCCAGCAGAGATGATGGTCTCCCAGTGGTGATCCATGAATCGTTCCACGAGCCGTACAATATTCCACGGACCGTACAAGTGTCCGTGGAAGTCCCGACGAGTTGAATCAGTTCTGATTATATAAATGTGTTCCCACTTCATTAAATTCATTTCCCACATTACTTCATCTCTCTCAAGACCTCTATAAGGTTCCATACATTTCATCCACAAGAATTCAAAGGAAATTGATGATCAACTTCATCAAACCAACAAGAATCAAGAGTATGAAACCCATTAAAGTCATCTAAGCTAAGAAATTTCAAAGGAAGTGAGTTAGGGTTTTTGGTGCAAGAAGCGTATTGCTTCTCAAGGCTTGTTCCTACAATATATAAGGTATGTTTTATGATATTTTCATGATGTTTAAGATATTGAGAAGTTGAAACACTTGGATTGTAGAAAGAATATAGTAAATGGGCCATAAATGTGGGAATAGTGCTATTGTTGAGTAGTAGTCTGGAATGAATCATGAATATGGATATGTTGTGATTGTAAGTAGATTATGAATGATATCTAGAACATGGAATGAGCATTATACGTGAAAGAACGTAATAGTGAATTATGACCATGATTATGGGGAAATTGAAGTGAAGTTGTGAAATGTGGATAATGTAGATAAATGATGATTGTTATTTATGGTATTAAGAATGATGTTACGGATGTTTGGGAGTTGATATGGAATATGGAGGAAATCATATAAACAAAGGAAATGCTGCCCAATTTTCTTTAGCTTCAATAAGAACGTTCTTATAATCACTTAGCTAATGTTAGTGCGAATTCTTTTGAAGGTAAAGACGTGAGCATTAAAGGAGAACGAGCAAGAAATGGTGTTGTTAAACGACAAACGTATGTGAGGCTAGTCCTTTCTTTCTATGGCATGAATCTTGTGGTATGATCTTTCTTTCTTAACCATGAATCTCCTACATTCCGGAAAGCTAATAGTCCATGTTCATGAATAGCTATATGAGACAAGAGACATATTATGAGTTCAATAACGATAATGATGAGTTAAGTATAAAGATTCTAGAGTTCTTGATATGATGTTCCTATAACGTTATTGATGTCGATTATTGTATCCACTCACCTTATGTATTATTTCCTTCAAGGTGAGGCAGAGTACCATAAAGCTAATGATGTCATATATTGTATACACTCACCTTATGTATTATTTCCTTCAAGGTGAGGCAGAGTACTATAAAGTTAATGATGGCGTGTATTGTATATACTCACCTTATTTACTATTCCCTTCAAGGTGAGGCAGAATACTTATAAATGCTCCATAATGGAATCGGCGGTTCACGACCTCATGTCACCCTGACATAGCCATAGTTGCCTTCAAGTTCTAATGTATGTTTCAATGATAAATGTGTATTGATGCTAAGTCATGATGGGTGTATAAAATGATCAATAAAGTAAGTTATAATATGCCTATGCTATGTATGAAAATGTTGAATTATGATGAGTATATGATGATATGATATTACATCGTGCCTATATGGACGAGCAGACACACACCACTATAGTGGGCAGCTTACATCCCGGACGCGGGAGGCCTGGACGCAGGTGAATTATTATCACACCGTACCTATATTGTCGGGCAGCTTATACATTATCACACCGTACCTATATGGACGGGCAGCTTATACATTTATGCATATATGATGTGATGATGGATATGAAGTAAGTCAGCATGTGCTATTTGTTTATAAGTGACAGTCATATACTGTTGCTCCCTTATTGATGCTTCCTTTATCTCATTGACGTACTTTTATTGTTTATGCCTCTAATACTCAGTACAATATTCGTACTGACGTCCGATTTCTTTGGACGTTGTGTTCATGCCCACAGGTAGACAGGGAGGTGAGCTTGATCCAGACTCGTAGGAGCTGTTAGCTGATTGAGAGCACTCCATTGTTCCGGAGGTGCTTGATCATTCTTTTGTGTATATATGCATATTTTGGGCATGACGGGGTCCTGTCCCGTCCTTATGTCTAGCACTCCAGTAGAGCTCGTAGATGCGCAGTGTGGGTTATATGGTCACACAAGGCCACTACTGTATATATGTATATATGTGTATATTATCATTTTGATAGCCGAGAGGCTTGTGTATATAAAAGTATTTATGTTCTCAAATGGAAAAATGATTTTCTTATGATTTGAGTATGAATTTGATAAAAGAAGGTCTATTGAGTATAATGAGTAGCAGAACGAGTGGTGCTCGGTGGTTAGCTCCGGGTACCCGTCACGGCCCCTAGACGGGTCGTGACAACAGGACCCCGCTATGCCCATAAATATATACACAAAAGAATCAATACCAAAAAGCTATAGCTCCGAAAGAAGTGGAGCTCCGCTATGTAGTCCCTGAGTATGTAGTCCCTGAGAAAATGTAGCTATGGATCAAGCCTGTCTCCCTGGCCACCTGCGGGCATGACGCAGCGTCCACAAATAAAAGGACGTCAGTACGAAGAATGTACTGAGGATGTAAAGCATGATCAATATCAATATAGGAGCATAATAAGCAACATAAGAAATAGCATAAGATGGGAGATAGTAGTATCATCGTCATAGGCACTTACTTACCTTTCATAGGGACATTCCATTTCTAGTACGTGATTGTGTACATACATCCGTATCCATATCCGTATTAATATATGTACTCATTTACATTTCGTATTCATATACATAGCCTCATTCGTATTCGTATCATATACATATCATTTACATAACATACCCGACCACGAAGGTTCGGTGTTTCACGTACTCGACCATGGTTAGGCTCGGTGATCATACATACCTGGCCAACCAAGGCTCAGTGTTACACATACCTGGCCCTACCAAGGCTCAGTGTTATCCTTACCCAACTGCAGTGATGCGCGCGCATCATTATATACATATATATACATCTATATATTCTACCCGGCCATATAAGCCCGGGGTTTCATAATAGCCATACAGAGGCACACATACATATAAGCTCATAGGCATCTTTAGCATTATCACTACTATCATCGTCATCATTATCGTTATTGCTATTTTCGTCGTCACCATTGTCATCATTACCATTATCGTCATTCAATACGTCTATCCTTATAGGATTATTCGTCATATGAGGAATTTAGTACAATCGTAATACATATCAAGAATTATAAGCTTTGTAGACTTTTGAATATAGTATCATTTGGAGAGCATCATAGGCTCATAGAAGAATAGATATTTGGCCAAAGAACCATGCCCTATGAAAGAACGGTTAGCCTAACATACCTTCCCGTTCGATTATTCTACACTTGCACGTTCTCTCCAATGCCCACGTTTCCACCTTCATTAGAGTTATATTATCATTAGGAAACCGATGGCTAGCATACATGACTAAAGCTAGAGAAAATTGGATAGCATCTCCTTTATTTATACGACATTCCTCCATATCGTAAATCAACTCCCAAACGTCAATAATACATTCACAATATCATAACAATAGTCTTTATTTATCCACATTATCTATATTTCTCAATTCACTTCCAATCACCCATATCCATGGTCATAACACACGACTACGTTCATTCACATACATTGCCTATCCCGTGTTCTTAATATCATTTATAACATATCCATATCACAACACATCAAGAATCATGACTCAATTCAAGCTATTACTCAAAATGACACTATTTCCACATTCATGACCCATTTTTATATATCCTTCTACAATCCAAGTGTTTCAACTTTCAAATACCTTAAACAACATGGAAATACCATAAATCTTACCTTAGATGTTGTAGGAACAAGCTTTGGGTGAAAATACTTCACTTGAGCCAAAACCCTAGTTCATCTCCAATGAGATTTCTTGACTTGGATGATCTTTAATGGGTTTCTTACACTTGATTCACTTAGTTTATGTTGTTGATCACTAATATCTCTTGAATTCTTGTGGAAGAAATGTAGAGATATGTTTTAGAGAGAAGGGGTGTGATAGGGAAATGAAATGAAACTTGGATCCCTCATTAAATACACCAAATCTGTCCCGACCAGTTCTACGGACCAACATACGGTCCGTATAAATTATACTTACCGTATGTCTGTTCGTAGATTTGGTCCAGAGAGGGGTGACAGTCTGGGCTGATTGTACGGTACAACATACGGTCCGTATGTTTTATACGACCAATATGTTTGGCCGTATAATCCCCAATTTTCCGAGATTCGTTCTCGTCGACTCGTTTGATCTCTAATCCTTATGGAACCTTCTTAGTACTTGTTTATCACCTTATTAACAATCTAAGGGACGTTATAACTCTTCTCCAAAGCATTATTAAATCCTCGTTAACTTGTTACTCGTAATTCCTTTTCGATACCTATCGAATGCCTTTCCTTCTCTTGGCAAACTTTCTTCCCCTATTTCGAACATCTTTGAAATATTAACTAGGGTCATCGAATGTCATTTCATACTTATTGAAATACCGTATACTCGTGCTCTTCACTAGTCTATTCACTTGTGCATCAACGAAAAATTTTCTGAGATGTAACAGTACCTCTACCGCGGCATACTGGTGTCGGTGAACCTTGCCTCGGAGGGCGTACCGATGATGAAGAACCAGCTGCTGATCCCATGGGCTGAACCATACCTCTTCAACCTCTCAATGGACAGTCGCGCATCATATGTCCTAGCTGACCGCAGGCATAACAAGCATCCGTACTTAAACCGCACTGTCCAATATGCAACTTACCATACTGAGTGCATCATGGTAAGGATGGTCTCATTTAGGCGGAATCACCTCTATACTGAGAACCCGAAGCTTTGAAACTCTAACCTGGTCCGAAATAAATAAGGCGATCGAACCTTTTGCCTGCAAATCGAGGAGGCGCACTAGCCGCTAATTGGCCGGAGTGCCTAGAATACTGCTGCCTCTGACCCCCTCTAAACTCACTAACAGTACCTGAGGATCTGGCCTTTTTACTATAACCCCTATCATAATCACGCTCACTCCTCCGTAGTTGTTGTCGTTCTTCCAGGTTCTGGGCATGGGCCTGGATACGAGAAATATCCATACCTTCTTGAAGTGAGGCCATCAAGAAATCATAATAAAATGTGGCCCCAAACCATTCACGAACCAGTGGACCCTATCTCCCATATCAGCAACCATAGCTGGAGCATACCGAGCCAAGGAATTAAAACAAAGACTATATTCCCGGGCACTCATATTCCCATGACTGAGGTTTAGGAATCTATCAGCTCTAGCCCTTCGAACCTCTGGCGACAAATAGTGTCAGAGAAAAGCATCTACAGACTCTTGCCATACCGATGGAGGTGCATTTACCCCTCTAGAAGATATCCAGGTACTATACCAATTAACCGCCACATTTTGCAATCTCTAAGAAGCCAACTCCACCGACTCAATATCAGAAGCATGCATTACATGCAATGTCCTCAACATCTCATCTATGAAATTCTGCGGGTCCTCATCCGGTTTTGACCCAAAGAATTCTAGAGGGTCCAAATTAATAAAATCACGGACTCTGATGCTAACGGCTCTGCCACCATGACCCGTACCTTGCCGCTGAGCCTGAGCAGCTATTAACTGGGTCAACAACTAAATGGGCTCCGTCATCTCCTTGCCTGAGGCATCCAATGGAGGGACTGGGGTGCTGGAGCTAGAGTTGGGGCTCCTCTATGCTCCTCTGGAGCGGGTGGAGTGTGAGAAGACCGAGATGGAATCTCATTATGGTACTTTCCCTCCTCTATATCTGTGGGTGGTACCCGTTCAGTCCTCCTACACGCCACTGACATACCCTTCTGAGTCGCTGTAGCTTTTCTTTTCACCGGCATCGCTGAAATCATAACACACGATTAGGAAAAACGGAACTCTTATAACATGGCTCTATCGCACGATCTAAGAGGAGAAACAAAGGTCAATCATTCCTAAATGCCCCGCAGCCTCATGTTTATAAGTGTGGCGCGCTTTACAACCATAAACAAGGCTCGACTGGACACAGCTCGTAGACACACCCTAAGATGAACTGCTATGATACCACTTTGTCACGACCTAACCAGAGGGCCATGACAGGCACCCGAAGCTAACCTACCGAGCACCTCTTAACCTAAGAGCATGAGTTCAAAGATAAAACACATCTATACAAGCATCATTAACTATGCCCGTACGTACAAGCCGATAAGGCTACCAAAAATGACATACATCAATATGAACCGGTAAGGATACTAAACATTTAACTATGTACGTCTGTCTACGAGCCCCTACAAAGAGTACAAAACATAAAGGATGGGACAGGACCCCGCCATGCCCATATGTACACAAAAGAATAATACCAGCTAACATGTAGCTCCAACACAAATGGAGCGCTCCTGTGCAAACGTGATGAACCAGCCTACGGATCTGGTCCGTATCCCTGTCTGTGTGTGGGCATGAACGCAACGTCCATAAACAAAAGGACATCAGTACGAGTAATGTACTGAGTATGTAAGGCATGAATAGCAACACAATTAAAGTAGGAAAGAAGCATAAGATAGGAGAAATAACATGTACATCTGATTGCCTCTTAAGGCGGATATCATGCATGCTTAACTTTTTTAAAAAAAAAAACATTTTTCCTTACATATATAATATAACTGTCAGTGTTGTGGAACATACAGCCCGATCCATAAATATTAGTACTGTGGAACGTGCAGCCTAATCCATATATCATATCATCCCGCGTCCGGGTTACCATCATAACATACTCACTGCAGTGGTGTGCACATCTACGTGCCGTACCCGGCCGTCTATAGTGTAACACCCTAATTCCACTAGGGTGTAATGGGCACCCAACCCCACATCCGGAGCCGAGCGAACTCACAGACCTTTAGTGCACACACAATCTTATTAGACTTTTAAATCAAATAAAGATAAAATACATGATGAACTTTCAAAAATAACATTTTTCGATGTTTTCCAAATCAAACAGAATCTGTGATCTTATAGAATTTATCACATAATACAGAATGACATATCGGCTGATGGAGCCGCTTACAAACCGACATACTATACCCACGACTCTGTCTGCAAAGTCTCTAACATCAATCCAGAAAAGCATGACATACATATACTCTGACTCGGCAACACTCCAGGAGTAAGTGGAGCTCGCCAATCCCGCTGGACCATCTCTTGACAAAATCTTCTACTCATGTGGGTGTACCTGTGTGGCATGAAACGCAGCCCCCGAAGAAAAGGGGGTCAGTACGGAATATGTACTGAGTATGTAAAGCAGGAAATACAGAAAACAGAACCATAACCGGAACAGATAGTACGAAAGCTAAGTACATAATACAGAATACCAAAACGTTTGCTTTTCAAACACAAAACATAGTTACCGATATCGTACATCATATATGCATATAATAGATCCATGCATGCATGCTCATAGAACATCATATAGTGTATTGCTGCGGAACGTGCAGCCCGATCCATAATCATACATATACCGTACCCGGCCCTCCACTGCGGGACGCGGTGAACAGAATCATATGCCATCCTGGCCACCACCCCGTCATCATACCATAAGGTCATCATATCATACATAACATGCCTCGGCCCGCAAGTGAGAGGGACTCGGTGAACAATGCAGAGGAGTATGCACGAGAACATATCCTGGCCCGGGCTCAGTGAAATCCAAACTGAGGCTTGCACGAACAGAATAATGCGAAACCATATGCACACAAATTAAGACTCGATAGACGAGCATACTTACCGACTCCTGAAGGCTCAGAAACAAATCTCTTTCAAATATCATATGGATCAAATCAAATATAACTTTTAGAATCATATGTACATATCAAAGTATATTAAAGACTCAACGAAATAGTTAAACGTAGTATCATTTGGAAATCAAAACGTTAATCATACCAATTGTCTTTCGAATGCCATTCGGAAACATATCAAACAGAACTTTGGACAATTACGCATACAGAACCCTTTAGGGACAAAACTCAGAATTCAAGAGTAGAATTACCCCAAAGTGCATATTATATCATACCTTATGTGGCTCTAGGACATGCCAAAGAAAGAAAGGGTAAGCCTTACATACCTGTTCCACGACCAACTAGCTACGTTTATTTGTCCAAACTTGCTAATCTACATTCAAGAGAATTGACATAATCATTAGATTCATCAACATATACTTGTCTTAGTTTTTCAAATGAATTCATTTATATTCTACCGAAATTTCGGCAGCACTTCCCCTGTAAATACACCATCCCCGAGAATCTAACTCGGCCAATTTACCAACAACAATCCGAGAATTCAACTCGGCCAAATTATCAACAACAATATCAACAATCATACTAACAACTTCAACAATTTATCCAAAATACATTCTAACATGATTCAAGAATACTTCAAACAATTCACATAACATTTCAAACAACCCAATCAACATTCTACTCCACCCGAGACCTTCCAACTTCAATAAGAACAATAACAAAATAATTTCTTCTTTCAAATTCAATCACAACAACCCAATAACTTACTCACTAACAATATTATTCATGCAAATATAAAAATTCGTGCTAGTGTCACATTACTTCTTCAACATTCCCTCAACGATTACAACTTCCTTTCAAACCATTAATTCTTCATTTACATCGTGGAATCTACAACACAACAACCAAAATACTAGATAAAATTGATTCATTCTCTTCTACATCACATAGCAACCCCACGGCCACAACACTACATCCATAGTTTCATATATTTCGTCCATTTCTTCACTCTACAACATATACACGGCCAACACTCCAACATACCAAGTCATGATTTTCATCCTTTCTACATACTACAACATACATGAATCATCCATAACATATCTAAAAGAGGATTAAACACATACCTTTTCCCACACAAGTTCTTAATCGGCTATGATTGTGATTTTCACAAATGAATGTTTTGATTGCTCCAACAACTACTCCATGTTGTAGAGGACCTTCCAATTGGTAGAAAAGCTAGAAGAAATTATTTTTTTGGATCAAAGTTGAAGGCTCCCACTTTTCTTCACTATGGCCGAATAGGCCTTGGTATTTGGCTTCTCCAAGCTTCTTCATCTTTCTAAAAGATGAAGACCAATGAATCTTATTTATCCTTTTTTTTTCCACCATTTATCCATATTTACACTTTAGTCCCTCAAGTAAGATTTATGGGCACATGGCCCTATTCTTTCTCTCCAAGATTCTAGAATATAAAAATGATGAATTAGTCTTATTTTTTTTCCACCACTTTTCTATATATATATTTAAGCCCTATAAGTAAGAACATGGACACATGGCCACGGGTGGGGCCCAGTTTTTATGTCACATGGCCAAAGTGGCATCTCAAGAATTTTCTTGAACACTTTGGTCCTTCAAGAACATTCTTGAACACTTTGTGAAATTACCGTTTTGCCCCTAGCTCTTCGCAATATTACCATAAGCCATTTTGTGAATTTCCCTTTTTGCCCTTAGTCTTTCTCAATACTTCCATACTAATAATGTTCATAAATAATATTCACAACAACTTGTACATTAAAATAATTTTGAAAATGGTCTTGCCTTCAACGTACCACGACTATCTCGAAATATCCGAACGTACAAAGTACGGGCTATAACATCATCCCTCCCTTTAGAACATTCGTCCTCGAATGTTCAACTGACCTCATGGGGTATCATATTACTTCGGGAGAGTCCCTTTTATAGTTGTCCTTTCTTCATGCCCGTTTCTTTTCTTTCACCCTATTTTCTTTATAATTGAACTCCTCGATCTTCACATAAATTCTCCTTCCGTGTCATGGGTTTTCTAACCAACCGTACCAAGTTAGTAGCCTTATCCTTCCCGGATCACCTCTTCTCTGTTACTATTTCGTCACAGTACCTTAACAAGATCCACGTATTTGGCACGCAATCTTCACTTAATGATTCAATATGTCCACAGGTTGTCTCTTACTCTTATTTTATCTCTAGTGTTGCAGTCTCGGTCATCATGCTATAAATATCCATCGGCTTTTGGTGTTCTCTTTTCCTCGTTCCCTGTTTCTTTATATTTTTGTCACTATCCCTTTTTAATCTTTCATCCCATATATTTATCTCAAAAACGTATGTACATAATGTTTCTTTACCATTTATCATCCTCGTAATCCGGTTACCCTTATGGTGACTTATGAACCGAGTTCTCCTAACTTCTTAGCTCGCAACATTTCGAGTTCTTACTACAACTTTTTCTTTATTTCCTTTTCTCACATTTCTCGATACAAGTGTACTTTTCTTCGATTTCCTTGTGCTGGCGTTCACTTTATCCTTCATTATTATTATTATTATTATTATTATTATTTGGCTCTCCGGTGGGGATTTCCTTGTAAATATGATCGAGCATCGCTTCGCATCGATGATTCATATAAATTCATAGCGTACATTCCCATGCTCCGTATCATTAATGGTCCATGAACTATTTCCTAGTATCCAATGAACCCTTCTTGCTCCTTCACAAACGCTGCATTCTTTCTTTCGTTCAAAAATTTGCAAACCACCGATCGTAGGTGCTTCTATTACAATAGTCGTTGTCATCCGAAATATCCTTTGAGTCTTATCATCCTCTCCATTATTCTTTGTAAACTTAGTTTGTAAGCATTTTCTTGCTCTTTTATTACTCCTTAAAACATATCACCGCGTACTTAGGTACGACGCCAGTTTGCCCGCTAGGAGGGATTCAAGTCATGGCATAAACATGTCATAATTCATGTTGGCAAGAAGCATCCTCTTGAGGTATCTTTCATTCTTTCCCTTTATGTCGGCCTCACGGTACACTCATCGTCAATTCGTTTCTACTTCTTCCATGTATTCTTTTGATATGCCGACATGTTTCGAACTCCGGTCCCGAGCTAATAAATTTCCTTTCTTGGCGTTTGAAAATGTCATGACTCCTCATAAGCCTAATATAATATGGTCTCCCCCCCCCCCCCCTTTAAGGGGCTCCCTATATGCCAACCGTCCTTTTGTGAAGTCTTCGTTCATACCTTCCTCCTTATCTTTCTTTCCAACTCTATGAACAACATATCGAAACGTCTTACCATAAGTTTTGGCTACACCATCGTTCTTGTCAATATTTCCCTACCTTTCCGTCCACTACTAATATTTTCGCACATTTAGTTTTCTTACTCGTAATTCTTCTTAACTATACGCTCGCATCGCAGCCGTGCTTTCGTATTTCTCAAGCGTCCCGCTACTTTTGTTCTTAGCACAGAATCTTTACAAATTTCCACTCTCTTCATCCTTATTCATCGGATCTTTACTATATTTATGACGTTATAACCGAGCGGCCTCCTATGTACATTCCTTACATTTCCTTTCATCTTTTTCTAAGATCAAATCCTTCAGAACTCACTTGAATTCTCGCTCCACTCCTTTAATTTCCGACCCATTAGTTTCTCGAACCGCACACATTCCTCTTTTGCTCCATATTACCACACTTTATTCTTTTTACGTACCTGTCTTTGAGTTTTTATCCAAGTAGTCTCATGCTTTACCGGTAATTTCTCTCGGGCTCCCCTTACCGGGATTTCTTACCTTTCACCTTCTTCCGACATTTTGGTCTCTTTGCCTTCCATTCACTCAATATCACTATATTATAATTTTTCAATCTTAACCCATAGAGAGAATAGCATCAGCCTACCTTATAGCATTTGTGCCGTTTATTCTTGTTGTCGCTTGAACTTCGGTACCCTTACTTGGTTAATGCCTCCTTTACCGTAGCGCCGATTGCTGGGACGCACATGTCCACCGATACAAGCACATGTGGGATATCCTACGCATTCATATATATATATAGATAGTTACTATCAACTAGTCCACGAAATACTTCCAAACACTATTCAAGCCTATCCTAATCCAGAGTCGTGACGTACTTTCTGTTTCTTCTCTAACCTAGCCTGTCGCGTGCTACGTGGCCTTTTATGGTCTCCAACCATCCCGTATATTCAAATCTCACTCAGGCTATTCTAGCTTTCCATTTGTCTCTTATGTCGGAATATATAGAATTTTTAGTTCACTTCCCAGGGGGTCACCCATCCTAAAATTGCTCCTACCTTAGCACGCTTAACCTCGGAACTCTGGTGAAATCCGGTGCCTTAATACCGATATAATCACGTCCGCTTTCTCATACAGCCTTTATTACATGATTTGGGGCTAGTCGAGGTCTTACAGATTCCGAGACATTCTCGTGACACGTCCTTCTTTGTACAATTACTATTTTACCCATTTTCAATTCACAATGTTCACCTTTCACTTATGTGTATGATTAGGACCTGTCCTGGGCTTCCAGATTCCCGATAGTGGCGAACATACCTTAATCGCCGTTACTTATGAATATTTCGAGTATCGGCCTGTTCAGACTTTTACTCACCATTCTTGCATAATAATCTTCGGCGAAGCTGATTGTCGACTTTCTCTGAATCTTCCAACAGAACTTGCTCCTCTCATGCTATTCTTTCTATTCAAAGTTTGTACACAGCAAGTACCAACAATGCCTCACAGAGCATACGGCTATATATCGCATTCTAACCATCCGGAACTGCCACCTTCAGGTAACAGAACAAATATATCCATTCTTACCTCCTTCCGTCGTATGTAAGGCTTATGTATGGAATTTCATTTTTCCTAGGACTTGGCTCTATCGCACAATCTATGACGGAGAGAAGGTCAACAATCCCTAGATACCCCGTAGCCTCCTGTTTATAAATGTTGCGCGCTTCACACCATAAACAGGACTCTACCGGACACGACTTTGCAGACAACCCCTAGGACAAACCTGCTCTGATACCACTTTGTCACACCCTAATTCCACTAGGGTGTGATGGGCACCCGATCCCACATCCGGAGCCGAGCGAACCCACAGACCTTTAGTGCACACACAATCTTATTAGACTTAAATCAAATAAAGATAAAATGCATGATGAACTTTCAAAAATATTCTTTTTCGATGTTTTCCAAATCGAACAGAATCTGTGATCTTATAGAATTTATCACATAATACAGAATGACATATCGGCTGATGAAGCCGCTTACAAACCGACATACTATACCCACGACTCTGTCTGCAAAGTCTCTAACATCAATCCAGAAAAGCATGACATACATATACTCTGACTCGGCAACACTCCTGGAGTAAGTGGAGCTCGCCAATCCCGCTGGACCATCTCTTGACAAAATCTTCTACTCATGTGGGTGTACCTGTGTGGCATGAAACGCAGCCCCCGAAGAAAAGGGGGTCAGTACGGAATATGTACTGAGTATGTAAAGCAGGAAATACAGAAAACAGAACCATAACCGGAACAGATAGTACGAAAGCTACGTACATAATACAGAATACCAAAACGTTTGCTTTTCAAACACAAAACATAGTTACCGATATCGTACATCATATATGCATATAATAGATCCATGCATGCGTGCTCATAGAACATCATATAGTGTATTGCTGCGGAACGTGCAGCCCGATCCATAATCATACATATACCGTACCCGGCCCTCCACTGCGGGACGCGGTGAACAGAATCATATGCCATCCTGGCCACCACCCCGTCATCATATCATAAGGTCATCATATCATACATAACATGCCCCGGCCCGCAAGTGAGAGGGACTCGGTGAACAATGCAGAGGAGTACGCACGAGAACATATCCTGGCCCGGGCTCAGTGAAATCCAAACTGAGGCTTGCACGAACAGAATAATGCGAAACCATATGCACACAAATTAAGACTCGATAGACGAGCATACTTACCGACTCCTGAAGGCTCAGAAACAAATCTCTTTCAGATATCATATGGATCAAATCAAATATAACTTTTAGAATCATATGTACATATCAAAGTATATTAAAGACTCAACGAAATAGTTAAACGTACTATCATTTGGAAATCAAAACGTTAATCATACCAATTGTCTTTCGAATGCCATTCGGAAACATATCAAACAGAACTTTGGACAATTACGCATACAGAACCCTTTAGGGACAAAACTCAGAATTCAAGAGTAGAATTACCCCAAAGTGCATATTATATCATACCTTATGTGGCTCTAGGACATGCCAAAGAAAGAAAGGGTAAGCCTTACATACCTGTTCCACGACCAACTAGCTACGCTTATTTGTCCAAACTCGCTAATCTACATTCAAGAGAATTGACATAATCATTAGATTCATCAACATATACTTGTCTTAGTTTTTCAAATGAATTCATTTATATTCTACTGAAATTTCGGCAGCACTTCCCCTGTAAATACACCATCCCCGAGAATCTAACTCGGCCAATTTACCAACAACAATCCGAGAATTCAACTTGGCCAAATTATCAACAACAATATCAACAATCATAATAACAACTTCAACAATTTATCCAATATACATTCTAACATGATTCAAGAATACTTCAAACAATTCACATAACATTTCAAACAACCCAATCAACATTCTACTCCACCCGAGACCTTCCAACTTCAATAAGAACAATAACAACCTAATTTCTTCTTTCAAATTCAATCACAACAACCCAACAACTTACTCACTAACAATATTATTCATGCAAATATAAAAATTCGTGCTAGTGTCAGATTACTTCTTCAACATTCCCTCAACGATTACAACTTCCTTTCAAACCATTAATTCTTCATTTACATCGTGGAATCTACAACACAACAACCAAAATACTAGATAAAATTGATTCATTCTCTTCTACATCACATAGCAACCCCACGGCCACAACACTACATCCATAGTTTCATATATTTCGTCCATTTCTTCACTCTACAACATATACAAATCATCCATAACAACAACAACAATCAAAATACTAAATAAAAATTAGTTCATCACCCCCACACAATATAGTATATACACGGCCAACACTCCAACATACCAAGTCATGATTTTCATCCTTTCTACATACTACAACATACATGAATCATCCATAACATATCTAAAAGAGGATTAAACACATACCTTTTCCCACACATGTTCTTAATCGGCTATGATTGTGATTTTCACAAATGAATGTTTTGATTGCTCCAACAACTACTCCATGTTGTAGAGGACCTTCCAATTGGTAGAAAAGCTAGAAGAAATTATTTTTTTGGATCAAAGTTGAAGGCTCCCACTTTTCTTCACTATGGCCGAATAGGCCTTGGTATTTGGCTTCTCCAAGCTTCTTCATCTTTCTAAAAGATGAAGACCAGTGTGTCTTATTTATCCTTTTTTTTCCACCATTTATCCATATTTACACTTTAGTCCCTCAAGTAAGATTTATGGGCACATGGCCCTATTCTTTCTCTCCAAGATTCTAGAATATAAAAATGATGAATTAGTCTTATTTTTTTTTTCCACCACTTTTCTATATATATATATATTTAAGCCCTATAAGTAAGAACATGGACACATGGCCATGGGTGGGGACCAGTTTTTATGTCACATGGCCAAAGTGGCATCTCAAGAATTTTCTTGAACACTTTGTTCCTTCAAGAACATTCTTGAACACTTTGTGAAATTACCGTTTTGCCCCTAGCTCTTCGCAATATTACCATAAGCCATTTTGCAGATTTTCCCTTTTTGCCCTTAGTCTTTCTCAATACTCCCATACTAATAATGTTCATAAATAATATTCACAACAACTTGTACATTAAAATAATTTTGAAAATGGTCTTGCCTTCAACGTACCACGACTATCTCGAAATATCCGAACGTACAAAGTACGGGCTATAACATCCTCCCTCCCTTTAGAACATTCGTCCTCGAATGTTCAACTGACCTCATGGGGTATCATATTACTTCGGGAGGGTCCCTTTTATAGTTGTCCTTTCTTCATGCCCGTTTCTTTTCTTTCACCCTATTTTCTTTATAATTGAACTCCTCGATCTTCACATAAATTCTCCTTCCGTGTCATGGGTTTTCTAACCAACCGTACCAAGTTAGTAGCCTTATCCTTCCCGGAAAACCTCTTCTCTGTTACTATTTCGTCACAGTACCTTAACAAGATCCACGTATTTGGCACGCAATCTTCACTTAATGATTCAATATGGCCACAGGTTGTCTCTTACTCTTATTTTATCTCTAGTGTTGCAGTCTCGGTCATCATGCTATAAATATCCATCGGCTTTTGGTGTTCTCTTTTCCTCACTCCCTGTTTCTTTATATTTTTGTCACTATCCCTTTTTAATCTTTCATCCCATATATTTATCTCAAAAACGTATGTACATAATGTTTCTTTACCATTTATCATCCTCGTAATCCGGTTACCCTTATGGTGACTTATGAACCGAGTTCTCCTAACTTCTTAGCTCGCAACATTTCGAGTTCTTACTACAACTTTTTCTTTATTTCCTTTTCTAACATTTATCGATACAAGTGTACTTTTCTTCGATTTCCTTGTGCTGGCGCTCACTTTATCCTTCATTATTATTATTATTATTATTATTATTATTATTATTATTATTATTATTATTATTATATTATTATTATTATTATTATTATTTGGCTCTCCGGTGGGGATTTCCTTGTAAATATGATCGAGCATCGCTTCGCATCGATGATTCATATAAATTCATAGCGTACATTCCCATGCTCCGTATCATTAATGGTCCATGAACTATTTCCTAGTATCCAATGAACCCTTCTTGCTCCTTCACAAACGCTGCATTCTTTCTTTCGTTCAAAAATTTGCAAACCACCGATCGTAGGTGCTTCTATTACAATAGTCGTTGTCATCCGAAATATCCTTTGAGTCTTATCATCCTCTCCATTATTCTTTGTAAACTTAGTTTGTAAGCATTTTCTTGCTCTTTTATTACTCCTTAAAACATATCACCGCGTACTTAGGTACGACGCCAGTTTGCCCGCTAGGAGGGATTCAAGTCATGGCATAAACATGTCATAATTCATGTTGGCAAGAAGCATCCTCTTGAGGTATCTTTCATTCTTTCCCTTTATGTCGGCCTCACGGTACACTCATCGTCAATTCGTTTCTACTTCTTCCATGTATTCTTTTGATATGCCGACATGTTTCGAACTCCGGTCCCGAGCTAATAAATTTCCTTTCTTGGCGTTTGAAAATGTCATGACTCCTCATAAGCCTAATATAATATGGTCTCCCCCCCCCCCCCCTTTAAGGGGCTCCCTATATGCCAACCGTCCTTTTGTGAAGTCTTCGTTCATACCTTCCTCCTTATCTTTCTTTCCAACTCTATGCACAACATATCGAAACGTCTTACCATAAGTTTTGGCTACACCATCATTCTTGTCAATATTTCCCTACCTTTCCGTCCACTACTAATCTTTTCGCACATTTAGTTTTCACACTCGTAATTCTTCTTAACTATGCGCTCGCATCGCAGCCGTGCTTCCATATTTCTCAAGCGTCCCGCTACTTTTGTTCTTAGCACAGAATCTTTACAAATTTCCACTCTCTTCATCCTTATTCATCGGATCTTTAACTATATTTATGACGTTATAACCGAGCGGCCTCCTATGTACATTCCTTACATTTCCTTTCATCTTTTTCTAAGATCAAATCCTTCAGACCTCACTTGAATTCTCGCTCCACACCTTTAATTTCCGACCCATTATGTTGACCCATTATCCTTATTCTTTCCTTGGTGCGTAACCGGGTTCCTGTTACTAACCTGTCAAAGTATCCTTCTTACTCCTATGATTAAAGATTTCCAATTGTTTTATTTCCAAAGGTTCTCCTTTTCCTTGGACTATCCCATTAGTATATTTTTCCTACTTTCATCCTTAACCTTCCCTAGGTTCCTTCCTCCTCGAACACTTTTCTGCTTTTGCCATTTGTGGCATCGGCTATGAAGTTCATGAAATTTTTACTTTATACGCGCAATTCCGTTTCACTCTTAAGTCATCTTTTCAAAAAAGGCACTTTTCATACCCGAGGCATTCACATTAATATGGTTGTACATTTATTCCTTTACATACCTTTCAAGGACCTAAATCTCCTAACATCGTCGCAATGCCTAATCATTCTTTTCTTGCTTCACATCTCCCGTCATCGTCACTATTCCTTTCGCCTTGCTTATTGAAATTAGTTTCTCGAACCGCACACATTCCTCTTTTGCTCCATATTACCACACTTTATTCTTTTTACGTACCTGTCTTTGAGTTTTTATCCAAGTAGTCTCATGCTTTACCGGTAATTTCTCTCGAGCTCCCCTTACCGGGATTTCTTACCTTTCACCTTCTTCCGACATTTTGGTCTCTTTGCCTTCCATTCACTCAATATCACTATATTAGAATTTTTCAATCTTAACCCATAGAGAGAATATCATCAGCCTACCTTATAGCATTTGTGCCGTTTATTCTTGTTGTCGCTTGAACTTCGGTACCCTTACTTGGTTAATGCCTCCTTTACCGTAGCGCCGATTGCTGGGACGCACATGTCCACCGATACAAGCACATGTGGGATATCCTACGCATTCATATATATATATAGATAGTTACTATCAACTAGTCCACGAAATACTTCCAAACACTATTCAAGCCTATCCTAATCCAGAGTCGTGACGTACTTTCTGTTTCTTCTCTAACCTAGCATGTCGCGTGCTACGTGGCCTTTTATGGTCTCCAACTATCCCGTATATTCAAATCTCACTCAGGCTATTCTAGCTTTCCATTTGTCTCTTATGTCGGAATATATAGAATTTTTAGTTCACTTCCCAGGGGGTCACCCATCCTAAAATTGCTCCTACCTTAGCACGCTTAACCTCGGATCTCTGGTGAAATATGGTGCCTTAATACCGATATAATCACGTCCGCTTTCTCATACAGCCTTTATTACATGATTTGGGGCTAGTCGAGGTCTTACAGATTCCGAGACATTCTCGTGACACGTCCTTCTTTGTACAATTACTATTTTACCCATTTTCAATTCTCAATGTTCACCTTTCACTTATGTGTATGATTATGACCTGTCCTGGGCTTCCAGATTCCCGATAGTGGCGAACATACCTTCATCGCCGTTACTTATGAATTTTTCGAGTATCGGCTTGTTCGGATTTTTACTCACCATTCTTACATAATAATCTTCGGCGAAGCTGATTGTCGACTTTCTCTGAATCTTCCAACAGAACTTGCTCCTCTCATGCTATTCTTTCTATTCAGAGTTTGTACACAGCAAGTACCAACAATGCCTCACAGAGCATACGGCTATATATCGCATTCTAACCATCCGGAACTGCCACCTTCAGGTAACAGAACAAATATATCCATTCTTACCTCCTTCCGTCGTATGTAAGGCTTATGTATGGAATTTCATTTTTCCTAGGACTTGGCTCTATCGCACAATCTATGACGGAGAGAAGGTCAACAATCCCTAGATGCCCTGTAGCCTCCTATTTATAAATGTTGCGCGCTTCACACCATAAACAGGACTCTACCGGACACGACTTTGCAGACAACCCCTAGGACAAACCTGCTCTGATACCACTTTGTCACACCCTAATTCCACTAGGGTGTGATGGGCACCCGATCCCACATCCGGAGCCGAGCGAACCCACAGACCTTTAGTGCACACACAATCTTATTAGACTTAAATCAAATAAAGATAAAATACATGATGAACTTTCAAAAATGTTCTTTTTCGATGTTTTCCAAATCGAACAGAATCTGTGATCTTATAGAATTTATCACATAATACAGAATGACATATCGGCTGATGGAGCCGCTTACAAACTGACATACTATACCCACGACTCTGTCTGCAAAGTCTCTAACATCAATCCAGAAAAGCATGACATACATATACTCTGACTCGGCAACACTCCAGGAGTAAGTGGAGCTCGCCAATCCCGCTGGACCATCTCTTGACAAAATCTTCTACTCATCTGGGTGTACCTGTGTGGCATGAAACGCAGCCCCCGAAGAAAAGGGGGTCAGTACGGAATTTGTACTGAGTATGTAAAGCAGGAAATACAGAAAACAGAACCATAACCGGAACCGGAACAGATAGTACGAAAGCTAAGTACATAATACAGAATACCAAAACGTTTGCTTTTCAAACACAAAACATAGTTACCGATATCGTACATCATATATGCATATAATAGATCCATGCATGCGTGCTCATAGAACATCATATAGTGTATTGCTGCGGAACGTGCAGCCCGATCCATAATCATACATATACCGTACCCGGCCCTCCACTGCGGGACAAGGTGAACAGAATCATATGCCATCCTGGCCACCACCCCGTCATCATATCATAAGGTCATCATATCATACATAACATGCCCCGGCCCGCAAGTGAGAGGGACTCGGTGAACAATGCAGAGGAGTACGCACGAGAACATATCATGGCCCGGGCTCAGTGAAATCCAAACTGAGGCTTGCACGAACAGAATAATGCGAAACCATATGCACACAAATTAAGAATCGATAGACGAGCATACTTACCGACTCCTGAAGGCTCAGAAACAAATCTCTTTCAGATATCATATGGATCAAATCAAATATAACTTTTAGAATCATATGTACATATCAAAGTATATTAAAAACTCAACGAAATAGTTAAACGTACTATCATTTGGAAATCAAAACGTTAATCATACCAATTGTCTTTCGAATGCCATTCGGAAACATATCAAACAGAACTTTGGACAATTACGCATACAGAACCCTTTAGGGACAAAACTCAGAATTCAAGAGTAGAATTACCCCAAAGTGCATATTATATCATACCTTATGTGGCTCTAGGACATGCCAAAGAAAGAAAGGGTAAGCCTTACATACCTGTTCCACGACCAACTAGCTACGCTTATTTGTCCAAACTCGCTAATCTACATTCAAGAGAATTGACATAATCATTAGATTCATCAACATATACTTGTCTTAGTTTTTCAAATGAATTCATTTATATTCTACCGAAATTTCGGCAGCACTTCCCCTGTAAATACACCATCCCCGAGAATCTAACTCGGCCAATTTACCAACAACAATCCGAGAATTCAACTTGGCCAAATTATCAACAACAATATCAACAATCATACTAACAACTTCAACAATTTATCCAAAATACATTCTAACATGATTCAAGAATACTTCAAACAATTCACATAACATTTCAAACAACCCAATCAACATTCTACTCCACCCGAGACCTTCCAACTTCAATAAGAACAATAACAACCTAATTTCTTCTTTCAAATTCAATCACAACAACCCAACAACTTACTCACTAACAATATTATTCATGCAAATATAAAAATTCGTGCTAGTGTCACATTACTTCTTCAACATTCCCTCAACGATTACAACTTCCTTTCAAACCATTAATTCTTCATTTACATCGTGGAATCTACAACACAACAACCAAAATACTAGATAAAATTGATTCATTCTCTTCTACATCACATAGCAACCCCACGGCCACAACACTACATCCATAGTTTCATATATTTCGTCCATTTCTTCACTCTACAACATATACAAATCATCCATAACAACAACAACAATCAAAATACTAAATAAAAATTAGTTCATCACCCCCACAGAATATAGTATATACACGGCCAACACTCCAACATACCAAGTCATGATTTTCATCCTTTCTACATACTACAACATACATGAATCATCCATAACATATCTAAAAGAGGATTAAACACATACCTTTTCCCACACATGTTCTTAATCGGCTATGATTGTGATTTTCACAAATGAATGTTTTGATTGCTCCAACAACTACTCCATGTTGTAGAGGACCTTCCAGTTGGTAGAAAAGCTAGAAGAAATTATTTTTTTGGATCAAAGTTGAAGGCTCCCACTTTTCTTCACTATGGCCGAATAGGCCTTGGTATTTGGCTTCTCCAAGCTTCTTCATCTTTCTAAAAGATGAAGACCAATGTATCTTATTTATCCTTTTTTTTCCACCATTTATCCATATTTACACTTTAGTCCCTCAAGTAAGATTTATGGGCACATGGCCCTATTCTTTCTCTCCAAGATTATAGAATATAAAAATGATGAATTAGTCTTATTTTTTTTCCACCACTTTTCTATATATATATATGTATATATATATTTAAGCCCTATAAGTAAGAACATGGACACATGGCCACGGGTGGGGCCCAGTTTTTATGTCACATGGCCAAAGTGGCATATCAAGAATTTTCTTGAACACTTTGGTCCTTCAAGAACATTCTTGAACACTTTGTGAAATTACCGTTTTGCCCCTAGCTCTTCGCAATATTACCATAAGCCATTTTGCGAATTTCTCTTTTTGCCCTTAGTCTTTCTCAATACTCCCATTCTAATAATGTTCATAAATAATATTCACAACAACTTGTACATTAAAATAATTTTGAAAATGGTCTTGCCTTCAACGTACCACGACTACCTCGAAATATCCGAACGTACAAAGTACGGGCTATAACATATAGCGTGGATCGGTGTGAGAAAATACATACATATATATAAAGCATGCATAAGAGCTCAAGTAAAAGCTATAAACCGATCAGAGTGACGTAAGGTCAGTAACCTCCGATGAGTCATTATGCAATCATCATTATCGCTATATCTCACCTCGAAGAAACAATGATCATAAGATGAGATCAACAACAATGAATAAAAAATATTAATCATACAACAAGCTTAATAATATCATGAGAATATCAAGAACTATAAGCTTTGGTATCTTTGGAAAGAAATCGTCATAGTCATCATAAAGAGCACTTATCAATAATATCATAAGAATCATGAGAATCAAGAGCTTCTAACATTTTTAGGAATAAAGGTATTATGGATATTGTGTGAAGATTTAAAATAAAGGAATCATGCCTTAAGAGAGAAATGGTTAGCCTTAACATACCTTTACGTGTCCTTAACTACTTAACTCCCAAGCTCGCAAATCTACATTCAAGAGGATTTATACTAAGATTAAATCTTGGAAAGACTCATAAGTTCAAACTGGAGTAACTAATGGCTAATGGAATTTGGGCAACACTTCCCCTATTTATTGACTTCCATCAAATTCCAAACCAACTCCCAACAACAATAACAACATCAACAATTTCTTATTTAGGAAATTTATTTAGCCACACCTAAAAAAATCCAAATCTTCCTTCTAAATTCCATTCATAACCAACAATTACAACACAGTGACCCATAACTAGTCCTACCACAATTTCCTTCACCTTTATGACATTAATCTCCAAATCAACTCAACATAAAAAAAAAAAAAAGAGAACGTACCTCAATCTTGAAGAACCGTAGCTCCCCCAACCTTGTTTCACACCAAAACCACCATAAAATTTAATCGAGAGCAAAGACTATCGTCACTTATTAATAATTTAAGGTTCCAAAACTTGATTTCCACTTGAATTTGGCATAGGAAGTGTATGGATGAGTGGAGAGTGTAGAGAGGACTTGAAAAGTCTAAAGGGTTCTGATTTTGGGTGAAAAATAATGACCAAGGTCGTGGCCCTTTCAATATATAGAAGAGAAAATTTCCACCGCCTGCGGTTCGACAGCCGGGTCAACGGTCCGTCGACATGTCGACGATTCATCGACTAGCCACGGTCGATCTGCGGAAGCCTCTGAATCTCTCAGAGTTTTTCGATGGGAAGGTCGACGGTCCTTCGACTTGACCGTCGAATTACTCTGCTGCAGAACTCATATTTTTCTGTTTTATTTCGCCTCCCAACTTCCGGTACTTGATGTACACAACTTAAACTCCCGCACATGTGGAAAAACCAAGTAGAATCTTTTATAACCTTGACAACATCCTCATTTACTAACTTCATGTTAGCTATCTTATGGTCAAACATAGCATATCAAATACGGGGTAAAACAATAACTACCCAAGAAATCTTGTTAGAATAGTACAAGAGCTTCTAAGTATACAACTTGAATAAAAGTTAGAACCATAACCTGAATATAACTTCTGTTTAGAATGAGAATTAAACAGAAAAGTCCAGATGAACTCCATGAGATCCTTGAAGACTAATCGAATCTCGCTCGTGAATCTGGAAAAACTCTACAACCCAAAAAGGGTGTAGCAAGAGTATTATCAGTGCAAACACTATGTACTATCGGTATCAGAGGCCGACAACAGTTAGCTAACATATATAAAAAATGAAACTGATAAATAGACATACTCGCAATCAAGTACAAACACAGCACATTCCAAGAATAACAACTCAAGTATAGAAGTATCACGTCAGAATCCATTAAGTGTGAGAATGAAGTAATCACTAAGCACATCCACATAAGACTTGCAGTAATGTGAACCACACTAGATGTCAGTAGCCTACAGTCATATCCTAGGCAAAACCTCTAGTCCTTGAATCCATAAACCTCTAGTCCTCAAATCCATCAAGTGTCTAAGTAAGTGATTAATAAGCACGCAACATCTCAAATGAATCAACAATCGAAGAATCAAGACTGAAACGCATCATGCCATACAATAGATACAACAATCAGAAGCAAAGATGTGAATGGGTTTAATATGAATGCATATGAGATGCAATGCAATGATATGCACTGGCCAAATGTAAGTCTATGTACGTACATGTTACAGATAGAATACCTCCACGTCTCTATAGTCATGACCCATGGGGGACCCGCGAAGTCCATGTACTGGTCACTCCACACACAGCCCAGAGATGACTCTACAACACCAACCACACCGCTAGCCATCCGCACAGATCCTAGAGATGGGTATGCTATCAAATATGCTCCAAGAATTATGGATATTTCCTTCTCACTTATCATTATCTACACCAATCACAGGTTATATCAATGTATCATGGAAATAAGGATGAATGCAATACAAAATAACAATATCAACTGTATCATATCAATCCCAATTGTGCCACATATGGACACATATCATAATAGCAATATCAATTCAAGTCCTTTCTTCTATCAATGATAATGTCAAGAGAAGTGAGAGACAACCGTAGCATAATCACAATATGCAAACTAAGTAAAAGTCCAATAAAAAACACATGGCAACAAGCCAATAAATGACAAAGAGGCGACAAGCCCGAAAATCAGTCAACAATACCAAACCTAAGTAATCCGTTCAACTTCATACCCGAAGGCGTAACATGCTTTATCCGTCAATCACTAACTCTAAATATGTTTCGCTAACTGAAGTCTAACCAGAAGGTAAGCCGAAACCTACCTTGATGCTGGACCGGTGCCATGAACTAATCTAGTTGAGCCTTGCCTTTCCTCTTCGAAGAGCCTCAGAACGATTAACGTCCTTTGAAGAAACTTGAAGAACACCTTTGAAATCACCCAAGAACTTCCATTTCCTTATCCTTAGAGCCCAAAACCCCACTTTTTGAACTAGAAAAACGCTGTGAATAGCGGCCAAATCGGAGCTCTAGAACTCAAGATATGCACAAAATACTAAATGGACGAAGTCAAAAATTTTATACAAGGTATTTTCGCTTTAGCGACCACATTTTCGCAACAAGGACCACGCTATAGAAATCAGATTTGCGCTATAGCGACCGAAATGCACTATAGCGACCACTGGTTCGCCCCAGCAATCACACTAGAACCAACAATAGCCCAAACTTTGTTTTAGCATCTGAAACTCATCTGGAACCTCCCGGACACAAACCATATATGTGTTTTGATAATAAAATAAGCTATGAACTTGATCGCGCACTCGAATTCCTAAAAGAGGTCTATTTCACCGGGTCAACCCCCAAATTGTTACACCTCGGAAAATCCTCCATTGTTGCACAAATGAATGGACTAGCGAGGAGTATGGGTACCCAATATTTCCATGAGTAAGAAATAACATTTGATGGCCTTAAGTAAGATTCCAAAGGCAATTGCGATAAGAGATAGGTTATGCTCCTTAATGACTAATCATAGGTTCTGAAAATGTGGAGAGTTGCAGATTTTCACTTTGGCCAGTTGATCGTAAAATGAAATATGGACCGTAAAGTGGTATACGGCCCGTAAACTGCCATGTCGTATTTCAACTTCCAAAACTTCAACTTTTTGCCAAATGTTCAAATGGTTAAATACGACTTGGAATACGGACCGTAAATTGAAATACGGCCCGTAAACTGCGATCGTAAATCACCATGACCTCCAGCGTACTTTTCTGGTTCTGTTATGCTTAAATACGCCCACAGAATACGGACCGTAAAATGGAATACGGCCCGTAAACTGGGTTTACGACCACTGTGCACTTTCGACGACTGTTCATTTCAGATCAGATTTTGGGTTATTAAAAAGGGGACCAAGTTTATTATTTCATTTCCACATTTCATCCCCTTCTCTCTAAAACATCTCTCTACATTTATTCCACAAGAATTCAAGGATCATTAGTGATCAACAACAAACACCAAGTGAATCAAGTGTAAGGAAACCCATTAAAGATCATTCAAGTCAAGAAATCTCATTGGAGATAAACTAGGGTTTTTCTCAAGTGAAGCATTTTCAACCAAGGCTTGTTCCTACAACATCTAAGGTAAGATTTATGATATTTCTATGTTTTTCAAGGTATTTGAGAGTTGAAATACTTGGATTGTAGAAGGGTATAGAAAAATGGGTCATAAATGTGGAATAGCGCCATTTTGAGAAATAGTTTGAATTGAGTTATGATTCTTAATGTGTTGTGATGGAAATATGTTATAAATGATGTTGAAACATGAGATGAACAATGTATGTAAATGGACGTCGTCGTGTGTTATGGCCATGGATATGGATGATTGAAAGTAAGTCTAGGAATATGGATAATGTGGATGAATAATGATTATCGTTATAGTACTGTGAATGTATTATTGACGTTTGAGAGTTGATATACGCTATGGAGGAATGTCGTATAAATAAAGGAGATGCTGTCCGATTTTCACTAGTTTTAGTCATGCATGCTAGCTATCGATTCTAATGATAGTATGACTTTGATGAAGGTAGAAACACTAGCATTGGAGGAGAACGTGCAAGTGTAGAATAGTTCAACGGAAAGGTATGTAAGGCTAACCCCTCTTTCATAAGGCATGGTTCTTTGGCCAAACGTCTAAATCCTCCATAAGTCTATGATGTCTCACAAATGATTCGATCTTCCGAGCTATTAAGCTCACGATTCTCGATATGCTATGATTGTACTAAATTCCTCGTGTGACGAGTAAGCCATAAAGATAGACGTGATAAATGACGATAATAGTGATAACGATATTGATGGCGACTACAATGGTAATAGCGGTGACGATAACGATGACGATAATGATAATGATGATAATAGTCAAGATGCTTATGAGCTAATATGTATGTGTGCCTATGCATGGCTATTATGAAACCCCGAGCTCATATGGCCGGGCAGAATATACAGATGAATATATATATATATATATATGTATGTATATGTATGTATGTATACGTATATAACTATGCGCGCGCACCACTGCAGTTGGGTATGGATAACACTGAGCCTTGGTAGGGCCAGGTATGTGTAACACTGAGCCTTGGTTGGCCAGGTATGTATGATCACCGAACCTATATATGGTCGGGTACGTGAAACACCGAACCTTCGAGGTCGGGTATGTTATGTAAACGATATGTATATGATACGATTATGTATATGATATGGATACGAGTATGACAACGAATATAATACGATATGAATGTGAATGAGGGTATGTATACGAATAGGAGTACTAATATGGAACGGATACGATTGTGGGTACGGATATTGATGTATGAACACAATTACGCATTAGAATGGAAAGTTTCTATGAAAGGCAAGTAAGTGTCCATGACGATGATATTACCATCTCCCATCTTGTGCTATTTCTCATGTTTTTCATTATGCTTCTATATTGATATTGATCATGCTTTACATACTCAGTACATTCTCCATACTGACGTCCTTTTGTTTGTAGACGCTGCGTCATGCCCGCAGGTGCACAGAGAGACAGGCTTGATCCATAGCTACATTCTCTGAGACTACATAGCAGAGCTCCATTTCATTCGGAGCCATAGCTTTTGGGTACTTATTCTTTTGTGTACATAATTATGGGCATAGCGGGGTCCTGTCCCGCTTATGTGATATGTTATACTCTCCTTAGAGGCTCGTAGACATGTGTATATGGTTAGATATGTCTGGCCTTGTCGGCCTATATTTTGTATATTATTTTGATAGCCTTGTCGGCTTATCCACATTGATGTGGTATAGATGCCAACGATGATATAAAAGCATTGTTGTCCTATGGGACTAGTATGACTGATGAATAGAAATGTATGTTTAATTATGTGGCTCAGCTAGATGTAAGTGTAAGCTAAGGGGTGCCCGGGTGGTCTAGCACCGGGCGCTCGACGCGGCCCTCTAGACGGGTCGTGACACAAATGACCAACATCAAGTTCCAATAAGGGTACAAAACTCTCCCGAATGCCTAGGGAACCAAACCAAACATCCCACCAAGTCATAATCGACCCTCCGGACCTCATGGAATCGACAAAATTTCGAAAAAGGTCTGTTTACTCAAAAGTCAACTATTGGGCCAACATTTTTCACTTTAAAGCTTTAAATTCCTGAAATCACACTAAGACTCGCCTAATGACCTCAAAAATTGTGTCGCCCATCTCTGCGGATCAAAATCATAATGGCAAAGCTTGAGGAAGGGTCAATGAGGGTAAATGGATCAAAAACACTATAACAACCAATCGGGTAGTTACATCAGATACCAATTAAATAATCTTTTGTCCTCAAATGAAGAAAGAGAGTACGAAAACTGATGGTAACCAAGGAATCTTTTTTATACCCACACGGAAGCTTCCATGGTAAGAAGTATGCCAAAATCACTGCTTACTCACCTTATCAGTAAAAACTTCCTCTAACTTAGCTAAAAGACCCAATTTCCATATTTCCATACTCGAATTTCTCTTACAACTGATCCCCAAATAAAAGAACTACTTTTGCTAAATTCTCTTATTCGATATAACCATACCTCTGAACTCGATCAATAGGTCCCACAAATATTTTCCCAAACAACACAACCCTTTAGATATAGACACAATCATAGCCCACTCTAAATCGGGAAGATATTCTAATTACGCTAACCTTTCTTTCACACCTTCTAGAGCCGCTCTTCACACCATAATTTCTTAGAAACACTTAAACACAATCCACAAGCCCAAAACCATAACTTGCTCTTGCCAGAAAAGAATTCTTGCTCCATCTGAGAACACTAAGCAATTCCAGCAAACTGATCTTACTTACAGCCGACTTTGCTAGTTCCAAGTCCTCAAACTTTCAAATCACAATACTAGAAGCATACCCACTGAATACCTCGCCGAGCCAAGTCCGCAGGAAACCATCTTGCAACCATAATACCTCCTCAAATCATTACCAAGCCCCAACATAAACCATTATAACTGTCCGAATTACTGATCCCGGTAAAATGTCATCAAGTCTACTCGCAAACCCCGATAAAGCTCGGTAAACCTATCATACCTCTAATATGAATTGTAACCCATCGAATCGATGAAGGTGATTTGCTATGAAACCCATAAGTCCTTTTAGAAAATAGATACATAGTCCATCAAGCATAATTCAAACAATTTTGACCTTGAATGAATGCACAACCCTTAAATACCACCAATAGTCACTCGAACTGACTCCAAACTTTTCGAAACCAATCACAGTTCTATCACCCATCTAGGGCGACTAATTCTAGTCCTATTCTCATGCATAGTTAATCGTGTTTGTCCCCTCAACTCAGAAGGCTGAATTCTAACCAATCATCACTTAGTACCGAAGAACTATACGTTAAGATTGCAACCTTCATGTTTCTCAACCTTCACCCGAATACATAAAACTTACTGAAGAACTCTAAAATCATCAATTTCTCCTCGATATGTCTATGACCAATTTTTTTTTTTTATGTAAATTGTGTTCTAGCAGGCCAGGCCTGTTAGAACTTTTTATTAATAAATGTATAATGTAAAAAATAGTCTATTACATCATGCCTATAATATGAACTAGCTAAAATTAAAAACATAAGAGACTTCCTCTATATCTATCCTGTGTGCCTAAGCTAGTATGCACTTTGTGATCCTGTTGAGTTAGCTTTGATGATAGTCCAAAACTGTGCAAACACCATATCATGATCCATACATGTGATATCAGTGTTGATGATCAAACTGCTGAATCCTCCTTGTTCTAATCCTCGGTTGAGGCATTTGTGATTTGTCCATATTGAGAATTATTTTTCCTTCTGGTGGCATGAGTAGAAAGTTATGTACTTTGATCTCTGCATGATCCAAAGCATGATTTGCCAGAAAATCTGCCAACATGTTGCCTTCTCTGAAGATATGATGAATCTGTACCTGTATTGCTCTCATGTCCTATTTGATCTCTTCAATCTGATTTCTCAGTTCCCATGGAATGATCCATGTATCTTGTAAGATGTTTAGAAGGACAAGTGAGTCAGTCTCCAGTTGCACCTGTTGAATGTTGTGATCTTTACAGAACTTCAGTGCCTGCTTTATAGCCTCAGCTTCAGCTTCTATATATTGTTGCTATTCCCATGTGTTGTGCTTCTGCATAAACCAAATCCCCATTACTATCTCTGATGTCTATGACCATTCCGAAAGCATCAAATCTCGCAATCTGTTTCACCAACCTCACACAACTATCAAGCCTTTAATATTTCAAAAATGCTCACCCAACCATTCCAGTTAAAAATACCTACAACAAAATACACTACCACGAAGACGGTCTCATCTCGAAGATATACCCTAGCTTTCAAAGTATAGAGATTCCTAGAATCCCTTTTCGTTAAATCACACCAGCTCATCGATCGAAGAGAGCTACGAAATTACCTAACTTGGTACCATATGAGCCACTTCCCATAAACCTTAACATGTCAGTTACCTGAAATTTGCATTTCACCAGTTGTTGATCACGAAACCTCACGGAACTTCGTCATATCACTTAGTCCATTTCTGTAGACTTCCTTCCATAAGTGTACTCAACAATCATACCTCATCTGAAATAAGCAAGACAATAACACCATGATCCATAAAGACCCAAGTAATTCCGAAGATGTACCTTGTTCTTACCGCTTCTCGACTAACTATACCTTTTCTTGACTCTTCCATTCTCCAATTCTAATCAAATCACAATCACCGCTACCGTCTAACCATCACTCGAACCCACTCAATAGTATACCGCGTAATCATAAGTCTTGCACACTAGCCGAGTCAATCTTGGAGATAGTAGTATTCCACACACCCTACATCCTGGAGTTCCCTTACCTCACTCAATTCTAAAACCGATTACTTTCTAAATCTAGCGTATCACATACACAGTCCTATTAATGTCCTCATCTATCTCCACCAAAGTGCCTTCGATCAAATTCCTTTAGCTCAATTTCCGAAATGTTTTCCATAACTTAAATTAGTTCAAACCCCATCATTGATCTACCATTTCAAATGTCCTTAAACGCTACTCGCCCGCGAAGAATCACCTCTAATAAATCGTGTTATTATCCCTCTCATCCGATCAATTTCACAGAGTTATAACACCAGTAGTAGCCGGATCTAGCCGAAACTTACACAACAAATACAAGACTCTCAAACCTAATCCAATATTAGATGTAACACCTGATATCTCCTTGCATACTAAACCTCGCACTTGTCCAAGACTAGAGTCATTACTATTAGGCAACCACTAGCTCTCATTGGCCCACGGCACAACCCATTATACCAACTCAACATTGAAACCTTATGTCTATCATACCATGTATGACCGCAACATAACCCTCAAATCAACTAGCTCATGATTCCACGATATCCTTACCATTCTTCTAAACACGACGACCTGACGAACACACCTTTTAATAAAGGACCAAGACAACAGCTACCTAATATCTTAAGGTTCCACTCGTCACAAGCAACATTGCTTTCTGATCTAGAACCGATCACCACTTTTCTGAAAGAACTCACAAACCACTAGTCCTTACTTCACTACTACCGTCACGACCCAATTTCACTAAGTCGCGCAAGCACCTACCTTTCCCACCTCGGTAAGCGAACCCTTATCCCAATAATTTTAACAGCATGAATAAATAAGTAAATGAGCGGAAGAGATAGAAATACGTAAGTCTGATGTAATAATAGATAAATAATGCGGAGATATATCAAAACCACCCCAGTATCTGGTTTGGTCATACAAGAGCATCTAACTAGAATCTACAAGTCTAGAGGTAATAATAATACACCAATAGTCTCAATATGTCTCAGAATATCAAGTAAGACATAAATAAAAGAATAATCTTCAAGGCAGTGAACGTCCTCGTGCTCACCCTATAAGACGCTAAATAGCAATCCTCAAACTACTATCAGCCACGAAGAGTAGAGGTCAAACCCACCTGGAACTCTACGTTCATAAAAAAATGCATTAAGTGCAGGTCCGTACAAACAACAAGTACTCGTAGGTATCATAGGCCGACTACGATTAGCTAACATTTACTGGTAGGTATCATAGGCCGACTAAGATTAGCTAACATATATCAAGGCAATAAAGTAAGATAAACAGGTAAATCAACAAGGTATGAGTCAATCACGAGCCAGTAACCGCGTACACATCATCACCTATGTTATAGCATCTAGGCCCAAATGTGCCAAGTCTCAATATATTCAATCTGAATTCGTAGATCATAAGTTCATGCAATGTCATAATGTATGAAGTGTGAATGCAATGCATACGCACCGTACACATGTAATCCAATGATTGGACATCACATCTCGACAGCACAACTCTTGGGGGACCCGCGAAGTCCATGTACCTCACAATTCTAGCAACAACCTCGATAATTGCCACCTCACGATTCCGGCAACAACCTCGACAATCGCTACCAGCACTCATCCTTAATTCTGGGATAAACATGGGACATCAGTCCTCACATCACTCTCATCTAATGGAGCCCAGCTCATAACAATGTTTCCTTAAGTATCATCAATGTATAAACAGTATATCATGAAGGATGAGAATGCGTGCAATGTATGAGTTCAATGTCAATAATCAAATCAATAACAAAAGTACCACGCCTAGGCACACCAACAATATCATGAAAAGGCTACACAATAAGCCATAATAGAATCACTATCTTCGTCTCCAACGACAGCAAATAAGATACTACAATATCATAATCAAGATATATCAATAGTCTCCAATATTTACTATCTTCACGTGGCATCGAGCCAACAACAATAGAACAAGATAAGTCACAACACAACAGGGTGGCTAACCCCCAAATCACACAACAGTGCCCTACCTAAGACAACATCCAACCCAACCCGAAGGTTTACACGCGTTCTCTGATAATAACGTGTAAATATATGCTTCGCTAATGAAGTCTCACCATAGGGTAAACCATAACCTACCTGGAAGGACGAAAAACAAGGTCTCCATAATCAAACCTTGGCCTTTCCTTTCCTTTGAGCCGCGAGATAAAGAAATTCTAAGCACATTTGAATCAAGAAATTAGAATCAAGAAGAACATCGATCAAACCTTAATTCTATTCAAGACCCAAATCCCCAACCTATGGAATGAGTTCCATGAAATAGAAGGGTAGAATTAGGAATCTAAATGTTGCAACATGAAATTAAATCTCTAGGTGATCAATTCCCATCAATACCAAGCTTGAATAACCAACAAATTACTTAAATTAGGATTCTAGGCAAAACTCCTAAATTTGAGTATAAACCCTAACTTCCAATCCTGTAAATTAGCCACTAATTAGGAAGAAATTGTGAAATAAAAGATTCTGATCATCAATTCCATGCTTAAAGAAGCTAACCCAACCAATAAATCAAGATTACCAAGCCAAGAAGAAGAACTCATAGAACCCTTTTTTAATTCTAGAACTCTAGTGAACTAGCATGGTAAAGAAATCCTGAGATAATAATGAAATCATAGAATAGTAAAGCAGAAAGAAGGACTTACCATCAAGATTTTCCCCCAAGAATCACCTTGAAATGCCCTTAATAACTCAGATTTCGGAATAGCAATAAATGAGGGACTTAGGGCTTTTAACACTTTATTTAATGAAATTAACTGCCTGACACCCGCTTCCGCGACCAGCAGACTGCTTCAGCGGCACCGCTTCGGCGGTCCCATAATCGCTACAGCAGTCTTGCCCAAAATCCCACTGGCCGCTTCAGCGGCAGGGTGACCGCTATAGCAGTTCCGTTGTCATAGTGCTGGTGCCGCCAAAGTGGGCACCAGACACCAGAAAATCCCAAAAGTTCACATTCTCAACACGAATTTTTGACTATCTCCCGAGGCCATCTGCTCAGATACCAAATATGCAGACTTACATATAAACACGCGACGAACACACTCGTGGCCTTGAAATTCCCAACGGAGGTCTCGTTGATTAAGTCTACCCCCGATACCTCTGGTATGCACACAAGTTCTAAATGATTATCCGGACCTTTCAGAATCGAGGGATTTTTGAAAAAGGTATGTTTACCCAAAAGTCAACTTTGAGTCAACTCTTTTCAGCTTAAAGCTCAATTTTCCCAAAAAGTCACCCAAATCATATCCAAACACCTTGAAAAGCATGTTAACGGTCCTCTCGGGTCAAATACAAGCTAAACAAGTTCGTGGAAGGGTCAAAAGCATCAAAAAAGCAGTAACGACCAAACGGGTCAGTACATCAGATACCAATTAAACAATCGCTCATCCTCGAGCTACAAGGAAGAGAACGGGGAAAGATACTTGAGCCTGCAACAACTGGGGATATTTCGAACACATATCGGGCTCCTCCTACTAGGAAGGATTTTCATCGCTCAGAACTAAATTCCAATGAATGATACAGGAACCATCAGAATAGTACTTCTTCAACAGAGAAACATGGAAGACCAGATGAACACTTGACCGGTCTGGTGAAAAACTAACTCATAATACAGAGGATTGATACAACGGATAGTCTCAAACAGGCCAATACACATAGGGCTCAATTTCCCTCCTTCCCACAGCGCATGACACCTTTATTAGGTGTAATATACAGAAAAACCTGATCGCTCACTTTACCAGTCACAACTCTCCAAACATAGCTCAAGCTCCAATTCTCATATCTCCGTATTCGAATTCCCTTAAAACTGGTCCTCGAATGAATTGCTTTTCTCGATTAATCTGATTTGACAAAACCACAACTCTGAACTTGATTAATAGGCGCCACAAACACTTTCCCAAGCAAACGCAATCCTCTGAAATATGGTCACAAACCATAGCCTATTCTAAACCGATAAAATACTCTAATTTTGCTAACTCTTTCTCCCACATCTTCTAAGGCTGTTACTCGCACCGCGATTTCTTAGAGACACGTGAACACACACCACAAGCCCGAAATCATGACTTACTCTTGCCAAAAATGAATTCTTGATTCATCTGAGATCTCTACACAATTCCATCAAAACTGATCTTACTGACAGTTAATTTGGCTAGTTCTAAGTCTTCTTAAAACTTCAAATCACCACACAGGAAACATACCACTGAATATCCCATCGAGCAAAGTCTGTCGAAACCCAATTGATCACTATAAAGGCCTCTCACGCAATAGTTCCTCCTCAAATCTGTACTAAGCTCATTGTAAATCATTATTCTATCCAAGTAATTATTCTCAGAAAATATCATCAAATCCACTAGGAAACCCTGACAAAGCTCAATAAATCTATCATACCTCAAATCTGAGCCAAAACGCATCGAATCTTTAAATATCCTCTTGGAAATATAACCATAGCCCATTAAGCTTAACTCGAACCATGTTGACCCTGAATGAATGCACAACTCTCAAATATCACCAATAATCATTTAAACCGACTCCAAATTCCCGAAACCAATCACAGTCCTATCGTACCTCTGTGGCGGTCAGTTCTAATCTTTTCTTCACGCATAACAAATCATGCCTGTCACTTTCGACTCCACAAGTTGAGTCATATCCAAGTTATCAACTTAGTACCAAAGAGCTATACCTTACGATTTCAATATTCATATTTCTCAACCTTTACCTAATACGCCAATCCAATACAACCCCGAACTTTCCCACGCAAAACCTAAAGCCTCATATAGTAATTATATAACCATCGAACCTCTCATAGTATCACCTCGATATGCCCATAAATGTTTCGAATGTATCTAATCTTACAACTACCGCTCTAAACCTCACGCAATTACCCCCAAGTCTTTAATAACCAAAAGTGCTTACTTAAACTGTCCAGTCAATATTACTTGCCACATAAGATTTTACCACGAGTAAGGTCTCACCTCGAAAATATAACTCTAGTCCTCACATGATAGGGATTCTACAAATCTTCTCTTTTAAACCATGCTAACTCATCCACTATAGAAGGTTAAGAAACTTATCCGACGGTGTACCACCAAGCCACTTCTTATAAACCTCAACAGGTCGGTATACTGAAATATGCTTCTCACTAGTCGTTGATCACTTCTTATAAACCTTATGGAACACTGTCATATCACATAGTCCATTCCTGTAGATTTCCTTCTTAAGCTCACACAACAATCACATCTCAACTGGAATATGCAAGAAAACGACACCACAATCCATACTAACCCAAGAAATCCCAAAGATGTACCTTTTTCTTATCAATTCACAATAAAATATACCTTTTCTAGACTCATCAATTCCTAATTTCTAATCCTTTCATGATCATCGATACCGTAATCAATCCTCGAATCCACTCCGTCGAATACCACATAATCATAAATCTTGCAAACTAGCCGAATTAATCATGGAGATAGGATCGTACCACACACTTTGCACATTAGAGTTTCCTTAACCCTTACAACTCTAATTTGAACACTCTCTAAATCCAGCGTATCACACAACAGTCTTACTAATAACCTCATGTATCCCACTAAATCGTCCTTTCCTGAATTGCCTTACTCAATTTTCGAAATGTTATCCCGAACTCAACTCAGTTAACCCATCATCGATCTACCATTTTAAGTATCCATGTTCACTGATCCCTTACTCAAATCCTTAATGTTACTAGTCGTCAAAGAATCACATCTTACCTCAATCATCAAATTTGAACACCTCTAACCACTCGCACACCAATCCCTTTTCTAACATCACTTGTAGTGGTATCTAGACAATTTTACACAATGAATACAAGGTTCCCAACCTTAGTCCGCCACTGACCTCTATTAGTCTATGGCATAACCGAACATACCAACTCATCCATAAACTCTCAAGCCCACTCTGCACTGTACAATCGCAACTAAGCTCTCACATCACTAACTCTTGTTTCCACAATTTTCTTGTTGCCCTTGACCTGCAGACCCTAATCAATCTCATCGGTCACTCTTTTACTGTACATCATGATATAATGCCTTTTATGCAGGTTAAGGCATAAAAGTTACTACGAGGTTGTTGGTGCTCTAATTGGATTTTAGTAATTTTCGAGTCGCCGCCTAATTTATTATGAAAAACTAGAAAAATAGAGTTTAAAGATTTTTTCAAAATAAGTAAAAAATATTTTGGACCAAAGTTCGAGGTAAGAGTTCTGGTGATCCCCTAGGGAAGGTTTTACGCACTCTAGTATTAATGATCCATAGAATACATTTTACCTACGAGCTTCAATGTGTGATGAACTATATTTACTTGTTTAAAATTTTTTAGTTTCCACAAAAATGTCATTTTATTCATATCATGATTTTAAAAACAATTCGGCAAAAAGTCCCCTTATAAAAGGGGTTTTGGTTTAGAAAATCCACGTAAGTGTTCAACTCACTTTGTTGCCGGACTAGTCCTAACAAAATGGGTTTAATACCTACGAGTTTTTATACATATAAAAATATGAAGTATATCTCTGATTTGTATACATATATATAAGGAAAATGCAAGTGTTTTTATGATTCCAATTTTTATTATTTTGAAGCTCGTGGGTCAATAATATTCCAAGTCCATATTCATCTTAACCTCAAATTTGGTCCAAGTAAATTCCTCTTTATTAGTCCATAAAATTTTTAGCCTTCGGCCCAGAAGGTATTTTCTTTTCCTGAAAATTACTCAAGTCCCAACCCCAAAATTTTCCTTTGCTTTTTTCTGGAAATTTTCCAAAGTTTGATCTGTTATTAAAATCTTAGCCCAAGTTTAAAGAATGCTCATCACCATTCACAATCACAAATCTATCCAAAATCATTTTTCCACTTAATTCAAATCAGATTTAAAGTCCAGTAAACAGTTGTGATTCTTAATAACGGGCTTAAGGCCCAAGACCACTTTTATCTTCAACCAAATCGTTCCAGATTTTGCCAAAGGGGCGAAAGGCCCAAGAAAAAAAAATTATCATTTAGTTCTTTTTAGAAATCATTTAGCCTTATTAAAGTGTTAAACCAGTTTAAGCCTCAAAAAATCAAAATAAGTATCAATTCATGCAAGTTTGAGATTAGTCAAATTTTAAAATGTTTTAGGCAACTTCCTAAAGATACTAAGTGTTTTCCTAGGTTATAAACATACATAAGGGTTCCAATATTTAGCACATTCGGTGTATACAATTTACATACATGCCATATATCAAAATAGGAGGAGGGGAGAGAGTAGGAAAAATAGTTATAAACAATTGATGGGCCTACCAAGCCCATCAGTGCCATTTTCACCCATTGGCTAGGCCTTCCACAATTATCAGCTTCCCTTTCCATTTTTCCAACGGACTCGATCAAGAAAGGTAATTGGGTTGTTGGCCCAATAGGTTTATGCAATAGAAGCCGACCAAACAATGATGTTTCATGCAAATAAAGAAGACAGGGAAATATGGATTAGAAAGCATCTAAAACTGAGATTTAATGAAGACAAAGCCTTGTGTAATAAATACAATATAAGTCATATGATTCTAAACATATACTACTTTTGATGAAATAGAAACTCGACTAAAACATACACACCCACATGGACTGAAATAACAAAGAAACAAGCCCAAAATGCAAATAACTGTAGGCCTACAACTTAAGGCCCACATAGATTGAAATGGCACAGAAACAGGCCTAAAACTGAAATAAAGTAAACAAGCCCATAGGGTCATTTTCTTAAGCAAAAATAGGCAATGCCACACGAATAGGTATACACACCTATCAACCATATACCATTGATATACACACCCATGGATATACTAAAATAGCCCAAAAAGGAAAGCTTTCACCCTCTTGTTCCTAATGTCGCACAAGATTTAAGGGGTTTCCAGGAACCCAAGACATGGCAGACACCAGGGAATGATTAAGCTTTATCCCTAAGTGCTATTTTTGTCTCTCCATTTATGTGTTAAGTTCATAGTATATAGGAGAGGAAGTGTATATCTAATGGCCCAATATGGAAAAAACCCAACATTTAACAAAAGTGATCAGGAAGGGATGATATGCCATGTATATGCAGGTATACCAATTCACATAAACTGAAATATATGTGATTGAATGCAGCTTGTACATATAAAACACATTTACCCTTTATCATATACAATCAATATGGCATCAACAATTTTTTAAGGAAAATATACCGAAAGTTATGCATATTTCACAGTTCCCATGTTAAATGTAATAGTCACATATACAGAAAAGAGAGAAAATACCAAATGAAGTTTAAGACAAAGGGAAAATATCTCAAACAAGTTCAAAATGTTCAAAGTATATTCAACCTCAGATAAGCAAGAACTGCAGAATCATTTAAAAGTGGACTTCAAATGGATAAAGCATGCAAGCAGGTCTTATCAGCATATTTATCAGTGCACAATACTTTGGTTTGGATTTCCAACCATTTCACACTATACTTAAGGCCATTTTTACCATAAACAAAGACAAGTAATCATTTTAGAGTCACCGATGATGGAATAGGCAGACAAAATCCATACAGAGTCATACAAAATATAAAGTGAAAGTTTCTATCAGTGAGACATTAAATGTAATCTTATAAGACTCCCCAGATCACTAATACAAGTTTGCAGATACTGAAACTGGATTCAAAATCCCTTAAACCCTTTCAAATATACCATTTTTGAGACTTGTGACTATGAACCATCAATAAGCCAAGTGACACAGATCTCATAGCTTAAAACAGACATCAAAAGGGACATACAAAGGTTCTGGCCACTATTAAGCCAAGTAACCAATCATTTTAGCCTTAAGGATGCAGTTTTTAAGTCTTGTAGGCCTAATGGTTCCTACTTTATCATACATCACACAGAATGAGGGCAGTATTCAGTTCAAACAACGCAATAAGATGACCAAACAAACTAGTGTACCAAGTAGGGGTCACAAATGACTTTAAACTTAAGCTTTGAACAAGTATAAGAATGCTTCAATTATCAGTATCCATTACTCAGGGAGATAGTTTAGTGTACTAATCTAATTGTCAAAAAAAAAAAGATTCAGGGGCCTATTGGACATGCATTTAAACAGGGGTGGGCACACATAGTGACATTTAACCCAAACAATCAGCAAGACCACTAATCATGTGAACCTAGATCCCCTTAACATATAAGCAGACTTCTAAACTAATAGAACACAGCATTGGTCATGTGCCCTAGCAATGGACTACATAGACTCATGTTTAAAGACTAAAAATGATTATCAGTGTACAGGTTTGAGAAATGTAGGCATACCATTAGTTCCATTATTGAACATTTGCTAAAAGGGATCCAGTTTAATAAATCATGGATCAAAGAATATTCTAGGCAAACAATATGATCCAAGACAGGCTAGCATTCAATCACTCAGATGTTTCTAGTATTATTCCCCTTTGTTGTGCTATCAGAATACCTCTAGCATAATACATGAACTATACAAGATTTGGACAGGACTACATAATACATTTAAAAAAAGGCAATGAACAATGGTCAAAACATGTAAACAGGTCCAACTACTAAGCATTAACTAAGGCAGAGGGACATTACTCATCTAGTATATCTGCCACATAAACATACTTAAACACAATAAACTAGTACATAAAAGCATACTTAATTGGGGTGGATTAAACCAAACAACATATGACCAACATTCAGGAGTAGGAAATCAAATGCAAATAGCTAACAAGACAACTTAAGCATGATGAAACTAACTATATCAATATACTTGGCAAGCTTCTAAATCATATTAGAACATGGCAATAGACAAACATCATTATTAGAAAATTCTAGGTCCATAGTTTAACCTAGATGCTAACAACAATCATGCCTTCATAACAGGTCTTAAACAAACAAAAATAACACTTGTGAAGAACAGGCTTGGCTCAAACAGGTTAAACTAAACCCTGTTTAACATGACAAATGCATACGACTAGGCTAAGTTGACATATAGGACCAAATGGACTAAACTAAACCACCCTACAAAGATGAGTTTCTACCACTAAACAACATTAAGACATATGACATTTTTATTTAACTAACACATAACCAACATGCCTGCTAAACTAATCAAATACATAAAGTTTCATCTAACTAAGATAGATTAAGCTAGATTTAATAAGAACTAAACAAATCTTAGACTAAGATTAACATACCAAAGGATACTACATGAACTAAATTAACAAGCACAAAAAAAGCATTTTTAACCAGATTCAAACCAAATTAACACATAAAAGCATCTGACACAGATAACTAAATAGCTAAACAACTTAGCGTTTGCAGGAAAAAAAAGAGCGAAGATTACCTCTTCTTGGCGCAGCCTTGAGTCGAGATTTGGACTTGAAGATCTTGTCCTCCCAAATTAACTCAACCGCGAACCCAAAGAGAACAAAGAAGACACAAAATTTTAAAACTAACTAACTCAGAAAAGTTAAAGGTTTCAAAATGTTTGAAACCATAGGTAGTTCGAGTTTATGTGTATGCAAGTGAAAATTTCAGATTCCCCTCTTTCAAATGCAAGTTAGGGGTTCTTTTATATAGAAATCGCTAAACCCCCCAAACCCTAGGTGTATCGATGTAGGATAAATCCCAAACCTGGGATTTCCTCCTCACATATAGCATCGTAGGGATGGGATCAAATCAAATAGAACATCAAGGGTCCGATTGTGACCAGCAAAACTCAATCCCAAAAGTTCTTCAAGAACCAATAAGAACGCCTTATTCAAAAATCAGAAACAAACAAGAACAATTAAAGATTTACAGTATCAAAATAAACAATGGTAATACTTTGTTTGGTCGATTTATGATCGAAATAGTTGAAAACATTAATTGCCTTACTCTTTAAGGCCATACAGACCTAGAGAAAGCGAAAAGCTTATGAGATTATGCCAAAATGGCGTTAAACGACGAGAGGAGAGAGGGATGGCTCGCGGCGGCTAGGGTTTCCTTCAAAGGAAATCCTCTCTCTCTTCGCTTATAGGTCGTTTGGTTGAACCAAATAAGGGAAAAGAGAGGGGGGGTATCCCCCTTTAGCAACCGAATGGGCTGGGTCATGCCCTTCGTTTGGTTGGCCTGGTCTGGATCTAAAGAAAAAACAAATGGGGCAGCCCATTGTATACATATATACTTGATATAGACAAGTGTATATGTATACACATGTGTATATCTGATTATATATGTATATGAAGGGTTATATATGGAATAAGTGGACAAATTAAAATAATGTCCCTCGGTTGGACATTTAAATTAGGGCCTTATTTAAACTAATTTGCTAATTAAAAATTGATTTTTTGTTAAAAGTGACCTTAATTGAATTAGGCCTTGAGTTGGGCTATTTCAACTATTGCCATAATTTGCTAATAATTGATTATTCCAATTACAACCATTTAATGGGCAATTTTTAGAATCAAATCACATTTAAAACTTAATTAATTATGACAAAATTCTAATAAATTGAATAAATAAGAATTGAGGGGTAAAAATGGCTAATTTACTTAATGAAACATATTCCTTGCATTAAACAGAGCAAAATACTCTACAAATTGATATTTTAACAATTTAGACAATTAAGTGACTAATTGTGGTAAATTATTTTCTCTCTTGGTTAATTTTAGCAAAAGTATTATAATTGTAAAAATACTTAAATTAATTTATAATATTATAGAAATAATTTTATCATACAAAGTTGGTAAAATAATATCTAAATAATTTTATAAAATTATTTTGACTTCTGAAAATACATATTTCACTCTGTTTAATATTCAAGGATTCTGGGTAATTAAAACAAATTATGGGAGGTCAAAAATTAGGTGTCAACAATGCCCCCGCAATCCAAACACGACTCACGTACCCATGTTACCTCACCTCAAGTCTTACGAACCTTAATCTCCTGAACCCGATAGTAAGATGCCTCAATGTAATCCTTCGGTTCCCGTATTTCATTTCAACTCACTCTATCACTATTAACTAACAAACACTCAAATCTACTTGATCCTCTAAACCAATCATCCCTCTGAGCCGAACGAACCACAAACAGTATCAATACTTTCCTCAAATCGAAGTGTAGCAACCAGTAACTTCTCAAGTCATTAACTCATCGTATACGCCCATAATTGAAGTCATTTCTATCAGTCGATTACTAGCTCTTCAGGATCCTACCACCTAGTCAAATTTACCAACCAAACGATGAGACCATAGCATTCACTTACTAACAAAGCAGTCCTTAAACATCAACGAGCTTATATCGAGAATGACTTTTAGTACAATATCCCCTGATATCACGTGAACCTGTGAGTAGGACCGTTACCAACCCATGCCTAATTATTCCTACAAGATTCAATACTCCATAATAACCATAACTCAGACAACCACCTCTATCGGTATCGTTCTGTCATGTTGAACCCCTCTTTACCTTTCACAACTGAACACGAATTACCCCTCGCATCAATTGCAACCCTATCCTGACAACCATGTTAGATACCAATTTTTCCTTTTCCAATATTATGAAAAGTACTCAGATCCAAGATATTCAAAGAAGTATTACTTCGCTTCGCACTTTCCACAAAAACTTCCTACATGTCCTTATTGTCAACTTCTTTTCTTTATTACCCGCGATCACAATACGTTTGCCTATATTCGATGGTCATCACCGAACTTACACTTGTTCTCACATACCGCAGTCTAATACTCTACCATTGCTGAATCATCGACCTTCCATTGGTTCACCAGTGACATGCATACCATCATAAAGCCTTGACGAAGCTGAAGTCAACTGATCATACCATCGATAAACCCACTATTGTTAATCCATCAATGCACTTGTCACTTCTGAGCAACCCAACACTGAAACATGGATATCATGTAACCCTCTGAACTATCTTTCCTATTTCTCATGAACCCCCACAATAAATGAGTCTAATTGCGACTCCACAATCGAATCCTTAAGCCATACTAGAGACTGATTTGGATCACACATTCGAATCAGGATAATACATCTCATACCATTCGACAACATGTCATTGATCGACCATTCACATAAGAATTTGAGGATGAGTTTCCACCCTCCGTGGGTGATTGAGAAAAGAGAGTTCAGATGCCAATTGAAATCGACTATATACTAATTTGAATAAAGTCACATGATAGAATGAAGGAAAGTGAAGTTTCCTAAATGTCCTATAGCCTCTCACAACTATGTACGAAGATCATTGTACTGATCCATGAGACTCTACTAGACACGCTCCTGCATTATAGACCGGATAACCTAGGGCTCTAATACCAACTTATCAAGACCCAATTTCACTAAGTCACACAGGCACCTACCTTTCCCATCTTGGTGAGCGAACCCTTATCCCAACAATTTTAACAACATGAATAAATAAGTAAATGAGCGGAAGAGATAGAAATATGTAAGTTTGACGTAATAATAGCTAAATAATGCGGAGATACATCAAAAATACCCCAATATCTGGTTTGGTCATATACGAGCATCTAACAAGAATCTACAAGTCTGGAAGTAATAATAATACAGCAATAGTCTCAATATGTCTCAGAATATCAAGTAAGGCATAAATAAAAGAAGAATCTTCAAGGCGGCAAAATTCCTCTTGCTCACCCTATAAGACTCTAAATAGCAATCCTTGAACTACTATCAGCCACGAGGATTAGAGGTCGAACCCACCTGGAACTCTACATTCATAAAAGAATGCATCAAGTGCAGGTCCGTACAAACAGCAAGTACTGGTAGGTATCATAGGCTGACTAAGATTAGCTAACATTTATCAAGGCAATAAAGTAAGATAAACAGGTAAATCAATAAGGTATAAGTCAATCATGAGCCGGTAACCACGTACACGTCATCACCTATGTTATAGCATCTAAGCCCAAATGTGCCAAGTCTCAATATATTCAATCCGAATCCGTAGATCACAAGTACATCACAAGAATATCACAATAAAATCCATAGTACAATGCAATGCAACAATGTATGAAGTATGAACGCAATGCGTATGCACCGTACACATGTTACACCTACGAAATTCCGGATGTGTGGCCTTGTGGATAGGCTAGTATGAGCTTAGGATGATTATGAAATCCTTATGAGATTAAGGGAAGTATTAGATAGCTTAAGGTGCATACTATAAGATTTCGATTCATACGAATATATGAAGTTTAGTTTGTTGAAGGAAGTGAAGTGTAAGTCATGTTTGGAAGGTTTCCGCTATAATTGAGCTAATATTTATTTAGAATTATCTTGAGGGGATGATATAGGGACTATTATATGGTTAATGAAGTGTTACATAAGTGCCAAGAAGGTTCCACGAGGATTGGAAGTCAAACGAGTCGACGAGAATAGAATTCGAAAAAATTCACAGTTGTATGGCCATTTATACGGGCCGTATAATTCTGTATAATGGTCCATAGATTTGTTCCAGAGTAGGGTGAAACATGGGAATATTATACAGCCTTATTATACAGACCATATAAATTATACGGCCCGTATAATTGGCTGTATAATCGGGTCGAGTCAGAATTTTTCTTTTCAGAAACATGGACGACCCCCACTTTATTTTCATTTCCCACATTTCTTCCAAGCTCTCCAAAGCTCCAAAACCCTTTTCCTAAAATATTTCACTCAAACCCAAGGGATTACAAAGATCAAATAGCAAGAATCAAGTGCTCATGTGTTAGAAGGCTTCCTAGGGTTGGTAGATTTCAAGAAATACTTGGGCATTGTAGCTAGGGTTTTTGCACAAGTTGATAGCTGCTCCAAATCTTGTTCCTATGGGATAAAAAGGTTAGTTTCCATGCTTATTTCATGTTATTGAGAATGCTTGGTTGTAGCAAAACTTGGGTAGAAAAAAGAAGTAGAAAATGAAGTCTAAATGTAGCTTTTATGATGTTATGAGTAGTAAGCTATCTTGAGTCATGATTCTTAGTATGATATGGATATAATCTTGTTATGGAAGGTAATAATGGTGATGAGGAAGCGTTGTATGAAATTAGTCAAAAGTTGGTATGAAGTTGCTAGTATGAGTTGAATATGAGAGTGAATATTGTAGGCTTAATGTAATGTGATTACTTGATTGTTATATTGTGGATGTTATTGTGGATGTTTGGGAGTTGTATTGTAGTATAGTGGAAGTCAATGGAATACGGGAAATTCTGCCCAATTTCATTAAATCATGAATTATTCTAGTAGGTTTAAGAGTATCATTAAGGCTTAACTATGCTATGAATCCTTCTAAATATAAAGCATTCAAGCTTCAACGGTGAACGTTAAATAGCTAAGAAGACAAAGAGGTATGTAAGGCTAACCCTTCTTTCAGTAAGGCATGGTTCCTTTATTAAAAAAAAAAAAAAAAATATATATATATATATATATATATATATATATATATATATATATATCCTTTCATGAGCTCCACAATGTCTTCCAAAATACTCAATCTCTAAGGTTACAAAAGTTCATGATTCTCGATACTTTCACGATCCTAGTATCTCTTTTATATATAGTTGATCCTCTAAGGATAGATGTAACAAAAACGATGATGGCAATGATGTTGATGATACTTATGGACTTTTATGTATACGTGTCTAAGTATGTGTGACTATTATATAACACCGAGCTTATATGGCCGGGTATGATCCCTATCGTGTGCACACCACTGCAGTTGGACACGGATAACACTGAGCCTTGGTAGGACCAGGTATGTATAATCACCAAGCCTTGTTATGGCTAGGTATATGAACCACCGAACCTTCATGGTCGGGTATGATATGGATACGAGTATGAATACGAATACGAATATGTATATGTATGTATGTACATGAGTAAGCATTAGAAATGGAAGGTCCCTATGAAAGACAAGTAAGTAGATATGTTGAAGGCCACTAGAGGTACAAATGACTCTATTACCTCCTGATTCTCCCATCTCATGTTATTTCTTGTGTTGTCTATTATGCTTCTACTATGATGTTGATTATGCTTTACATACTCAGTACATTATTTGTACTGACGTCTTTTTGTTTATGGACGCTGCGACATGCCCGCAGGTGGACAGGGAGACAGGCTTGATCCATAGATTTCCTATTCAGTGACTGTATAGAGGAGCTCCATTTCATCCGGAGCTTCAGCTTTTGGGTATTATTCTTTTGTGTACATATATATGGGCCTGGCGGGGTCCTGTCCCGCCTATATGATGTTACATACTCTTCTTAGAGGCTCGTAGACAGTTGTGTATAGTTAGATGTCTTGTAGCCTTGTCGGCTCATATTTGGTATATCATTTTGATAGCATCGTCGGCTTGCGTATATGGACAGGGGCATTGTTATTGATGTTGATATAAATGCATTGTTGCCCAACGAGATTAGCACTATTGATGTATGCAAATTATGAGTAAGCCATGTGGTCCGCCTAGATGTGAATGGATGTACGATAAGAGGTGCTCGGGTGGGCTAGCACCGGGTGCCCGTCATGGCCCACCGGTCATGTCGTGACAAAAGTGGTATCATAGCAGTTCTGTCATAGGGTGTTTCTACGAGTCATGTCCAGTAAAGTCTTAGTTATGGGTGTGTTGTGCGCCACACTTATAAACAGGAGGCTGCGGGCATTTTAAGAATGATGAATGACCTTCTTTCTTCATAAGATCGTGCGATAGAGCCATGATATAAAGACTTCTCTTTCCTTAACCGTGTGTTATGTATTTCAGAAATGCATGTAAAGAGAAAAGCTATAGCAGCCCAAAGGGGCAAGACAGTGGCAGAAAAAGTACCACCGACGGATATAGGGGAAGGGGAGTCCCAGAATGCAGCTCAATCTCAGTCCTCCCACTCAGTGCCTATTTCTGAAGAGCATGAGAGAGCTTCAGCCCTAGCTCCAGCACCTCCAGCTCCTCCATCGGATGCTTCAGGCCGAGATGTAAAAGAGGCCATTCATTTTCTTACTCAGTTGGTTGCCGCCCAGACTCAGCGGCAAGGTACAGGTCAAGGTGATTGGGCTGTTATTGCAAGGGCCCGTGATTTTATTAGCTTGAACCCTGTAGAATTTTTTGGGTCAAAACCGGAAGAGGACCCTCACAATTTTATTAATGGGATGTTGAGGACATTCCGGTTAATGCCTGCTTCAAACGTCAAATCGGTGGAGTTAGCATCCTATAAACTCCGGGATGTTGCGGTTCATTGGTACACAGTTTGGATGACTTTGCGGGGAGTCAATGCACCTCCCCCGGTATGGCAAGAATTTGTGGATGCCTTCCTCCGACATTACTTACCTCCTGAGGTTCGGTGGGCTAGAGCCGATAAATTCTTAAATCTTAGGCAAGGAAGTATGAGTGCATTAAAGTATAGTCTCTACTTCAATATTTTGGCTAGGTATGCTCCGGTCATGGTAGCGGATATGGGTGACCGAGTGCAACGATTTGTGAGAGGCCTAGGGCCTTGTCACAACCCAACCAGAGGGCCGTGACGGGCACCCGGTGCTAGCCCACCCGAGCACCTCTTAACATACATTTACATTTACATCTAGGTGAGCCACATATTAAATCATACAATTCTATTCATCAATCATACTAGTCCCATTGGACAACAACACCTTTATATCATTCTTGGCATATATGCCCATATCAGTGTATATAAGCCGACGAGGCTAACAAAATGATACTCAAAATATCTCAAAATATAGGCCGACAAGGCCAAACACATCTAACTATATACACATGTCTACGAGCCTCTAAGGAGAGTATGTCGTATCATATAGGCGGGATAGGACCCCGCTATGCCCATAATTATGTACACAAAAGAATAAGTACCAAAAGCTTTAGCTCCAAAAGAAATGGAGCTCCGCTATGTAGTCCCTGAGAATGTAGCTATGAATCAAGTCTGTCTCCCTGGCCACCTGCGGGCATGACGCAGCGTCCACAAACAAAAGGACGTCAGTACGAAGAATGTACTGAGTATATAAAGCATGATCAATATCAATATATAAGCACAATGAGCAACATAAGAAATAGCATAAGATGGGAGATAGTAATATCATCGTCATAAGCACTTACTTGCCTTTTCATAGGGACCTTCCATTTCTAATACGAGGTTGTGTACATACCTCCGTATTCGTATCCGTACTCATATCCATACTCACTTACATTGCGTCCATAATCGTATTCATATACATAATCTTATTCATATTCGTATCATATTCGTATTCATACTCATATCTATATCATATACATAGCTTTTACATATACATAGCATTTACATAGCATGCCCGACCACGAAGGGTCGGTGTTTCACGTACCCGACCATGGCTAGGCTCGGTTATCATACATACTTGGTCAAACAAGGCTCAAGGTTACACATACCTGGCCCTACCAAGGCTTCAGGGTTATCTGTACCCAACTGCAGAGGTGCGCGCACATTACATACACATACATACATATTCTACCCGGCCTTATAAGCTCGGGGTTCCATAATAGTCAGACATAGATACATATACATAATAGCTCATAAGCATCTTTACTATTATCATAACTATCATCATTGTCATCGTTAGCGTCATCGCTATTATCGTCGTTATCATTATCGTTATCACTATGATCATCGTTCATTACATCTATCCTTATAGGATTACTCGTCATATGAGGAACCTAGTACAATCGTAAGACATATCAAGAATCATGAGCTTAATAGCTTTTGAAGATAGAATCATTTTGGAGGACATCATAGACTTATAGAAGATTTAGATGATTGGCCAAAGAACAATGCCTTATGAAAGAAGGGTTAGCCTTATATACCTTTCCATTCAACTATTTAACACTTGCATGTTCTCCTTCAACGCTCGCGTTTCTACCTTCATTAGAGTTACACTATCATTAGAAATCGATAGCTAGCATACATGACTAAGGCTAGAGAAAATTGGACAGCATCTCCTTTATTTATACGACATTCCCCCATATCCTATATCAACTCCCAAACGTCAATAATACATTCACAATATCATAACAATAGTCTTCATTCATCCACATTATCTATATTTCTCAATTCACTTCCAATCACCCATATCCATGGTCATAACACACAACTACGTTCATTCATATACATTGTCTACCCCATGTTCTTAACATCATTTATAACATATTCATATCAGAACACATCAATAATCATGACTCAATTCAAGCTATTACTCAAAATAGCACTATTTCACATTCATGACCCATTTTTTATATCCTTCTACAATCCAAGTGTTTCAACTCTCAAATACTTTAAACAACATGGAAATACCATAAATCTTACCTTAGATGTTGTAGGAACAAGCTTTGGGTGGAAATGCTTCACTTGAGCCAAAACCCTAGTTCATCTCCAATGAGATTTCTTAACTTAGATGATCTTTAATGGGTTTCTTACACTTGATTCACTTAGTTTATGTTGTTGATCACTAATATCTCTTGAATTCTTGTGGAATAAATGTAGAGAGATATTTTAGAGAGAAGGGGTGTGATATGGAAATGAAATGAAATGAAATAAGACTTGATCCCTCATTAAATACACCAATCTGTTCCCGACCAGTTCTACGGACCAACATACGGTCCGTATAAATTATAGTGACCGTATGTCTGGCCGTAGAATTGGTCCAGAGAATGGTGACAATCTGGGCTGATTGTATGGTCCAACATACGGTCCGTATGTTTTATACGGCTAGTATGTTTGGCCGTATAATCCCCAGTGTTCCGAAGTTCGTTTTCGTCGACTCGTTTGATCTCTAATCCTTATGGAACCTTCTTATCACTTGTTTATCACCTCATTAACAATCTAAGGGACGTTATAACTCTTCTCCAAAGCATCATTAAATCCTCTTTAACTTGTTACTCATAATTTTCTTTCGATATCTATCGTAAGCCTTGCCTTCTCTTGGCAAACTTTCTCCCCCTATCTCAAACATCTTTGAAATCTTAACTAGGGTCATCGAATGTCATTTATTATTATTGAAATACCGTATACTCGTGCTCTTCACTATTCTATTCACTTGTGCATCAACGAAAAATTTCCGAGGTGTAACATGCCACACTTGATGGATAGATGCTTGACTGCGTCTCTTCAGGACAATATGGATATTTCACGCATTAAAGCTCATGCCCAGAATTTGGAGAAAAGCCAACAACAACAAAGAAGTGAGCGTGAGCATGATAGAGGGTATAACAAGAGGGCTAGATCTTCGGGTCCGACGAGTGAGTTTAGAGGTGGGCAAAGATAGCAGTTTTCTAGGCATTCAGGCCATTCTATGACTAGTGCACCTCCATGGTTTACAGGCCAGAGATTTGATAGACCTACTTATTCCGGGCTGAGTCAAAGTTTCAGGGCTTCAGGTTCTCAGTTCAGGGGTGATTCGAGTCAGGCAAGGCCACCCGTGCCACGATGCTCCCAGTACGGGAAGTTACATTAGGGCCAGTGTCGACTAGGCTCAGAGGTTTGCTATGCATGTGGTCGACTAGGCCATATCATGCGTGATTGCCTCTCGGTTGGTGGCAGGGGTAGAGTCCAGCTTTCAGGATCAGCAGTCGGGTCTTCATTATCTATACGCCCTATGGGGCCAGGGTCACAGGTACCAGTCAGCCATGGTAGAGGTAGAGGGAGAGCCCCCAGTTCTAGTGGTCTTCAGCACCGTATTTATGCTTTGGCGGGGCGACAGGATCTTGAGTCTTCCCCCGATGTCATCACAGGCACATTATCGATATTTTCTCATGATGTATATGCTTTGATAGACCCGGGCTCCACATTTTCATATGTTACTCCATATATTGCGGGTCATTTTGGGGTAAAACCGGAGTCGATCAAACCTTTTGAGGTATCTACACCCGTTGGTGAACCGGTAATAGCTAGTCGAGTATATAGAAATTATGTAGTTGTGATTTGTGACCATCGTACTATGGTTGAATTAGATGAGTTAAAAATGGTGGACTTTGACGTTATCATGGGCATGGATTGGTTGGCTTCTTACTATGCCAATGTTGATTGTAGAAGGAAAATGGTTCGCTTCCAATTTCCTGGAGAACCAGTCTTAGAATGGAAAGGAAATACCGCGTCCCCAAAAAGTAGGTTTATTTCCTATCTAAAGGCAAGGAAAATGATCACAAAAGGTTGTATTTACCATCTAGTTCGGGTTCAAGATGTAAAAGCCGAGTCGCCAACTCTTCAGTCTGTCCTCATGGTGAATGAGTTCCTGGATGTATTCCCGGAAGAGCTTCCAGGCCTCTCTCCAGAACGGGAGATTGATTTCGCTATAGATGTGCTACCACATACAAAGCCCATATCCATCCCTCCTTACAGAATGGCTCCCGTAGAGTTGAAAGAGTAGAAGGAGCAATTGAAGGACTTGCTTGAGAAAGGCTTTATTAGGCCTAGTTCTTCCCCGTGGGGAGCACCCGTGTTATTTGTCTGGAAGAAAGATGGCTCCTTGCGAATGTGTATTGACTATCGGCAACTGAATAAAGTGACGATCAAGAATAAATATTTTCTTCCGAGGATTGATGCTTTATTTGATCAACTACAAGGCGCCGAATGGTTTTCAAAGATAGATTTAAGATCTGGGTATCATCAGGTGAGAGTTAGGGAGAAAGATATTCCTAAGACAACCTTCAGAACAAGATATGGCCATTTTGAGTTCTGGGTAATGTCATTTGGGCTAACTAATGCACTGGCATTATTTATGGATTTAATGAATAATGTGTTCAGGCCCTTCCTAGATTTATTTGTGATTGTATTCATCGATGATATCTTGGTGTATTCTAGGTCCGAGGCAGAACATGCGGACCATTTGCGTACTGTTCTTAGAGTTCTTCAAACTCGAGAGTTATTTGCCAAATTTTCTAAGTGTGAATTTTGGTTGAACTCAGTGACCTTTTTGGGGCATATTATTTTAGCTAATGGCATTCGGGTAGATACCCAAAAGATTGAGGTCGTGAAAACTTGGCCAAGGCCCATAACCCCTACGGAAGTTCGTAGTTTCTGGGCTTAACAGGTTATTATAGGAGATTTGTAGAAGTCTTTTCTTCCATTTCTGCACCGCTCACGAAGTTAACCCAGAAACTAGCTAAATTTCAATGGACAGATGCTTGTGAATGCAGTTTCCAAGAGCTAAAGGATAGATTAACTTCTGCCCCAGTCCTGACACTTCAAGAGGGATCGGAAGGTTGTGTTGTCTATTGTGATGCTTCAGGCATTGGGCTAGGTTGTGTGTTGATTCAACATGGTAAGGTGATTGCGTATGCTTCAAGGCAGTTACGAAAACATGAGAAGAATTACCCGACCCATGATTTTGAATTGGCCGCAGTGATTCATGCATTGAAGATGTGGAGACATTATTTGTATGGCGTCCACGTTGATATTTATACAGATCATAAGAGCCTTCAGTATATCTTCAAGCAGAAAGAACTAAATTTACGGCAACGATGATGGTTGGAGTTGTTGAAGGATTTGATGTTGACATCCTATTTCATCCCGGGAAGGCAAATGTGGTAGCTGATGCTCTTAGCCGTAGGTTCATGGGAAGTTTATGCGATGTTCAGCCAGAGAAAAGATAGATAGCTCGTGAGCTCCAGCAATTAGCTAGCCTAGGAGTTCGAGTAGTGGACTCAGGTAATATGGGAGCCACCATTCAGAATTCAGCAGTCTTATCACTAGTAGTTGAAGTAAAAGAGCCTCAATATGAAGATCCCATGCTAATTCATTACAGAAGTAAACTCCCTCAGAAGGAGAAGTCATCATTCGAGATTTCTGGAGACTGAGTTCTCCAATGCCGAGGCAGGCTATGTGTTCCTGATGTTGCAGGATTACGCCACCAAATATTGAGAGAAGCCCATTGTTCCTGTTATTCCGTTCACCCCAGAGCAACAAAAATGTATCATGATCTTAAAACTATATATTGGTGGAATGGGATGAAGAAAGATATAGCGGAATTTATAGCTCAATGTCCCAACTGTCAGCAAGTGAAAATTGAGCACCAAAAGCCGGGCGGATTGTTGCAAGCTATAGAAATTCCAACTCGGAAATGGGAAGTAATTAACATGGACTTCATTACAGGCTTACCCCGTTCTCGATGTAAGTATGATTCTATATGGGTGATTGTGGATAGACTCACGAAGTTAGCTCATTTCTTACCGACCAGAACAACATATGTGGCAGAAGATTATGTAAAGCTTTATGTTAAAGAGATAGTGAGACTTCACGGTGTTCCCGTGTCTATTATCTCCGATAGGGGGACTCAGTTTACAGCCAATTTTTGGAGATCTTTCCAGGAAGGTGTGGGGACTCAGGTGAGCCTTAGCACGACATTTCACCCACAGACTGATGGACAAGCTGAACGTACCATTCAGACCCTTGAGGATATGCTACGGGCATGTATATTGGATATTGGAGGTAGTTGGGATGATCATTTACTACTTATTGAGTTTGCTTATAACAATAGCTATCATTCTAGCATCCAAATGGCTCCGTATGAGGCTTTATATGGGCGAAAGTGTAGATCTCCAATTGGGTGGTTCGAAGTAGGAGAGACCAAATTGATGGGGCCGGACTTGGTCCAGCAAGCTATAGAGAAAGTCAAGCTTATATAGGATAGATTATTAATAGCTCAGAGTCGCCAAAAATGCTATGCGGATAATCGTCGAAGAGACTTAGAGTTCCAAGTGAAAGATTGGGTATTTCTGAAGATGTCGCCAATGAAACGCGTAATGAGATTTGGCAAGAAGGGCAAGCTCAGCCCTCGGTACATTGGGCCTTATGAGATTGTGCACAAGGTAGGCCGAGTGGCTTATGAATTAGATCTACCTCCGGATTTGGAGTCAGTTCATCCAGTTTTCCATGTATCGATGCTTCGTAAGTGCATCGGAGATCCTTCTATAATTGTACCAATAGATAATGTCCAAGTTACCAATAGATAATGTCCAAGTTACCAAACAAATGTCTTATAAAGAAGTCCCCATTGCCATTTTAGATAGGCAAGTATGGAAGCTCAGAACCAAAGAGGTACTTCAGTTAAAGTTTTATGGAAGAATAATAATAGGGAGGAAATGACTTGGGAAGCCGAAGAAGACATGAAGTTCAGGTACCCGCATTTATTTTCACCTTCAGAGGAGACTCAAGCAGAGACGCCATTATCCTCAGGTATGTAGTGTTTTTCCTTGATGTTTTCTTGGTCGTGTGTGGCTATGGTTATTGATGTTGTTGTTGTAGCCCTGTGTGGCAATATATTTTGGGTTGCTGTAGCAGGATGTTAGTGCCATATTATAGGGGAAACTTTGGCGAAATTTTTATAGAATCCCCAAGAACCTAACATCCGAGGACGAATGTTCCTAAGGGAGGAAGAATGTTACACCTCGGAAATTCCAGATGTGTGGCCTTGTGGATAGGCTAGTGTGAGCTTAGGATGATTATGAAATCCTTATGGGATTATGGGAAGTATTAGATAGCTTAAGGTGCATACTATAAGATTTCGAGTCATACGAATATGTGAAGTTTAGTTTATTGAAGAAAGTGAAGCGTAAGTCGTGTTTGGAAGGTTTCCGTTATAATTGAGCTATTATTTATTAAGGATTATATTGAGGGGATGCTATAGGGCCTATTATATGGTTAATGAAGTGTTACATAAGTGCCAAGAAGGTTCTACGAGGATTGAAAGTCAAACGAGTCGACGAGAATGGAACTCGGAAAAATTCCCAGTTGTACGGCCATTTGTATGGACCGTATAAATTATACGGCCCGTATAATGGTCCGTAGATTTGTTCCAGAGTAGGGTGAAACCTGGGAATATTATACGGTCTGATTATACGGACCGTATAAATTATACCCCCATTTTATTTCCATTTCCCACATTTTTTCCAAGCTCTCCAAAGCTCCAAAACCCTTTTCCCAACATAGTTCACTCAAACCCAAGGGATTACAAAGATCAAATAGCAAGAATCAAGTGTTCATGTGTTAGAAGGCTTCCTAGGGTTGGTAGATTTCAAGAAATACTTGGGCATTGTAGCTAGGGTATTTGCACAAGTTGATAGCTGCTCCAAATTTTTTTCCTATGGGATAACAAGGTTAGTTTCCATGCTTATTTCATATTATTGAGAATGCTTGGTTATAGCAAAACTTGGGTAGAAGAAGGAAGTAGAAAATGAAGTCTAAATGTAGCTTTTATGATGTTGTGAGTAGTAAGATAACTTGAGTCATGATTTTTAGTATGATATGGATATAATCTTGTTATGGAAGGTAATAATAGTGATGAGAAAGAGTTGTATGAAAATGTGCAAAAGTTGGTATGAAGTTGCTAGTATGAGTTGAATAAGAGAGTTAATATTGAAGGCTTAATGTAATGTGATGATTACTTGATTGTGATATTGTGGATGTTATTGTGGATGTTTGGGAGTTGTATTGTAGTATAGTGGAAGTCGATGGAATAGGGGAAATGCTACCCAATTTTCGTTAAATCATGAATTATTCTAGTAGGTTTAAGAGTATCAGTAAGGCTTAACTATGCTATGAATCCTTCTAAATATAAATCATTCAAGCTTCAACGGTGAACGTTAAATAGCTCAGAAGACAAAGAGGTATGTAAGGCTAACCCTTCTTTCAGTAAGGCATGGTTCCTTTATAATAAATATGTATATCCTTTCATGAGCTCCACAATATCTTCCAAAATACTCAATCTTTAAGGTTACAAAAGTTCATGATTCTCGATACTTTCACGATCCTATTATCTCCTTTATATGATAGTTGATTCTCTAAGGATAGATGTAACGAAAACGATGATGGAAATGATGTTGATGATACTTATGGACTTTTATGTATACGTGTCTAAGTATGTGTGACTATTATATAACACCGTGCTTATATGGTCGGGTATGATCCCTATCGCGCGCACACCACTGCAGTTGGGTACGGATAACACTGAGCCTTGGTAGGGCCAGGTATGTATAATCACCGAGCCTTGTTATGGTCGGGTATGTGAACCACCGAGCCTTCATGGTCGAGTATGAATAAATACGAATACGAATATATATATGTATGTATGTACATGAGTAAGCATTAGAAATGGAAGGTCCCTGTGAAGGATAAGTAAGTAGATATGATGAAGGCCACTAGAGGTACAAATGACTCTATTACCTCTTGATTCTCCCATCTCATGTTATTTCTTGTGTTGTCTACTATGTTTCTACTATGATGTTGATTATGCTTTACATACTCAGTGCATTATACGTACTGATGTCCTTTTGTTTATAGACGCTGCGTCATGCTCGCAGGTGGACAGGGAGACCGGCTTGATCCATAGATTTCCTATTCAGTGACTGCATAGAGGAGCTCCATTTCATTCGGAGCTACAGCTTTTGGGTATTATTCTTTTGTGTACATACATATGGGCATGGTAGGGTCCTGTCCCACCTATATGATGTTACATACTCTTCTTAGAGGCTCGTAGACAGTTGTGTATAGTTAGATGTCTTGTAGCCTTGTCGGCTCATATTTTGTATATCATTTTGATAGCATCATCGGCTTGCGTATATGGACAGGGGCATTGTTATTGATGTTGATATAAATGCGTTGTTTCCCAACGAGATTAGCACTATTGATGTATGCAAATTATGAGTAAGCCATGTGGTGCACCTAGATGTGAATGTGAATGTACGATAAGAGGTGCCCGGGTGGGCTAGCCCAGGGTGCCCATCATGGCCCACCAGTTGGGCCGTGACAACACATGTACTCCGATGATGGAACATCACATCTCGACAGCACAACCCATGGGTGACCCGCGAAGTCCATGTACCTCATGATTTTGGCAACAACCTCGACAATCGCTACCAGCAGTCATCCTCGATTTCGGGATAAACATCGAACATCAGTCTTCACGTCACTCTCATCCAATGGAGCCCCGCTCATAACACTGCTTCCTTAATTATCATCAATGTATCAACAGTATATCATAAAGTATTAGAATGCGTGCAATGTATGAGTTCAATGTCAATAATGAAATCAATAACAAAAGTAGCACGCCTAGGCACACCAACAATATCATGAAAAGGCTACACAATAAGCCATAATAGAATCACTATCCTCGTTTCCAAGGACAATAAGAAAGATACTACAATATCCTAATCAAGATATATCAATAGTTTCTAATATCTACTCTCTCCACGTGGCATCGAGCCAACAACAATAGAACAAGATAAATCATAATAAACCGGGTTGTCTAACCCCCAAATAAATCATAATAAACCGGGGTGTCTAACCCACAAATCACACAATAGGGCCCTACCTAAGACAACATCCAACCCAACTTCATACCCGAAGGTTTACATGCATTCTTCAACAATATTGTCTAATTATATGCTTCGCTAAATGAAGTCTCACCATAGGGTAAACCATAACTTACCTGGAAGGCCGAACAACATGGTCTCCATAATCACACCTTAGCCTTTCCTTTTCTTTGAGCCTCAAGATAAAGAAAGTCTAAGCACATTCGAATCAACAAATTAGAATCAAAAAGAACATCGTTCAAATCTTACTTCTATTCAAGAACCAAATTCCCAACCTATGGAATGGGTTTCACGAACTAGAAGGGTGAAATTAGTAATCTAAAGGTTCCAGCATGAAATTAAAGCTCTAGGTGATCAATTCCCATCAATATAAAGCTAGAATAACCAACAAATTACTTAAATTCATATTCTAGGCAAAACCCCCAAATTTGGGTATAAACCCTAACTTCCAATCCCATAAATTAACCACTAATTAGGAAGAAATTATGAAATAAAGATTCTAATCATCAATTTCATGCTTAAAGAAGCTAACCCAACCAATAAATCAAGATTACCAAGCCTAGAAGAAGAACTCATAGAATCCTCTTTTAATTCTAAAACTCTAGTGAACTAGCATGATAAAGGAATCCTAAGATGATAATGAAATCATGGAATATTAAAGGAGATAGAAGGACTTACCACTAAGATGTTCCCCCAAGAATCACCTTGAAATGACCCCAATAACTCAGATTTTGAAATAGTAATAAATGAGGGACTTAGGGCTTTTAACACTTCATTTAATGAAATTCACTGCCCGACACCTGCTTCCGGGACCAGCAGACCGCTTCATCGGCACCGCTTCGGCGGCAACGCTTTGGCGGTACCATGACTGCTGCCCAAAATCCCACTGGTCGCTTCAGCGGCAGGGTGACCTCTATAGCGATACCGTTGCCACGCTGCTGGTGCTGCCAAAGCGGGCACCAAAGACCAGAAAATCCCAAGAGTTCACATTCTCAACCCGAATTTTTTACTATCTCCCGAGGTCATTTTCTCACATATCAAATATGTAGACATACATAAAAACAAGCTACGAAAGCACTCGTGGCCTCGGAATTCCCAACAGAGGTCTCGTTGACCGACTCAACCCCCGATACCTCAAATCCAACTTCCCAACCCAAGTCTCAAAATGCACCCCAGTGTATTGGGAACCAAACCAAATATGCACACAAGTTATAAATGACCATACGGACCTCTCAGAATTGACGGATTTTCAAAAAAGATTCATTTATCTAAAAGTCAACTTTGAGTCAACTCTTTTCCGCTTAAAGCCCAATTTTCCCTAAAAGTTACCCAAATCATATCCAAACACCACGGGAAGTGTGTCAACTTTCCTCTCGGCTCAAATATGAGCTAAACAAGTTTGGGGAAGGATAAAAGGCATCGAAATAACGACCAAATAGGTCATTACACACACCCGAAATCATCAACAAGAATCATCCAACACCGAAATAGCAGCCAACGCAGGGATACAAATAGAAATCAATAAGAGTAACTCAACTCACGTAATCACCAAACACAATGGTAAAACACAAATTATCTCAACTTTATCACATATCCGTACACACATGCTAAATGGTAGTGTTTGACCCATTAGTCATGACCTGCAGGAGACCCATGGTGCCCATGTACCCTCGCTCTGGAATCTTACCTCGGATCATGAGCCTTTAACTTAGGCCACATCCCCTGTCAAATATACCTTTTCATATTTACATATATTTCTCATCACAATATATTTCCGTTCCACAATCAATAATTTTTTCAAGGCCTTTTCAATGCTTTTTATGGTTGGACATTGACCATCATTTAGCAGCGACTGATGGGCATGTAATCAATTTCATAGAAATGCTGCACAGGGAAGGAATTGATTTTCCTACTCTACTTCTGGCCACGTATAGATTTTTTTTATGAGGATAGAATACAACAAGGGTTACACCTCCTACGAGTAGCTGCCCACGCCAATAATGAACAAGCAAAGTATAATTTGGCAATGGTGTTGCTGAGAATGGAGGATCATAAGGGAGCAAAAAGAAATTTGCGCACATTATGGAGGGAACCAGAGGGTCGAATACGTGTGATTATACTACGAGATGAATTCAGATCGATGGTGGGTCCAAACAATTTCCACAAAATACCGTGGTCTTACTATTGTAAAAAATTGGAAAAATGCACTGGTCATACGATGATGTGAACGTCCTCTTTGGCTTTAAAGAAATGGAGATAACTTGTGACAAATGTCCCGTAGATCTTGAAACTAGAAAGGTTACATTTCCATTAGAGTTTGATCATCCTTACACTGAGGATTATCATAGTGATGATGTATCATCGAACTAATATGTATTACTTGCAATTTTAATATTAATATGCAACTCCACACATGAAACAATTCATGCATGTCTGTCAGTCCAAAATTTGTGGATATTATATAAAAAGATGTCAAATACAATTAATGTTGAAGATTTTTTTGCAAATTTGCCAAAGAGATTGACATCAAATCAGGGGGTAAGTTTATATAGAAGAGCAACCACTCGAGTACCTACAAATAGTCATATCTAAGGTTTCAATTTTCCTCCATTTACTCTCTAATTTTGTCTCTACAGAAATGACTTGTTGAAACTAGAAAGGTTACATTTCCATTAGACTTATGGTGAGGATTATAATAGTGGTGATGTATCCTCGAATTTGTATGTATTATTTGAAGTTTAAAATTAATATGCAACTCAAAAAACGATACTCATCATGTGGTCACTCTAAATTTAATACGACTACACTTTCATCAATTGGTACTATTTGGTCTAATTTGTAACACTCTATCACGAGCATGCCATATAAAATTAAAATATTTGGATATTATATAAAAAGATATCAAATACAATTAATGTTGAAGATTTTTTTGCAAATTTTCCAAAGAGATTGACGTCAATTCAGGGGGGTAAGTTTATAGAGAAGAGCAACCACTCGAGTACCCACAAATAGTCATATCAAAGGTTTCAATTTCCCTCCATTTACCCTCTAATTTTGTCTCTATAGAAATGGAGAAAACTTGTGAGAAATGGCTTGTTGAAACTAGAAAGGTTACATTTCCATTAGAGTTATGGTGAGCATTATCATAGTGGTGATGTATCGGCGAATTAGCATGTCTGATTTGAAGTTTTAAAATTAATATGCAACTCCACAAATGATACTCATCATGTGATGACTCTAAATTTAATACGACTATACTTTCATCAGTTGGTAGTATTTGGTCTAATTTTTAACACTCTACCAAGAGTGTTCCATATAAAATTAAAATATGTGGATATTATATAAAAAGATGTCAAATACAATTAATGTTGATGATTGTTTTTTGCACATGTGCCAAAGAGATTGATGTCCAAGCAGGGGAGTAAGTTTATAGAGAAGAGTAACCACTCGAGCACCTGCAAATAGTCACCTACGTTAGCTATCATGGCACACAAATTAGTCATATCAAAAGTTCTAATTTCCCTCCAACTAAACCCTATGTAATTTGCTACACATAAAGTCCTCTTAGTTTTTATAGTGAAATGTAGGTAACTTGTGAGAAATGTATTGTAGGTGTTGAAACTAGAAAGGTTACATTTCCATCCCCCTTTTGTGAGGATTATCATAGTGGTAATGTATCCTCGAATTAATGTGTATGATTTGAAGTTTTAATATAATGTGCAACTCCACAAACGATACTCATCATGTGGTGACTCTAAATTTAATACGACTATACTTTCATCAGTTGGTAGTATTTGGTCTAATTTTTAACACTCTACCAAGAGTGTTCCATATAAAATTAAAATATGTGGATATTATATAAAAAGATGTCAAATACAATTAATGTTGATGATTGTTTTTTGCACATGTGCCAAAGAGATTGATGTCCAAGCGGGGGAGTAAGTTTATAGAGAAGAGTAACCACTCGAGCACCTGCAAATAGTCACCTACGTTAGCTATCATGGCACACAAATTAGTCATATCAAAAGTTCTAATTTCCCTCCAACTAAACCCTATGTAATTTGCTACACATAAAGTCCTCTTAGTTTTTATAGTGAAATGTAGGTAACTTGTGAGAAATGTATTGTAGGTGTTGAAACTAGAAAGGTTACATTTCCATCCCCCTTTTGTGAGGATTATCATAGTGGTAATGTATCCTCGAATTAATGTGTATGATTTGAAGTTTTAATATAATGTGCAACTCCACAAACGATACTCATCATGTGGTGACTCTAAATTTAATACGACTATACTTTCATCAATTGGTAGTATTTGGTCTAATTTTTAACACTCTATTAGGAATTAAAATATAGGGATATTATATAAAAAGATGTGAAATACAATTAATGTTGAAGATTTTTTGCAAATTTTCCAAAGAGATTGACGTCAAATCAAGGCCTTAGTGTTTTATAGAGAAGAGAAACCACTTGGTTACCCACAAATAGTCATATCAAGGTTTCAATTTACCCTTTAATTTTGTCTCTACAGAAATGAAGATAACTTGTGAGAAATGGCTTTTTGAAACTAGAAAGGCTACATTTCCATTAGAGTTATGGTGAGGATTATCATAGTGGAGATGTATCCTCTAATTAATGTGTATGATTTGAAGTTTTAATATTAATGTGCAACTCCGCAAATGATACTCATCATGTGGTGACTCTAAATTTAATACGACTATGTTTTCATCAATTGGTAGTATTTAGTCTAACTTTTAACACACTATCAGGAGTGTGACACATAAAATTAAAATATGTGGATATTATATTGAAACACGTAACCACTCATATACCTAGTAAGACTCTACAACAAAACACTCATTACATAAAAAGTAGTCATGTCAAAACTCTAACTTTCCCTCCATTTTCTCTCTATAAAAGGTTGTTGCATACACCATGCATAAATGTCACGACCCATTTACCCTAGGCCGTGCGGACACTTACCTTCCCACCTCGGTAAGCCAACCTTTACCCCAACAATGAACTAATACATAAATTGAAGAAAGTTAAGTAGCGGAAATAACAGATACGTAAGTCTTACGATATATATAGATAGATAGTAGTAAAAGTGCGGAAGACAGTAAATACTCCCAGGGTCTAGTCTAAATAATACAAGAGCATCTAGGGAGAATAATACAATCTGGAAGTACTAATACATAATGTCTATGTCTCTGAAATAAAGTAAGACATGAAATAGAAGAGTCTTCAAGGTCAGCGGACGCCATGCTCACCCTGGAAAATTCCAGTGGAAGCTGAAGAGTCGATCAGCCACGGGTCGGAGAAGTAGATCCGACCTGGTACTCTGCATTCATAAAAGAATACAGCAAGTGCGGGTTAGTACAATCAACAGTACCGGTAGCCATCATCGGCCGACCAAGTATAGTTAACACAATTCAGAAGATAAAGCAGATAAACAAGGAATCTAGCAAGTATAAGGCAATATAGTCACAACCAGATATCCATCATCACCTACGTAAAGCATCTAAACCCAAACCTGTCAAGTCCGAATGTATTCGATCCAATCCAATCACCACAATAGAATCATCATGATCCATCATCATAACAGAATCATCACAATCCAATCACCACAATAGAATCATCATGATCCATCATCATAACAGAATCATCACAATCCAATCATTACAACATCTCAATCAAGTCATAATGCAATGCAGTGCAATAATGGTATGAATGCGATGTCGTGCCATGCAAATGAGGTGTATACATGTACTCCGGACGGAAATATCGACGTCTCGGTAGCACAACCCAGCGTGACTCGCGAAGTCTAAGTGCCACCCGTCTTGGATCTTTGCCCAATAGACAAATGGGACCCTAGCTAATTGCTCACAGAGGGAGTCTCACCGGCACCACCCTGGGGGACCCGCGGAGTCCATACACTAACAACGATTCAGGAATAACATCAGAATCGGCCATGCAACAATGATGCCGGAATAGATCATCGGACATCGGCCATCTCACAGTCACTCAATTAAAAGAGTATGTCAAATATCAGTTTCACACAATCAACGATTCCGAAATTGAACCTCGGACATCAGCCTTCTCATAATCACTCAAGTAAAAGAGTTCATCAAAATATCAGTTTCATATAAACAATGATTCCTGAATGAATCTAAGGACATCGTCCTTTTCATAATCACTCGAGTAAAAAAGTTCATCAAAATATCAGTTTCGCTCAATCAACCATACCGGATCATCACCGGGTATCGGCCATGCATGATAAATATGAGAAAATGCGTGCAATGCATATGTCAATCATCAACAATCAAGTCCAATATCACAAGTACCTCAACGGGGTACGCCAATAATGTATCACATCACAATACCAACGGTGGGTATGCCAATATATATCTATAAGTCAAGTACCAACAGTGGGTACGCCAACTATATATCCGGGTATAAATACCAACATGGTATGTCAATTAACCCAAATCCAGACGATAAACAGAAGTCAGTATATACCAACTACGCATGGCATCAAGCCAACACAATTGAACAATCAAAGCACACGTAACGGGGTGGCTAGTCCCAACACACATCAAGGCCCAACCTAAGGCAATATCCATCGCGACTTCATACCCGAAGGTTCACATACTGTCTATGACATCATAATCTAAATATATGATTCACAAATGAAGTCTCACCAAAGGTAAACCATAACCTACCTGGATTTCCGAACCGCAACACCAACAAGTCACTTTTTTGCCTTGCCCTTCCTCTGAAGCTCAGAACTAAAGTAGTCTAAGCATAATCGATATTTATATTAGCAATCATGAAGAATGATACTAACATTGCTATGACATCAACTAGGTCCATTTTAACCCTAGAAATTGGGAAAAAAGGCCCCACAAGGGAAAAACGGGAAATTCACGGGCAAAATACCAAATTAAGTACTAGGCAATCATAATCCCACCCTTAATTGCTGATTTACCTCAATAATTATCCTAGATTCTGATTTCATGCAAAACCCCCAAATTAGGTATAAACTCTAAATCTCCAAATTCGAAATTCAACGTTAAAAGAGGAAGATCTATGGTTAATGAGCCTAGATTAGTTAATATTTAACAAAACATCACCAATTTATTCATTAGTAATCCTAGGGACCATGTTCTTCCAAACCCTCTTTCAACTCTTACCACCTTGGGTTCATTAAGGAAGAAGGGCGAATCTTAACATGATTATGGTTTAAAGGAAGAATGAAGAAATGAGTAGGAATTACCTCCAAGATTTTCCTCCAAATATGCTTAAGAACAGTTTCTTCAAGCTCAATTATCGAAATGGGGAAAAATGAGGGTCTAGGCACTACTAAAAAACTGCTAAAAATCGACGGATCAAAAACCGACGCACTGGGTCGTTTAAAAAAACCGACGGAAAACCGACTCACAGAGTCGGATTTTTGTATTTTTAATTATTTTAATCAGAAAACCGACGGACAACATCGGTTTTTTTGGCAGAATTTTGAAAATATAATTCCGCCAAAATAAACCAACGTCCCACGTCGGTTTAATTAAAAAAAAATTAATATAAAACCGACGCCGTACGTCGGTTTTATTTTAAAAAATATTATAAATAATATACAATTCATTTTGTTTTTAAAAAAAATAATAAAAAATTTTTTTTGAAGAAACCGACGGACAGTGTCGGTTTCGTTTTTTTTTTATTTATTTTTGGGGTCAAAATCCGGTCAAATGTGCGGAAAAAACCGACGGACAGAGTCGGTTTTGTCCGTCGGTTTTTCCTATATATTGGCAGTAACGGGATTCTTTCCCATTTCAGCTATCCCTCTTCAAAATTAAACCCACCCTCCCCAAACCCTAGCCGCCGCCCCCCTCCCCTCCGCCCGACGCCGCCTCCCATTTCGCCGCCGCCCAACGCCGCTGCCTGCGCAGCTCCTTCCCCCCTACCCCAAACCCATTTTGAAGGTTAGTTTCTCTTAAATTAGGGAATTTAAAATTCTTTTAATCTTAGTTTTATTTGTAGATTTTAGGCCTAATGCTCGTCTATTTAGCTTTGTTAAACATCATTTGCAATGTTATTAATGTTGAATTTGTGAAAAAAAAAAGTAAACTTTATTTGCCTAGTTTAATTTACTTGTCATTTTTTTTTGGGTTGAGATTGTGCTATATTTCATATTCTTTGTCAATGTATTTGTGTTAGCTTAGTTATCATTCTTTGTAATATTGTTGATGTTGAATATGTGCAAAAATATATACTTTAATTATTTGACTAGTTTTTTTTTTTGTTGTTGGATTGTGTTTTTTGTTAGAAACCCATAAGTTATTAGAATTGTTATTGATCATTCTAAATTAGAATGGATTGAGATTGTGCTTTTCAAAGTTAGAATTGTTAAGTTATAGTATTTCTATAACCTCAATACTAAAATGTAGATTTTATTTCTCTAGATTTACTTTTCAATTTTTAGAATTGGTTGGAATTGTGCTTTTCAAATTAAGTTAGAATTATTAAGTTATGTTAGAATTATTAAGTTATAATATTTCTATAACCTCAAAACTAAAATGTAGATTTTATTTGATTAGATTTACTTTTCAATTTTTAGAATTAAAGTTAGAATCCATAAGTTATTAAAGTTAGAATTGTTATTGAGAATTCAAAGTTAGAATTAGTTGGGATTGTGCTTTTCAAAATTATATTAAAGTTAGAATTTATAAATTATTAAAGTTAGAATTGTTATTGAGAATCCAAAGTTAGAAATGGTTGGGATTGTGTTTTCTTAAGTTATATTTTAAGTCAGAATTCTTAAGTTATAATATATTTCTATAACCTCAATAATTTGTGGGTATATTTTTGTAGATGGATCGTATGTGGATGTATAATATGAATAATAGTAATCGTGTGGGTGTACATGAGATAGATTTTTGGTGTAGAGCAGTTGGGGGAGTACAAAAGGGTAGAGCGTACGGTCTAGGCCCAAGGAACAACTTAAGTCGCCTTCGGTCAGGATTGCGAGGTGAAGGGTCTTCTCGACAAGCCGAGGGAGTTGATGATGTTCAGGTCGCAGTTATGGCGCAGCAAATTGCTGAACTTAATAGGAAATTAGCTGAAACTGAGGCAAGAAGAGTTGAGGAAAGTAACACCATGAAAGCGAATATTGAATTGCTAATGGCACAAGTTAAAAGCCACATCGCATGTGGACGTTTTGGTGTGCCCCCTTCTCCCCCTCCCTCTGACCCAGAAGATGATGATGACGGTGATTTCGTAGCCCAAACACCGGATGATCAGTTGTAGTAGTTTGAATTTAATAATGGACTTATATTAAAACTAGTTAATGGTACTTTTGGTTGGTCATTTAAATATTTCAGAACTTTGAAGGTTTATTTAGATCGTATTTGATGTGTTTTATTATTACTTAGGATGATTTTATGTGTTGTAGCTCTTTTAGAATTGATTTGGAGCATTTTAATGCTAGTTTTGAGCAGCTTTTGTTATTGGTTTCTGAGCAGATTTTGGTACTGGTTTTTGTGCAGGTGTGGTTGCAGAAAATGCATGATTTGCATGCTGAAAATTTTCCAGAAAACCGACGGAAAATTGACTCTGTCCGTCAGTTTTCTGGAAATTAATTTTGCAGATTTTCCAGAAAACCGACTCTGTCCGTCGGTTTTCTGGAATTAATGCTTATATTTTACAAAAAAACCGACTCGCTGTGTCGGTTTTATAATTAAAAATAAAAACATTATATAAAAAAACCGACGCAGTGCGTCGTTTTTGCATAAAATATATATTATTTATATATAAGATAAAAAATCCGAATTTAATAAAACCGACCCTGTCCGTCGGTTTTTTAATTTTTTTTTAATTTTTAAAAATATTTGAATAAAACCCGTCGGACAACGTAACCGATGCTGTCCGTCGGTAAAAACCGACGTTGTCCGTCGTTTTTCTGAAAGCGAGGCTATTAAAACCGACGGACGTTAAAATGTCGGTTTCCCGTCGGTTTGGTTAAAAAAACCAACGCTAGACGTCGGTTTTTGTCAACGGTTTTTTCCGTTTTTTTAGTAGTGAGGGCTTTTTAGCACTTCATTAATATTATTAACTGCCTGTCACCCGCTAAAGGGTTCCTGGACCACCCCAGCGACCACCTGGCCGCTTCAGCGGTATTGACTAAAAGTCATTGACCTCTCCAGTGGTAGGGCTACCGCTTTAGCGGTGCCGCTACCGCGGTCTGGTGCCGCTAAAGCGGGCACCAGACACCAGAATCTTAACGCAAGATTTCCTTTCAATCTGATTTTCTGACTAATTCTCGAGGCCATCTGCTCACATACTAGACATATAGTCCCATATAAAGACGCGCTACGAACGCACTTGTGGCCTCAGAATTCCCAACGGAGGTCTCCTTAACCGAGTCAATCCCTGGTGCCTTAATTCCAAACTTCCATTCCAAGTCCCGAAATGCACCCAAGTGCATTGGGAACCGGACCAAATATACACACAAGTTCTAAACAACCATCCGGACCTCTCGGAATAGACGGAATTTCGAAAAAGGTTCGTTTGCCCAAAAGTCAACTTTGGGTCAACCATTTTTCATTTTAAGCCTATATTTTCACCAAAGTTGCCTGAATTCGATCTAGGCACCCCGGGAAGCATATTGGTGGTCCCCTCGGGTCAAAAGTGAGCTAATTAATGCTCGAAAACGGGTGAAAACACCGAAAGAACTATAACGACCACAATAAAACACACACTGGCTATATCTACACTAACTATTTCTCTTTGTAGTTAACTAATATCTTCCAACTATGTCTAACACACCTAAAAGCACCAGATGAAGCCTCTTCCACGGTGAACCTGGAGATGAACCCATCCCAGCTTCCCCCGACATGTTGTGTTTGTTGTACAAATGCAGCAATAACAAACTTGAGAGCCTCCAGAGAAATGTTTCAGCATCTATAGAGAGGTTGAAGGATGAAATGGGCCGAGGTTCTTAGGGCCCTCTTACTCCAAGAATCGCCATTTATTGGGCTGTATGAAATCTCCACTCAACCACCCCGCCAGTTTGGTCCTGTGGAGCTTATAGTCCTCTCAGGGGACACTTCGGGCAATGGCAATGCCAAGGAAGCTGACGGTGAGCCGAATATCGCCAACTCCTAGCTGTTGGTGGTTACTGGGATGGGGGTATGTAGGGTAGATTATGGATTTTCTATTCTGTTTAGGTGTAATGTAGATTGTGTCTTTTGTTTTTTTTTTCGTTGATGTTTATGGTTCTAGGACCACAATATTATGATTATATAAGCAGTTACCCCTATTACAAAAGTCTCCATCTTGATTTATTATACAATTATTGTTAATACCGGCATAAATCACGAGTCATAGTCCATTAACGAATACATTTGACTTAATTAAAGGCGTTGTGCTTAACATGTCATACAAAATAAACCAAACATTAAATATATTTAGATAAGTCAAATTCCTCTTTTCAGATGAGGTGTGTTAACCAAGCCATATATCAAAAGTTCTTTGGTTCTGTGCTCTGTATTCATTGCTCAAACACAAGAACTCATATATTCATAAACAAAGCCTACAATGGAAAAATCACTTCACATACGGAGTTTCATTTTGCATTCTCTCACAAATCTCAAAGGAAGAAGAGTTCTTTTCTTAACGTTAGGTGACAACATATCAGAGCCACAAAACCTTTCTATTATTTATGTTTGATTTGTAGCATAGATCTGTATTCCGACTTGTACTGGTGGAATGTGTTGGTTTGTGTGATCTAATAATATTTTACTCGTGAATCTATGTTAAACTGTTGCACTATCCTCAAAATTTGTTCAAGCTTGCTAATTTTACTCATGAATCCATATTGGGCAAATTACATTAGAAGCATTTGTGGTTTGAAAATTACCTTTGCTGCTTTGTTTTGATTTACATTTATCATAAAATGATTTCTAATATGTCCCTATTCCGATCTAATCGCTGGATAGGTTATTTTAGCGATGGAACTATTTGCCCTATTGGTGATTCCTTTGTCTCTTCCAAAGCTTTCGTCTGAGATCATACGAATTATCATTCACAAAGTTCTGAAATCGGATGCATCCCTAACCTGTATTTCAAATCTTACTTTTGTGTAAGTCTGTCCTGCCTCTCTAACTTTGTTAATCCCATGTGTTCCTTTGTTGATGGTCTTGTTCTATATGTAATTTCAGGTGCAAGGAATTCAGAAAAATCATACTTTCCCCGAACAATTAACACTTGCTGAACTTTGAATTAAAAATACATAAGTTGCCCAACACCCATCCTAGATTTATTGATTTTATAGATAGGTTAGGTAGAGCAGGAATTGACTATGCAACAATGATTATTGGGATGCATAAAAAAAAATCGATGGTAACGAGGAGGGGTTAGAACTCCTTAGAAAAGCTGCTCTTGCTAATGTTGTCCGGGCAAGATACAACTTTGGAATAGCCACGCTAATGTTGAAGAAGTTCGATATCGAACAGAGAGTGTTGTGCAACGTATGGGAGTTAGCAGATAGTAGAATCGCTATGATAGAATGTCGAGGTGATCTACGAGTGATGATTGGACGGGTGAATCTAACTAAAATACATTCACAACTGTTGTGTAAAAAAAAGAGGAGAAACTCATTGGTCTTTAAGAAACTTAGATTCCGTTCATGGCTTTAGAGAACTTCATGTTACGTATGAACGATGTATAGTGGATGTTGAAATGCAGAATTTTTTACCAAAGTAAGTTATTATTTGAGCCAATTCTCTAAAATAATACGTTTTTTTGAAAGTTAACTGAACTAGCATAAACGTATTCCTGAGTAACGAATTAGGTATTATTTTATTCAAAAATTCCAACGGACAAAAAAGTCACGGTTAACAGCGTTAAAATATAATTCGTTACTGCCAATAACGTATTATGGCTAATACGTTACTGACATTAACGAATTTAGAAATTCTAGGTACAAACAATCTTTCTATGAAATCTGACATTGAGTGATCCTAAAGTCGTAACCCGCAATTACGACTTCAGCATAAAACGTAACTGACAGTAACGTTTCTTCTGAAACTAGGCACGCGCAATCTCTTGCAGAGAATCCTCACTACAAGAAAGTAAAGATACGACGACATTTATTTAGTGACATTTGAAATAAATGTCGGGGAAAAAGGAATTTCTCGACATTTATGAAAAAATGTCATAAAAATAATGACATGTGATGTAAAATGTCGTAAATATAGTGACATTTGACGAAAAATGTCACTAAAATAATGACATTTGGCATAAAATATAGCTAAACAACGATTTTTGGCGTAAAATGTCGTTAAAATAACGACATTTGATACAAATGTCGAAAATATTATGACATTTATTTCAAATGTCATATTATTAGTCGCTAATTACTGACTTTTACACCTAATGTTGGAAATCTAAATCTTTTTAAATTATGTCATCACTCTTTATATTTAATTCTAGGGAAAGAATTAGTGGATGCATAAAGTAATAATTATATATATATATAACGAATGAGTTTGGAACTAAAAATATGGCTAAATTACAAACAACAACAACACATCCAGTGTAGTCCCACACGTGACTAAATTATTTGTGTAAATTAGTTAAAATTAAATTATACAATTATAACAATAGAGCTATTGAATATTTCTACCAATTAAAGAAAACTATCGCACATATGACTTTTTAAAAAGTATTTAACTAGTAGTATTAGAATAGGTGTCATTGCGGATAATATTTAAAGAATATTAATTATTTTCAGAATATGACTTGGCTTTTTTATCCATTATTGATCTTTTCATTATTGTTATGGCCAGATTCTATTATGAATTTTTACAACATTCTTCATAGGGCACTCTTATTTTTTTCTTGTTCGAACTCTTGTAATGGAGGAAAGAACCGAGAAAAAGGCATCGACGACAATCGATTTTACTACGGGACAATTCGTGTCATATTTATTTTATTTATATGCATTTGAACTTTATTTAAGCTCTTATTAAAGTAATTGATTTTGCAAGGAATACTATTTGCTACTACTAATAAAAAAAAGCTTATGAAATTATAGTAGTTATAGAAATAGGAGCAGTATTTTTTATTTATTTTGGTTCTATGTACTTTAATACTCTTTTTCATTTGGACCCAGACTTTCCCCCCAAAAAATTAAAAAATCCCCAAAGACTAAATCTTCCCCCCAATAATTTTGTGGTCACTAGTCAATATTAGATTTTATTTATAGCATTCTCGAGAAAATTTTGTATTCTTCGGGAACCATATATTTAATGGTGTTCACGAGATTTTTCAAAAGTTTGTCGAAGTGACTCTTTTGTTTAATTCAAAGTTCTATTGTAGTGTATAACTTGTGTACTGGAATTATATGATTCATCGTAGCATTAAATTAGATTTTTTCAGTATATAAAAAAGAAAAATGATGCTATTGACTAGAGATGATTTTCCGACATTTCTATGTATGCGTAGTAAGGATGGTATGATTTGATGACATTTCGTTATATGTCGCAATTAAATTAATTTCAAAATCGGTGACATTTAATAAAAGTTGCAAATAAATGTCGCTAATTATTTTGCCGACATTAATCTAAATGTTGGAAATTTTGTTGTGACGTTTTTAAAAAGTTGTAAATAAATGTCGTAAATTATGTACCGACATTAATATAAATGTCGGAAAATTCCCGACCCTCAAATTTACGACATTTGTACTAAATGTAAAATAAATGTCGCTAAGTGATTTTGCGACACTTATGGCACTTAATATGATATTTATAAAATGTCGTCGTAAGCCTAATTTCTTGTAGTGCCTGTAAATTGGGAATCCTTCTAACTAATTTGACTATAAAACGTTATCTGTAGTTACGTTTTATTTGTAAAACGTGACACAATAAGATTGTACACTTACAATTCTTCTGACTGATTTGACTATAAAACATTATCTGTAGTTACGTTTTATTTGTAAAACGTGACACACAATAAAATTGTACACTTACCTTTAATAGTTGTTATCTGTTATGTCAATGTCATTTCCATGCTGACAACATTTTCTTACACAATTTAGTGTGCAAGTTATGTGATTATTTTATTCACTTAGAAAGAAAAAAAAAATGGATATTGTTACCCACGTGATTAGATGGCAGAGTCAGAGCCAAGAGTTCAACTTTATGTTTTTAGATTTTAGAACGACGATTTCAGATTTAATACTTATGTTATAAACTTATTATTTATACATATTTAATAAATTTCTTAACACAAATATATTATTTGAGCAAAAATTATTGAGTTTGGCGAAACCCGTGTCCAGGCTTCTAGTTTCGCTCTTCCAACAAAAAAAATGTTACAAAACTACCTTTAGCGCAGTAAAATACTGCGTTATAGAAACAGTACCAAAAAGCAAAAAAAATTGGCCAAACTTTATTTTTTGCAACACTTAGTGTTTTTTTCCATACTTTGACCAACGATTAGTCGTGTGTCATGACTCCGAAACGTCAATATTTTATATAGAACTTGATATTTTTTTCTGCGTACAATAATGTAGGCCAAATACATCAAGGATACGTAGACGTTCAGATCGTCATTTTAGGGGCTGAAAAGGTGCCCGAAGTAAGTTTTGTTTGAAAAAACTTAGTGTTTTTTTCATACTTTGACAAACGATTAGCCGTGGGTCAAGACTCCGAAACGTCAATATTTTATGTAGAACCTGATATTTTTTCTGCGTACAATAATGTAGGCCCAATACATCAAGGATACGTAGACGTTCGGATCGTCATTTTAGGGGTTGAGAAGGTGCCCGAAGTAAGTTTTGTTTGAAAAAACTTAGTGTTTTTTCCATACTTTGACCAACGATTAGTCGTGGATCAAGACTCTGAAACGTCAATATTTTATATAGAACCTGATATTTTTTTCTGCGTACAATAATGTAGGCCCAATACATCAAGGAAACGTAGACGTTCGGATCGTCATTTTAGGGGTTGAAAAGGTGCCCGAAGTAAGTTTTGTTTGAAAAAACTTAGTGTATTTAAGTATCACTATCTTTGTAAGGCCTCACAGGCTAAGCAACATGAGATAGCGGGATTTCTACCACTACTACAGGTATACCTAAAAATATTAATAAAAGTATTAACTGTATTTATAAAAAAAAACTTGTTCAATTCCGAGATGAGGCTGACTGGCCATAGCAAATCCATAATTTTGAGCCAACAAATTCATGTGATAACCATGCTGACCACTCATTTGAAATATATTATTTTGATTTGCTGGTTTGGTCTTTACATAAATCTCCAAAATATTTATATCAATCTTATCCGCAAATTTTTGCCGTATGGAGAAAAATTGTAGCAAGGACTGGTCATTCTCAATTTTAAACTCAATGAACCTTGTATTGTTACCTTGAAATGAGCATGGATATTTTCCAGAAATATCAATTTGAATATTTTCACTATTTGTCCCCATCTTCTCATGCAATAGTTCAACCAATTCAGCATAGTTCGTTGAAATAAACATGCTGACAATCATTTTGGCACCTTCAGTGTACCTGAATCCGTTCATTTCAGTAATTATTTCGCCACCCCAATACAAAGCAACCATCACATTATGTTCAAAATTGGCCATCTTTACTCCTACACACGAAAATAAGACACTTATTATTATTAATATAACAGAAAAATAAATTAAAACTATAGTATTATTTTAACATATTACGAAATATTTGACTTAATTAACTTATACCTGTTGAATTTTTTAATGCTGTTCCGACAATAGGCCACACAAGTAGAAGCTTTGATGAAAATTGTTCGAATGTGTTTGAACATTCGTTTCATACACTATATTTTATAATGATATGTGGTTTGTTCAAAAAGTATGAGGAAGAGGGACTTTAGCAGTGTGTCGTTATTGTGTGTCACGTTTTACAATTAAAACGTAACTATTAATCACGTTTTATAGTCAAATCAATCAGAAAGATTCCCAATTTGCAGGATTCTCGGCAAGATTTGCGCATGCCTAGTTTGAGTAGAAACGTAACTGTCAGTTACGTTTTATGCTAAAATCGTAACTCCTAGTTACGGCTTTAACATCAGTCAATGTCAGATTACATAAAAGGATTGTTCGTATTTGGATTCTCTAAAGTCGTTACTGACAGTAACGTATTAGGAATAATACGTTACTAACAGTCACGAATTAGCTTTTAACACCGTTAACCCGACCTAATTTTTTCCGTTAGAATTTTTGAATAAAATAATGCCTAATACGTTACTCAGGAATACGTTTATGCTAGTTCCGTAAAAAAAATAAAAAACGTATTACTTTGGTAAATTGATTTAAAAAATAGCTTATTTTGGTCAAAGGCTCTGAAATGCATAAGCTAAGATATCTACCTTGAAAGAACATCCCCTTTCACAATAGATGTTGAATTAGAGTACTCTTTGGAGTAGTAGAAATTTGTTCTCTGTATATGCAACACATCTAAACATCCCCGGAACTGTTTTTATTTTTCAGTAGTTTATACTTTTTCCATCTTTGTATATTCTTTCATCGTCAATTAGTTAGTAGACAATATGCGCAGTATAGTAAGATAAAACACTAGTGATAAAGACTGAGCAAAGACAGTAGGGAGTTGGTAAAAAGTAAAGGACTTGCAAAGGTAAAATGGAGAAGGAAACAATATGGTATTGCAACTCACACACTGAACGGAACATGAACAAGGTCAACTTCGAATATTTATACATAACCAGGAGGAAATTTATTTTCTAAACCTCTACGTCTAGAATGCAATTTTTGCATGTTACATACATTTCATTCAATCCATAAATGGTGTAGGTCATTCTGTTTGACCAGTGACCATCTCCTTTTTCTGTACAAATGGTGGTCGATTGAATTTTATCGATGTTTTCAGGACCAAGCATCTGCCGGAATTCTTCCCGATTTATCATTAGTAATATTCTACCAACAGGACTGCTCCATGTGCGGCGCAACACACTAGTTGTCTCGTGCCGCCCTGAACAAATTAATGCAATTCCATACAATAGATTGCCATATCAAGCATCTCAACAGTAGCAGCTTGTTCCAGTAGGTTAAGACACTTTGACTGTCTATCCTTGTAAAAGAATCAATATGTGCCTAATAGTAGTGTGGCGCCAATCTATAAACTGAATCACACGAGGACCGGCCTCAGGTAATTTATGAGTTTTTTCCTCCAATTCGAGGAAGTACTAGAAATGCCTTGATAGTATTATGCTTCTCAAATGCTTGGACCTGTGGTTAAATACATAGAAAATGCACTTTACGGGAGTAGTCGAAAATACGTTAACTTGTTCTATTTGAATATTTGTCTAACAAAGTAACGTTAAGAGTAACATCTTTCACAAAAAATAACTCTTACACCAAGGAAATGCTGCTGAGATTCGCTTTGGATGCACTTTGCTCAAGGACCTTCTCAAATATCATCTCAATTACCTCTACCGGAAGTGAAGAGAGGGAGGGTTCTGCCATACTGATTTATCGGAATAATTATGATAAGATTATCTTGTTTTTACAAGAGAGGAATTGGAATGTATGGGAAAGCAAGCAACAACGTTGCCATTTATAGTGGAAGTAAGTAGAAAGGGAGAGGCACATGAGTGGTTGTGTGTTAATTGCCATCTGTTCATGGATTTGCATAAATGATGGTAGTTAGTGAAACGAAATATCAGATGGTAATAAACAAAGTGTCTTTTCAATTCCTGATGAATAGAATTAGTCAATTTTGGGACGGGAGATTTTCTAAAACATTTAATTTATCGATCGTTTAAACTTGAAAAAAAAATCATTCATTCAAGACGCAATAAAAAAGTTTGAAAAAATCATTTTAGATTCCCCGTAATACAATAGAAATATTTCATGTGGTCAAAGATGAGTTTCAACTTTTTCATTCAAAAAGAAAATTACTTAAATAAATAGAGCTGAAGCTAGTAAGAGGCTATGTAGGGGATGCATCATTAATCCAACTTTTTTTTAAAAAAGAAAAAAAAAGTAAAAGTTTATAGGAAAAAAAAAAAAAGGTCTCTTGGGGTAATACTCTTTTAATTAATTTCAGTAATTAAATCCTCATAATTCAAACATAATGCTTCAGCACATAAACTATAATACTACTGGTAGAAAATAATTACAGGGCATAAATAATCCAAATTTCTAGGAAGTTGTGAAGAAATAAACCAACTATTAGTGGTAATACTTAAGTAGATAGTTTCATACACATACTACTATGAACTTCAATATTGAAATCGTCAATTACATGCACCTATAATAGTCAGATGGATAACACCAACCAGCTGAGCCTAAACATCATCCTATAAATACATATACATCTTTCAAGTAATTTGTGAAATCAATGAGTCCTTGATTTTGCATAATTTTACACAAACTTACTGCTAAATTAGTTCCATGCGACATGCGAAGGTTATCATATCCTCCCTTCCGTGTCCTCCGCCTCCTTGGTAGCCACCACATCCATCACATACAATCCACATTTGATAATTGATACTGCAACCACTGCGGACATCCATATTTGGGATTTTCTCAAATGCAGGACATCCATAATTAAATCACCGAAATACCATGAACACGAGAAAATGTTGCAAGGGTGGTTTAGGGGGTTCAAAATTTAACTTGTACGCCACTATTGGCCACAACCCTGTCCTGCACCACCATGTTAGACGCCTTGTTGCTGCTGTCGAGGTGGATGGTGAAGTAGAGTGAAAGGGATTAAATGGAGTTGCTTGCACTAAGGGTTCTTTTTTCACAGTAGTAGTATGAGAATAGTGTAAGATTCTGTCATACACGCTTCAATCAATCGATTGTTTTGTTAAGTTGTTTTTAGGGGTATGAGAGTGCTCTATATATATACACGGCCAACATTCTTATAATTTTATTTTTCCCTCCATTAAGAATTCCTATTCTCAAAAAAATTCAATAGAAACAATGCATGTGGTCAAATATGAGTTCCAAGGAATATTCATTTAATTTTATTGGCCACTGAAAAAGGAGGGAGTAAATGTGGAAGAGATGCAATTATTTTCTAAATAAATGTAATATGTATATGCATACACGCCCAACATTCTTCAAATTTTAATATTCCCTCCAAGAAGAATTCATATTCAATTTAATTCCCATCTCAAGAAAATCAATAGAAACAATGAGACTTGGTCAAAGATGAGTCCCAAGGATTCATTAAAGTTAATTGGCCATTGAAAAGGGAGGGAATAGGTGTGAAAGAGATGAAAGTATTTCCTTTAGAAATGTATTCGAGCAAGTTAAATGCACGGTCGGCATTCTTAAAAACAGAAATTTCCCTCCGTTAAGATTATTAAGTACTACTAGTATTAATTTAGTTTCCCTTTCAAAAATTTATTTAGAAGCACTGCATGTGGATGAGTTCCAATGATTCATTTAAATAACCATTGATAAAGAAATCGGTATGAAAGAGATGAAATTAAAAGTATGTATGTACATACACAACCAATTCATACTTAAAAATGAACTTTTTTCCTCCACCAAGAATTCCTATTCAATTTACTTTGCCTCTCGAGAAATTCAATAGTAACAATGCATGTGGTCAAAGATGAGTTCCAACAATTCATTTAATTAGCCATTGAAAAAATGATCAGGTTTGAAAGAGATTGAATTAGTTTCCTCTGAAATATATATAATATGCTACTAACAAATCATTTTAGTTTCCTTGTAAAAAAAAATCAATTGAAACAATTCATGCCTGAGCAATTTGAATTCATGTGTTGATTTTAAAATGCGATTGAAATTTTCTTTGTTAGTTTGTTTTCCAATATTCATAAAAACAAAATGGAGGATATGGTACTATTATAAGAACAATTGTCTAAGACTCCTACTATTATATATATATATATATATATATATATATATATATATATATATATATATATATATATATATATATATATATATATATATATATATATATACAATTATAAGAACAATGGTCTAAAACTCCTACATATATATATATATATATATATATATATATATATATGAAATAAAAATTAAAAAAATAAAAAACTTACTCAAGCAACTACAATTATTAAAAAAAAAAAAAAAAAAAAAACTACTACAATTGTTGCATCGATGTGGGATAATGTTGCATAAAATTAGAGAATTAAAACTACAGACAGAAAGGAGTGATGTGTTACACCTCGGAACTTTGGGGTTGCTAAGCGATGAAGGGACCAATGTAAATTTTTCAGAGAAGTTAAAGGCAAGGGAGAAAAGTCCGTTAAATGAAACTTCACCGCAGTTCTATGAAAAGGGGATTCGACGGTCGTCCTTTGTGCCGTCGAACAAGTCGACGCCCCGTCGATTGTGTCGTAAAAGTTAAGATGGAGCGAAGACCACTCGACGAACAGGTCGGCGCTCCGTCGATCAGTTCGACGGACCGTCCTTCTCACCGTCGAATGAGAAGAAATGACAGATTGCTCACTGGAAATTTGACGACTTCGACGCCTGGATCGACGCTCCGTCGATCGCACCATACATCTCAGACGGGACTGATTTCATGAATTAATATAAGACCCCTCCTCCATTTTTTATTTCATTTCATCTTCCACTCTCTTCTCTCCAAGAACTCTCTAGAACCTTCTCCACCATTCATCCACAAGAAATCAAAGGAAATTCATGGTCAACTACACCAAATCCATGAAATCAAGTTTATGAAACCCATTAAAAGTTCATCTAACCCAAGGAAACTCAAGAAGAGTGAGTTAGGGTTTTGGTGCAAGAAAAGAAGTTTCACTCAAAGGTTGTTCATCCATCATCTAAGGTGAGTTTTATGACCCTTTTATAGGGTTTGAGTGGTTGAAAGTTGAAACACTTGAATTGTGGAAAGACATAGAAATTGGGTCATGAATGTGTGAATAGTGATTGGTGTGAATTATGAATGTTGGTATGTTGTGATTGTGATTATGTTATAAGTGACATTTAGACCACGAAATAAGTATTATATATGAGAAAACGCGATAACGAGTTATAATCATAATTGTGGAGAAATCTAAGAGAAATGATGAATTGTGGTAAACGTAGAGAAATGATGATTGTTGTTGCTATATTGTGGATGTTGTTATTAACGTTGGGAGTTGATATAGAACGTGGGAAAAGTAGTATAAACAAAGGAAGTGCTGCCCGATTTTCCCTAGAAATAGTGAACTGTTCTTATAGACGATTAACTAACGTTAGTGCGAATTTTCTCTTGAAGGTAGAAACGTGATATTGAGGGAGAACAAGCAAGCGATAGCTTAATTAAACGACAAAGGTATGTGAGGCTAGTCCTTTCTTTTTATGGCATGAATCCTATAATATGACTTTCTTTCTTCTCCATGAATCTCTTAAGTTCCGAAAAGATACGAGCTGATATCCCTAATTTGCTACACAAGGTAATGAGTTAGAGTATAGGAGTTCTAGATGTTCATGATATAATGTCATTATTGCTTACACTCACCTCATATGCTATTCCCTTCAAGGTGAGGCAGGATGTTAATGAGTGCTCCATAATGGAATCGGGGATCACGACCTTACGTCACCCCAACCAAGCATAGTTAACCTTGAGCCTTTATGTATGCATTATGATGAGTATATTATACTGATGATATCACACCGCGCCTACTTGGCCGGGCAGTCGCTAAGGCGAGCAGCTATACACCATGGCCAAATGGCATGGGCAGACACCACTAGTGGGCGGCAGGAGATGATACCCCGGACGCGGGAGGCCTAGACGCAGGCTAATGATTATTACACTGATCCGATATGGACTGGCAGTTTATATATTTATGCATATATGATATGATGATCACTATGAGTAAGCCAGCATGCATCACTCCTTTTCTATTTGACTGTCATCTACAGATGTTCCTTATTGAGGATCCCTTTACTTCGTTCATGTGACATTATTGTGTATACCTCGGATACTCAGTACAATGTTCGTACTGACGTCCGTTTTCGTTGGACGCTGTGTTCGTGCCCACAGGTAGACAGGGAGGTGATCCTGCTCCAGACTCGTAGGAGCTATTAGCTGTTGAGAGCTCTCCATTGTTCCGGAGGTGCTTATGGTTATCCTTTTTGTGTACATGTATGTTTTGGGCACGACGGGGTCCTGTCCCGTCCATATGTCTAGTACTCTAGTAGAGGCTCGTAGATGCGTAGTGTGGGTGGTATGGTCTCACGAGGTTGCTACTGCGTGTATATATATATGTGTGTGTGTGTGTGTGTGTGTGTGTATGTATTATTTCAATGACCAAAAGGCTTGTGCATATAAAAGTATTTATATCTTTGAAGGAAAGATGATTTTCTTGTGACTTGAGTGTAATATTGATAAGAGCATTAAATGATAGTGATAAGCAGTAGAATGAAGGGTGCTTGGTGGTTAGTCCCGGGTACCCGTCGCGGCCCTTGGTCGGGTCGTTACATGATGGAGGATACATGTTACGATTATATGCACACTTGCTTAAAACTACTACTACTAGTAAAAACTAATCAATGAAGATTGCACTGTTCCTTCATCCCAATCAACAAGGAAGCATACACCCCCCTTGATCATTTTGAACCAACCTAAATCGAAGGACAAACCCTCTCCTAATATGATTACCCTCTATAAATTCTCCCCAGCCTTGTCTGAGTCTCCTTCTTCGGCCATGAGCAACCAGAGTTACATTCCAATAGTGCCCACGACAGCATAGAACTGTAAACTCCGGTAATGGACGAAGGTGTTGACTAAGATTCAAAGGATTTAACATACCAAATCATCATGGTTGATGTAAGAATCTGTCATATGCACTTCAAACGATCGATCGTTCATATTTTTGTTCTTCTTTTTTGTGTGTGGGAGCTTAGTGTTCATATATAGAATGGGACTAGGACTCGGTATATATATACACGCCCAACATAGTAGTAGAAAATTTAATTTACCCTCCAATTCATTTTAGATTCCCGCTCAACAAATACAATAAAAAAAATCATGTTGTCAGGGTTGCATCATTAATGGAACTTTTGATTAAAAAATAACATAATAAAAAAAAAAACATTGACTCTCAGAAGAGAGAGAAAAACTCCCCCGCTCGCACCACACGCGGTGTGGGATGTAAACACCAAAGGACAGAAAAGGGCATTGACGTAAAATCAACTCGATTCATGATGTTCATGATAATTTTTCATGATGTTACTCCACGTCCAAATGAAAATAAGTTCAAAGGGTCCAAATGAATGCTAGAAATACATTTAAAATATGGCCTCTTTGTTAACAATATGACTGGTTTGAAATGAAATTAAGACGAACCAATTAATTAATTAGTTAAGCTTCTTGACTTAACAAAGTAAAATATTATTTGCAAAAATAAACTAATTATAGTAATTAAGTCATAAATGACTTTTATCTTGACAATTTGAAATAAGTACTAAATCAAATGTACTTATTTTGAACATAATTAATACGTAAAATAATATATAATATATATTAGGATATTTTTCCAAATGAAATGGCAAAATAACTCCAAAACTAGTTTAAAAATATTTTTGACTTTTACAAATATGCATTTCACTCTGTTTGGAATTCAAGAAGCTTGACTATTTATTTAAAATGTGGAGGGCTAAAACTCGGTGTCAACAACTAGCCTTTCATTGTCCAGGGATGATGAAGGAAACCCTTGGCAAGGAACCTTGACAAACCCGATTTTGTCCAACCACAAATTCAACTCTTCCGAAAACGAGAAAAAAAATTGTAGTACTATTGAGTTCGCCTACATATCCCCGATATCGAGAATCAGGCCATATGTAGTTTGACTCGATCAGTAGAAAAGGGTATTTCCTTATGCGGAAGTAATCTTTGGTCTGGGATGGATGACTTCAAATTATAGAGTACGGAATAGTTGTATGAATGTGGCTCGCTTCACACCCATGAATAAGAACTTACATGGACATAATTTCCATAGATCTCAAGCGCGTTGTCACCTGGATTTAAAAAAAAAAAAAGTGAAAGTGCTATAGTATAGACTCGAAAATGATACTGGATGGAAATCTTGAAGAATGGTTAAGCGACCTTGACACGAGTAACCTACATGCCTTCTTACAGGGGTGTAGTTTGAATATGGTGAAAGGTAGATCTTCGACTCTCGCCTGAAGAGTTTAAACCCCTCTTCTGTAATTTCTCCATATAAATTTAAGTGTCTAACATGTGTTTTTCAGAAAATAAGTATAATTATTTTGTAAGACAACAAAAAATTAAGACTTAGCTTATGCGTAGGAAAAATAATATTTCCTTCATATCAATTTAAGTGTCTTACTTTTTTTTTTTTAAAGAAAAATAGTTATAATTATTTTCTAAGACAACCAAAAATATAAGACCTAGATGTGAGGATCCACCATGTCATCATGTCACCTAGGTGCTACTTGGCATATATATTTGTCATGTGGAATAGTTACATAAGAAGACTAGATATTATGCAAAGATTCTAGAGACATATGGAGATATCCCTTGGAAGACCCTAGAATTCCATGGATTTGCACGGAAGGTGCTTGGAACTTTCTAGCCATGTAGAGTGTTCTAGAGGAAGCCCTCATTTGTAAATATTAAGGACCTGTATAATAATTAATGTTTACACTATAGCCCCTAAGTGAGTAAAATAGAGGGGTGTTCATTTGTAAATCCATCAAGCAAAATCAAGAAGTTCTCTCTAATATAAAAGCTTCCTTTAGCAAATTTCACTTGTCTTTCTTCATTACCATTCTCTTAGTGATCTTGAGTATAGTAATATAGGCTAAATTGGCATAGCAAGATTATGAGCAAGTTGTGCAAGAACGTGAGCGAGTTGTCAAGTGTCGCACGTGCGCTTAGATGAAAACTAGGGACGTGACATTATGCTTAAGAAAAGTAATATCTCCTCTCCCCCCCCCCCCCCCCCCCCCCCCAAAAAAAAAAATCAATTTAAGTGTCTTATTACTTTTCTTTTTAGAAAATAATTATAATCATTTTCTAAGAAAATATGCTTAAGAAAATGGTTTTTGGTTGTATAAGATTTTGGTTAAATATTTTAAGTATTATAATTTTGTATTATATTTTTGGTTGTCTTAGAAAAATGTAAATAATTTTCCTTAAAAAAGAAAAGTAAGACACTTTTTTTTTTGTAAGACACTTAAATTGATACGGAGGGATATTATTTTTCTTAAGCATAAGTTAAATCTTATAGTTCGATTGGTTATCTTACAAGTAATTATAATTATTTTTTATAAAAGAAAGTAAGACACTTAAATTGATATGGAGAGGATATTATTTTCCTAAGCATCGGCTAAGTATTATATTTTTGGTTGTCTTAGAAAATTATTATAATTATTTTTCCAAAAAAAAAAAAAAGTAAGACACTTAAGTTGATACGGAGGGGTATTATGTTTCTTAAGCTTAAGCTAGATCTTATATTTTCGGTTTTCGGTTGTATTAAAAAATAATTATCATTATTTTCTAGAAACTAAAAGTAAGACACTTAAATTGATACGAGGGGATATTATTTTTCATAAGCATAAGATAGACACTTAAATTGATATGGAGGGGATATTAGTTTTCTTAAGCATAAGCTAAGTCTTATATTTATGATTTTCTTAAAATATAACAATAATAACAACAACTTACCCAGTGTATTCTCACAAGTGGAGTCTGGGGAGGGTAGGATGCACGCAGACCTTACCCCTACCTTTGTGGGGTAGGGAGGCTGTTTCCGATGGCTTGAAAGAAAAAAAAGGATTTGAAGCATGATATCAAGAAAATTATGATAACAACGTAGCAAGATAAAAAGCAAATGAAACAACAGATAGAAATACCACCTCGAAGAAAAGAATCTAAGCGATTACTAACTAATACTAATAATAAGGAGAATACTCGGCTACCTACTAACATCCTATCCTAATCCTCGGCCTTCATACCTTTCTATCTAAGGTCATGTCCTCAGTAAGCTGAAGCGGTGTCATGTCTTGTCTAATCACCTCCCCCCAGTTCTTCTTCAACCTACCTCTATCTCTTCTAACTCCTGGTATAACCAACCTCTCATACCTCCCCACTGGCGCATCCACACACCTCCTCTTCATATGCTTGAACCGTCTCAACCTCGATTCGCTCATCTTGTCCGCCATGGGAGCAACTTCCACCTTGACCCTTATAACATTGTTCCTAACTATATCCTTCCTAGTAAACCCATACATCCATCTGAGCATCCTCATCTCCGCTACACTTATCTTATGGATGTGAACATTCTTGATTGGCCAACATTTTACCTCATACACCAAAGTGTCTCTAACCACCACTCTATAGAATTTACCTTTAAGCCTTGGCGACACATTTTTATCGCACAATACCTCCAATGCGAGCCTCCTGTGTCACGCCACTGAACTTACACTCTAGATACTTTATCTGTTTAGCTTGAATCCTTTAGACTCGTGGGTCTGTCGCCATACTTCTAGCCTATCGTTCGTAAAAATAATTATACACAAAATTTTATTATGCAGGAAAAACAATTTAGAAGTATCAATTAAATTAAACGGCAACAAAAAAGTGCACTTGCTTATAGAATACCAATAAAGCACAACATTTGTTAGGCAAAGTTACTAAGACTTGCATAGCGCAAATATTCTCTTCGTTACGTAACTTTGTAAACCAAAAAAAAAAAAATCCTCAGGAGCATTTAATTATAGGTGACCTTTAAGTTTTAAAATTGAGTAGAGGTGACTCAAGTGAGTGGAGGTAATGATTTTTTGATTAGTGATTAAGGAGTTTTGGACTTGCCCAATAGTTTCATTTTTAACACTTTGACCCTCAACTTTATTTTTAATACTTTGCTCCCAAGTTTTATTTTTAACACTTTTCCCCCGCCCCCAAGCCCCTCCATGCCCCCAGCCCCCACCCCCCACCAGAAAAAATATTTAAAAAAAAAAAAAGATTTTGAAAAGTTTTTTTTTTGCACCACCCCCCACCCTCCCAAAAAAATTAATTTTATTCTAAAAAAAAAGTTTTGAAAAGTTTTTGTTTTTGGTTTTTTGCACCACCCCTACCCCCTGCCCCCCACCACGCCCCCCGCCCTTGCCGCCGGCCCCGCCCACCAAAAAAATGTTTTTAAAAAGTATTTTTTTTTTTGCACCACGCCCACCCTCTCAATAAAAATTAATTTTATTTAAAAAAAAAGTTTTGAAAAGTTTTTGGTTTTTATTTTTTGGACCACCCCCACCCCCACCCCCCTCCTTCGCAAAAACAAAAATCTTGAAAAGAAAATTATTTTCTTTGGTTTCTTACACCACCCACCCTGTTATATCCCGCATTCTGTGCAATCGGATAATTCAAGACAATCGCGGGAGGACAACAAGCAAGGCCATATTTTTAAGTATATGAATGGCTCATGAAGAATTTAGAAGTAGAATTATTAAGAAAGGTCAAGGGCATAAAGGGAAATTCGCAATATGACTCGTGGGAATATGGAAGAAGACGAAGGGCAAATTTTGGAATTTGAAAAAAAAAAAGATTCAATTTTTCATGAAGTGCAAAATAAAACACAAAAAAAAGTGGGCTTGATTTTATTTGGGCCATGTTGGCCGTCCACTTCTCTTGATGGGCCAAGCCCATGTGTGGACTAAATGGAAGTTAAAAGATGACTTAGTAGTCATCTTATCTATATAATGTTCTAGAGATTTCAAGAAGAGCAAGAACAAGAAAAGAAGGGGAAAAACAATAGAGGGTATTCGGCCCCCTCTCTCCAACAAGAAATCTTGACAAAAAAATTTCAAAAAAATCATTTCCTACCAATTCAAGGATTCCTAGCAAAGTGGAGTTGTTGTTGAAGCAAGAAGAACACATAATCTTGCAAGTTGGAGGATTTAGTCAAGTGAAGAAACAAGGAAAGAGGTGAGGTTTAATCCCTTCTTTATATGTTTTTGATGTTTGTATATGATGTAGTATGTGAAAGTGGATGAAATTCATGGAGAATATTAATGTTGTATGTGGCCGTGAGGTGTAGCATGTACATGTATGTGTAGGAATCATGTTTCAATTATTTTATTTAGTGTTGGGTTATTATTGTTGTGAATGCTATGTTAAAGTTGGAAGTTGAGTGATGTTGGTGAAGTTGGCCGTGTAGAGTGTAGTGTGTATGTGGCCGTATATGTGTGTGTGGTATGGTGAATGGATAGTGAGTAAGTTTTTTTAGTATGTTGGTCGTTGCGTTGTGGAGTTTATATTACAAACGAAAGCCTAAGGAGCTTAGTGAGGTATCACTAATTGAAAGCTTGCCTTGGAAGATTATGCAAATTGAATATTATGTTCTTATGTGTATGAAAGGTAATGATACTAGAATGACGTTGTTGGAATATGTATTATAAGGTTGTTGTTGTTCTATTGGAGTTTGGAAGGTCTTGAAGGAAGTAGAATGCTAATTGGAGTGTTGGGACGTATCTTGAATTGAATATGTGAATTGCTAGTGTGATTGTTGAATTTATATTGATGGTTTGGCCGGGTTTGAATTCCCGGATTGTGTTTGATGAGAATTTGACTAAGTTAAATGTCGAGGATGGCATAATTACAGAGGAAGTGCTGCCGAAATTTCGGTAGCCAAGTATTACTTTAAGATTTCGACTCTAAGTAACCTAATAAGAGTTTTGGTAAATATGACCAATTTGCAGATTTTGACGAAATTGCAACGTGAATTTGGAATAGCAAAAGGAGCGGAAAGAGGTATGTAAGGCTTCACCCTTCTTTCTATGGCATGTCTTAGATGTAATAAGTCGGGTACGAGCCTCGGGGACAACCCTAGTCCCCGGAATCCGCACCTAAAGTTTTCCACTTTTTGTTCAATGGAATTGAACTAGAAAGTGTGCAAATGATGGAAAGACCTCTTAAACCCTTAGAACTTGCATAAGTGGGACCCGATTACCCTAGAACCCTCACAAGTAATGACATGACACGTAACATATGTAAATCATATATGCCACCCCATCCGGCCTGAGGTGGGCCCTTTACTCTCGGATTTTCCTATAGCCTTGGTTGACTTACTTGAAGTAAATCCAAGGGGGACTTTTAATCCCGACCTCATTACCGAATGATAAGTACTATAACTACTCTAACGAGAATGTTTCTATGGGGATAATGATAATGACAATGTTAGACAAGAGAATGTACCTATGACAAGTACGACCGGAACGATTCTACGACTAAGATTTTTAAGCTAAGGGTCCAATGTGAATATGAAATTGATAAACTAATTTTTGAGTCGTATTTATATTCCCTAGCTATAACTTTATTTTCTAAGACTCCAAAGCCTATGACCGTCATCTATGATGCCCACGATTTCATTCTACGGTTACTGTAATACTACTCTCCGTTGATAGTCTCGCCTTAAAATACTCGTCCCTTCAAGGTGAGACAAAGCCATCACAAGTACTCCATAATGTAATCGGAGGCTACCGACTTTATGTCACTCCGATGGGCGTAACTTTCCTTGGACTCTCGTGCATGCTAGTTATGTGCTACAAGTAGATGTGTATGGGTTTGTATATATATAAGGTAAATACTTGTATATGGGACATGTGTATGTATAAGAGAGAAGTAAATGTACATGTATATGTATATGGGGAAAGGGGAAGGGCCACTGTTATATTACCACCTGATTCAGCTGGATTCCATCCTGGACGCGGGATGCCCGGACACGGGATATGGGAGAGCCGTACGCGGCGTCTGTATATATATATATATATATATATATATATATATATATATATATATATGATGTAATGTGTTGGGACACCGTTGGGGAGGGGGTTGGGAGAGCCGATGTATTCGGCGTATGTAAATGTGAATAAAAGATATTGTTTACTGAAATGTACTGTTTTCTGTACACGAGAATAAGAAATGTATAAATGTTTATTCCTATGCCTATGAAAAGAAACGTTTCAAAGGTGAAAAGACAAGCCTACATGACAGCCGACCTGAAAGGGGCCTTCCCACGTACACGTTACTTTCCTGCCTCGTTATATGTCCTATGACTCCATGATATTGTTAATCGTACTCTAGGTTACTGTTTATATTATCTTTTATGCCTTACATACTCGATACACTATTCGTACTGACGTCCCTTCTTGTGGACGTTGCGTTTCATGCCGCGCAGGTCAGCAGACAGGTGGACGTGATCCTTAAAAGCTCTACCAGCCACACTTGACAGCGCTCCAATTGTTTCAGAGCCTCACTCCAGCGGTACTATTTCGTGTATGCACATTCGGGCACGACAGTACTCGGCCCTTTCTATGTATAAATGTTCTATGTCTAGAGGCTCGTAGACAGATATGCACAGTCGGTTATGTACAGTTAGATATGTGGTGTTTTGGCGTCTTAATGTTGTTGTATAAAGTGATAACGAAGTTTACTAGTCTATGTTCATAATGACGCTGCTAATGTTAATATTCGAAAAAAAAAAATATGGCACTGTTCATACGGCTTGCTAAGAGGTACAGGTGAAACGATAGGTAAGGGGTGCTCGGTATAAGTATCGGGTACTCGTCACGGCCCCTAGTCGGGTCGTGACAGAAGTGGTATCAGAGCAGTTCGGTCCTGGGGTTTGTCTACGAGCCATGTCCAGTAGAGTCTTGTTTATGGGTGTAGCGCTCCACGCTTATAAACAGGAGGCTACAGGGCATTTAGGAAATATGACCCTCTTTGTGTCCTAAGATCGTGCGATAGAGCTATGCTATCAGGCTTCCACATTCCTTTCCTAATCTTATGCTATGGTTTCAGTAATGCCGCCGAAGAGAAAGGCTACGACGGTCGAGAAAGCCAAGAGGGTGGCGGGCAGCAGAGTCGAGCGGGAGCTAGAAGAAGGAGAATCTCATAATGAAGCTCCCCCTCAGACTTTTCCTGCTTCCCCTGCACCAGCAGAGCTGGAAAGAGTTCCAGCTCCAGCCCCCGCACCTCCAGTCCCACCGCCGGTAGCTCCGGGCCAGCAGATGGCAGAGGCCATCCAGTTATTGACCCAGTTAGTTGCCGCACAGGCTCAGCGGCAAGATGTAGACCTGGGAGACAGGGCGGTAAGCGCAAGGGCTCGTAACTTTATTACTCTGAAGCCACCAGAGTTTTATGGATCAAAACCAGAGGAAGACCCGCAGAGTTTCATAGATGAGATGCTGAGGACTCTGAGGATTATACATGCTTCGGATACGGAGTCCGTAGAGTTGGCTTCATACAGGCTGCGGGATGTGGCAGTTCTGTGGTACAGTAGCTGGATATCATCGAGGGGAGAAAATGCACCCCCTCCGGTTTGGCAGGAGTTCACTGAGGCGTTCCTGCGACATTTCCTACCACCAGAGGTTCGACGGGCTCGAGCTGATATGTTCCTGAACCTTAGACAGGGAAATATGAGTGTTTGGGAATACAGTCTTCGTTTTAACTCGTTAGCCAGGTATGCCCCAGCCATGATAGCTGACAGGGGAGATCATGTGCACCGATTTATGAGTGGGCTAGGTCCACATTTGGTTAAGGAGTGCCTGACGGCTTCACTCCAGGACGGGATGACTATTACCCGCATCCAGGCCCACGCCCAAAATCTGGAAGAACAGTACCAGTCACGGAGAGAGGAGCGTTATCCAGATAGGGGTTCCAGAAAAAGAGGCAGATCTTCTGGGGCTAGAAGCGAGTATAGAGGAGGGCAGGCGCAAGAGCAGTCTAGGCATTCGGGCCAATCAGCGGCCAGTGCACCTCCTCGATTTGCGGAATGGGGATTTGACCGACCTACCTATTCAGGAACAGGACAAGGCTCTAAGGCTTCAGGACTCCAGTACAGAGCCGATTTTAGCAGGACGGGGCTTCCCCCACCACGATGTGCTCGGTGTGGCAAGCCACACTCTGGGCAGTGCTACCTAGACACCGGTGGTTGTTTTGCCTGTGGTCGAACTGACCATTTTGTACGTGACGGCCCACTAAAGGATGAAGGAGGCCGAACTCAGCCAGCCGGATCAGCAATCGGTTCATCATCGACCGTGCGCCCTCGTGGACAGACTTCCCAGGCTCCAGCGGGCCGCGGCCGAGGTAAAGGAGGGGCATCTAGTTTAGTCGGTCCTCCGCACCGCTTATATGCACTGACAGGACGACAGGACCCTGAACCTTCCGCCGACGCGGCCACAGGTACACTTCCGGCATCTTTTCTATAATATATAGATGTTAAATTGAACTGGATTTTACTTTATCTTGCACCGTCCCGTGTGGTGCGGAGCATATAAGAAATTCGGGAAAATTTAGGATAAAGGTCGCCGTGCACACAAGAAAAAGGGTGAATAGTAGTGACCACGAAGGCTAAAATAGTCATTAAAAGATAAAAATGTGCTATGAGTGCGTTTGAACATTGCCGAGACCCCAACTTGCCCCATATTATGTGATATAGGTAGTACAAGGAAGCGGAAGTAAAAGTACTAACACCGAGACACTGAAATGCATTAAAGTTTCAAGGTTAAGCGTGCTCAGGTGAGAGTAATTCCATGATGGGTGACCCCTAGGAAAAATGCTGAAAATTTCGTAAATGCGGAAACAAGAGACGAGTGTAAAAGTAGGCAGCCCAAAGTAAATTGGGGTGTAGAAAGTGGTTAGAAACCCCATACGATTCATATAGGCCAAGACGGACTAAACTAACAGAAAAGGGGAAGCCATGACAACAGAAAGTTTTGAGGATGAAGGAGAAAAGTGCAGATGTCACAGGGTGAGACCGATATTGAGTCCACACTAGCTAAGGCAAGGAATCCCTAGTGTGGCGATATACGGGAACATGTCTAGTGAGGGGATAGACGCAGCAGACGCCACGAAAAAACAAAAGGGAAAAAAAGGAAGCACAACTGTAAAGATCGCAAAAGGGCAACCTAAGCTTCTAAGATGGACATGCTAAGTGACATGAGGCACCTACGAAAGAGACCTCCGCGAAGTATTATACTACGCTATGGGGCCAGTTCAACAATCGAGGACGAATGTTCTAAAGGGGGGGAGGATGTTATATCCCGCATTCTGTGCAATCGGATAATTCAAGACAATCGCGGGAGGACAACAAGCAAGGCCATATTTTTAAGTATATGAATGGCTCATGAAGAATTTAGAAGTAGAATTATTAAGAAAGGTCAAGGGCATAAAGGGAAATTCGCAATATGACTCGTGGGAATATGGAAGAAGACGAAGGGCAAATTTGGAATTTGAAAAAAAAAAGATTCAATTTTTCATGAAGTGCAAAATAAAACACAAAAAAAAGTGGGCTTGATTTTATTTGGGCCATGTTGGCCGTCCACTTCTCTTGATGGGCCAAGCCCATGTGTGGACTAAATGGAAGTTAAAAGATGACTTAGTAGTCATCTTATCTATATAATGTTCTAGAGATTTCAAGAAGAGCAAGAACAAGAAAAGAAGGGGAAAAACAATAGAGGGTATTCGGCCCCCTCTCTCCAACAAGAAATCTTGACAAAAAAATTTTAAAAAAATCATTTCCTACCAATTCAAGGATTCCTAGCAAAGTGGAGTTGTTGTTGAAGCAAGAAGAACACATAATCTTGCAAGTTGGAGGATTTAGTCAAGTGAAGAAACAAGGAAAGAGGTGAGGTTTAATCCCTTCTTTATATGTTTTTGATGTTTGTATATGATGTAGTATGTGAAAGTGGATGAAATTCATGGAGAATATTAATGTTGTATGTGGCCGTGAGGTGTAGCATGTACATGTATGTGTAGGAATCATGTTTCAATTATTTTATTTAGTGTTGGGTTATTATTGTTGTGAATGCTATGTTAAAGTTGGAAGTTGAGTGATGTTGGTGAAGTTGGCCGTGTAGAGTGTAGTGTGTATGTGGCCGTATATGTGTGTGTGGTATGGTGAATGGATAGTGAGTAAGTTTTTTTAGTATGTTGGTCGTTGCGTTGTGGAGTTTATATTACAAACGAAAGCCTAAGGAGCTTAGTGAGGTATCACTAATTGAAAGCTTGCCTTGGAAGATTATGCAAATTGAATATTATGTTCTTATGTGTATGAAAGGTAATGATACTAGAATGACGTTGTTGGAATATGTATTATAAGGTTGTTGTTGTTCTATTGGAGTTTGGAAGGTCTTGAAGGAAGTAGAATGCTAATTGGAGTGTTGGGACGTATCTTGAATTGAATATGTGAATTGCTAGTGTGATTGTTGAATTTATATTGATGGTTTGGCCGGGTTTGAATTCCCGGATTGTGTTTGATGAGAATTTGACTAAGTTAAATGTCGAGGATGGCATAATTACAGAGGAAGTGCTGCCGAAATTTCGGTAGCCAAGTATTACTTTAAGATTTCGACTCTAAGTAACCTAATAAGAGTTTTGGTAAATATGACCAATTTGCAGATTTTGACGAAATTGCAACGTGAATTTGGAATAGCAAAAGGAGCGGAAAGAGGTATGTAAGGCTTCACCCTTCTTTCTATGGCATGTCTTAGATGTAATAAGTCGGGTACGAGCCTCGGGGACAACCCTAGTCCCCGGAATCCGCACCTAAAGTTTTCCACTTTTTGTTCAATGGAATTGAACTAGAAAGTGTGCAAATGATGGAAAGACCTCTTAAACCCTTAGAACTTGCATAAGTGGGACCCGATTACCCTAGAACCCTCACAAGTAATGACATGACACGTAACATATGTAAATCATATATGCCACCCCATCCGGCCTGAGGTGGGCCCTTTACTCTCGGATTTTCCTATAGCCTTGGTTGACTTACTTGAAGTAAATCCAAGGGGGACTTTTAATCCCGACCTCATTACCGAATGATAAGTACTATAACTACTCTAACGAGAATGTTTCTATGGGGATAATGATAATGACAATGTTAGACAAGAGAATGTACCTATGACAAGTACGACCGGAACGATTCTACGACTAAGATTTTTAAGCTAAGGGTCCAATGTGAATATGAAATTGATAAACTAATTTTTGAGTCGTATTTATATTCCCTAGCTATAACTTTATTTTCTAAGACTCCAAAGCCTATGACCGTCATCTATGATGCCCACGATTTCATTCTACGGTTACTGTAATACTACTCTCCGTTGATAGTCTCGCCTTAAAATACTCGTCCCTTCAAGGTGAGACAAAGCCATCACAAGTACTCCATAATGTAATCGGAGGCTACCGACTTTATGTCACTCCGATGGGCGTAACTTTCCTTGGACTCCCGTGCATGCTAGTTATGTGCTACAAGTAGATGTGTATGGGTTTGTATATATATAAGGTAAATACTTGTATATGGGACATGTGTATGTATAAGAGAGAAGTAAATGTACATGTATATGTATATGGGGAAAGGGGAAGGGCCACTGTTATATTACCACCTGATTCAGCTGGATTCCATCCTGGACGCGGGATGCCCGGACACGGGATATGGGAGAGCCGTACGCGGCGTCTGTATATATATATATATATATATATATATATATATATATATATATATATGATGTAATGTGTTGGGACACCGTTGGGGAGGGGGTTGGGAGAGCCGATGTATTCGGCGTATGTAAATGTGAATAAAAGATATTGTTTACTGAAATGTACTGTTTTCTGTACACGAGAATAAGAAATGTATAAATGTTTATTCCTATGCCTATGAAAAGAAACGTTTCAAAGGTGAAAAGACAAGCCTACATGACAGCCGACCTGAAAGGGGCCTTCCCACGTACATGTTACTTTCCTGCCTCGTTATATGTCCTATGACTCCATGATATTGTTAATCGTACTCTAGGTTACTGTTTATATTATCTTTTATGCCTTACATACTCGATACACTATTCGTACTGACGTCCCTTCTTGTGGACACTGCGTTTCATGCCGCGCAGGTCAGCAGACAGGTGGACGTGATCCTTAAAAGCTCTACCAGCCACACTTGACAGCGCTCCAATTGTTTCGGAGCCTCACTCCAGCGGTACTATTTCGTGTATGCACATTCGGGCACGACAGTACTCGGCCCTTCTATGTATAAATGTTCTATGTCTAGAGGCTCGTAGACAGATATGCACAGTCGGTTATGTACAGTTAGATATGTGGTGTTTTGGCGTCTTAATGTTGTTGTATAAAGTGATAACGAAGTTTGCTAGTCTATGTTCATAATGACGCTGCTAATGTTAATATTCGAAAATATATATATATATGGCACTGTTCATACGGCTTGCTAAGAGGTACAGGTGAAACGATAGGTAAGGGGTGCTCGGTATAAGTATCGGGTACTCGTCACGGCCGCTAGTCGGGTCGTGACAGAAGTGGTATCAGAGCAGTTCGGTCCTAGGGTTTGTCTACGAGCCATGTCCACTAGAGTCTTGTTTATGGGTGTAGCGCGCCACGCTTATAAACAGGAGGCTACAGGGCATTTAGGAAATATGACCCTCTTTGTGTCCTAAGATCGTGCGATAGAGCTATGGTATCAGGCTTCCACATTCCTTTCCTAATCCTATGCTATGGTTTCAGTAATGCCGCCGAAGAGAAAGGCTACGACGGCCGAGAAAGCCAAGAGGGTGGCGGGCAGCAGAGTCGAGCGGGAGCTAGAAGAAGGAGAATCTCATAATGAAGCTCTCCCTCAGACTTTTCCTGCTCCCCCTGCACCAGCAGAGCAGGAAAGAGTTCCAGCTCCAGCCCCCGCACCTCCAGTCCCACCGCCGGTAGCTCCGGGCCAGCAGATGGCAGAGGCCATCCAGTTATTGACCCAGTTAGTTGCCGCACAGGCTCAGCGGCAAGATGTAGACCTGGGAGACAGGGCGGTAAGCGCAAGGGCTCGTGACTTTATTACTCTGAAGCCACCAGAGTTTTATGGATCAAAACCAGAGGAAAACCCGCAGAGTCTCATAGATGAGATGCTGAGGACTCTGAGGATTATACATGCTTCGGATACGGAGTCCGTAGAGTTGGCTTCATACAGGCTGCGGGATGTGGCCGTTCTGTGGTACAGTATCTGGATATCATCGAGGGGAGCAAATGCACCCCCTCCGGTTTGGCAGGAGTTCACTGAGGCGTTCCTGTGACATTTCCTACCACCAGAGGTTCGACGGGCTCGAGCTGATATGTTCCTGAACCTTAGACAGGGAAATTTGAGTCGTATTTATATTCCCTAGCTATAACTTTATTTTCTAAGACTCCAAATCCTATGACCGTCATCTATGATGCCCACGATTTCATTCTACGGTTACTGTAATACTACTCTCCGTTGATAGTCTCGCCTTAAAATACTCGTCCCTTCAAGGTGAGACAAAGCGATCACAAGTACTCCATAATGTAATCGGAGGCTACCGACTTTACGTCACTCCGATGGGCGTAACTTTCCTTGGACTCCCGTGCATGCTAGTTATGTGCTACAAGTAGATGTGTATGGGTTTGTATATGTATAAGGTAAGTACTTGTATATGGGACATGTGTATGTATAAGAGAGAAGTAAATGTACATGTATATGTATATGGGGAAAGAGGAAGGGCCACTGTTATATTACTACCTGATTCAGCTGGATTCCATCCTGGACGCGGGATGCCCGGACGCGGGATATGGGAGAGCCGTACGCGGCGTCTGTATATATATAATGTATGATATATATATATATATATGATGTAATGTGGTTGTACACCGTTGGGGAGGGGGTTTGGAGAGCCGATGTATTCGGCGTCTGTAAATGTGAATAAAAGATACTGTTTACTGAAATGTACTATTTTCTGTACACGAGAATAAGAAATGTATAAATGTTAATTCTTATGCCTATGAAAAGAAACGTTTCAAAAGTGAAAAGACAAGCCTACATGACAGCCGACCTGAAAGGGGCCTTCCCACGTACAGGTTACTTTCCTGCCTCGTTATATGTCCTATGACTCCATGATATTGTTAATCGTACTCTAGGTTACTGTTTATATTATCTTTTATGCCTTACATACTCGGTACACTATTCGTACTGACGTCCCTTCTTGTGGACGCTGCGTTTCATGCCGCGCAGGTCAGCAGACAGGTGGACGTGATCCTTAAAAGCTCTACCAGCCACACTTGACAGCGCTCCAATTGTTTCGGAGCCTCACTCCAGCGGTACTATTTCGTGTATGCACATTCGGGCACGACAGTACTCGGCCCTTTCTATGTATAAATGTTCTATGTCTAGAGGCTCGTAGACAGATATGCACAGTCAGTTATGTACAGTTAGATATGTGGTGTTTTGGCGTCTTAATGTTGTTGTATAAAGTGATAACGAAGTTTACTAGTCTATGTTCATAATGACGCTGCTAATGTTAATATTCGAAAAAATATATATATATGGCACTGTTCATACGGCTTGCTAAGAGGTACAGGTGAAACGATAGGTAAGGGGTGCTCGGTATAAGTATCGGGTACTCGTCACGGCCCCTAGTCGGGTCGTGACACACCCACCCCAAAAAAAATTGTTTAAAAAAAAGTTTTGAAATTTTTTCGTTTTTTGTTTTTTTGCACCACCCACCCGACCCCCCAAAAATAATTCTTGAAAAGAAGTTTTGAATTAGAAAGAGAGATACCTCCTCCATATGTTGATCTTACCAAACTCGGAAGAAGGCGGACAAAGTGGAGGCGTGGAATCGGGGAATCATTGTGAACGAGGAAAAACAAATGCTCCTTATGCAAAACAATTAGCACAAAAAACAATATGTCCAAGCCGAAATGCTCCATAGTTGTTAATTGCACTGTGTTGTAATAATAGTTATTTGTTGGAACTTTATGACATTTTAATGTTGTTCTTTTTTAGAATGGTAATTTATGTTCTTGGTGTTTGTGAACTTGGTTTATATGATATATTGATCGTGGTCAAATCACAAATGTGTGTATTCTTGTTAATAAATTGTTGAACAGTTTCCAACAAGTAATGAATCTGTTGCAACAGCTCTATAACTTGTTGGGTTTTATCCAATAAGTAACAGGACTTGTTGCAGCAACTAGTATCTAGGTGGGTTTTATCCAACTACTAAAAGATTTTCAACAAGTAAGCAATCTGTTGCAACGACTGACATGCCTTGTTGCAGCAACTAAGTTACATGTTGGGGTTTTTCCAACAAGTGTAGTAATTTGTTGCAGAAACTGGGTAACTTGTTGTGTTTATCCAACAAGAGTAAGCACCTGTTTAACAACTATGTCACTTGCAGCAACAGATACTACAGGTGTTGCTACAGATACTACACTTGCTGCAACAGATACTACAGTTGCTGCAACAGATACCACTTGATTCACCCATATTAGTGATCAACAAAGGATATCAATGATATTTAGTGATAAACAAAGAAAATCAATGATGTGTAGTGATCAATATGTCACGACCCAGCTAGGGGCCGCGACGGGTACCCGGGGCTAATCACCGAGCACCGCTCATTCTACCGCTTATCATACCCATTAGACATTCCTTTATCAAATTCATGCTCAATTTATAAGAAAATCATCCCTCATTTGAAACATAAATATATATATTTTTATAAACATAAGCCTTTAAGCTATCAAAATAATATATGTATATATATATATATATGTTTACATAATGGCAACCTCGGGAGACCACGTAACCCACACTGCGTATCTACGAGCCTCTACTGGAGTGCTAGACATAGAGACGGGACAAGACATCGTCGTGCCCAACATATACAAATGTACACAAAAGAATAATCAAGCACCTCCGGAACAAAGAAGTGCGTTCAATCAGCTAACAGCTCCTACGAGTCTGGATCAAGCTTGCCTCCCTGTCTACCTGTGGGCATGGACACAGCGTCCAAAGAAAATGGACGTCAGTACGAACATTGTACTGAGTATGTAAGACAGGAATGAAATAAATATGATAGAAAGATCATAATCCATAAGGGAAAAACATAACCTGCATGAGTGTCATAGGGAAATACATTTCATACATATATCATATTTTACATATCATGGTACATATGTCATCACATCACATATATCATCTCATCATAATCCTCATCGTTAACCCGCGTCCGGGTAACCATCTTATGCCGCCCACTAGTGGTGATTATGCCCGGCCCTCTAGGCTCGGTGTAAACATAGCAGCCCGCTTTAGCGGTGACATGCCCGACCATCTCGGCACGGTGGAATCATATGCAGCCCGCCTTGGCAGTGACATGCCCGGTCATATTGGCGCGGTGGAATCATATCGTCATATAATCATAACCCATCATTATTACATATCTCATGAACATATCATAATATTAGCATAGCTCGGCATTTTCATACATAACATAAGCATTTGATAGGCTAGCATTATTAATCATCTTGTAGACATATCATGACCTAGCATCATTTCACATTTATTAGGAGCATATATTAGGCTTTTGAGGCAACTATGGCTATATCGGGGTGACGTAAGGTCGTGAACCCCCGATTATATTATGAGCATTTATGAGTAGTCTACCTCACCTTGAAGGAAATAGGGCATAAGGTGAGTGTTAACAATAATGACATCATTAACGTCATAGGATCATCATATCATGAACTATTGAAATACGACATGGCAGTTTATGGCCCGTAAACTACTTTACGGTCCGTATTTCATTTTACGATCGACTGGGCCGAAGTGCAAACCTGCCACTCCCACGTTTTCAGAACTTACAATTATTTATTATGGAGCATAACCTATCTCTTATTGCAATTGCCTTTGAAATCTTACTTAGGATTGTCAAATGTCTTTCCCTTCTTATGAAAACATCGTATACTCGTATTCTTCGTTAATCTATTCACTGTACGTTCACGAGAAAATTTCCAAGGTGTAACATTCTCCCCCCCTTTTGGAACATTCGTCCTCGAATGTTAAGTCATTGGGGATTCTAGAAAAATTTCGCCAGAGTCTCCCCTATAACATAGCACTACCATCCTGTCACAACAACCCATAATATCATCGCCTCACAGGGATACATCACAATATCAACATATCTATGGCCACACACGACCAAAAGCATGAAAAGTAAGCATATATATACCTTATATCGTTGGCGTTTCATCTTGAATCTCTCCTGGGGGTTGAAATAAATGCGGGTACGTGGATTTTATCTTTTCTTCCGCCTCCCAATTCATTTCTTCCCGGTTGTTGTTTCGCCATAAGACCTTGACTGAGGCTACTTCCTTATTTCGAAGTCTTCGCACTTGCCTGTCTAGAATAGCAATAGGCACTTCTTCATAGGTTAGCTTTTCTGTTACTTGCACATCATCTATCGGGACAATCTTTGTGGGATCTCCAACACACTTGAGGAGCATCGAAACATGGAAGATTGGATGGACTGATTCAAGCTCCGAAGGTAAGTCCAATTCATAGGCTACATGACCCACCTTGCGGATAATTTTATAGGGTCCAACGTATCTAGGACTTAACTTCCTTTTCTTGCCAAATCTCATCACCCCTTTCATTGGCGACACTTTCAAAAATACCCAATCATCAACCTGAAATTCCAAGTCTCGTTGGCGATTGTCCGCATAGGACTTTTGGCGACTTTGGGCTGTCAGCAGTCGATCTCGGATCACCTTAACTTTTTCCAATGCTTGCTGAATCAATTCGGGGCCTACTAGTTGTACTTCTCCTATTTCAAACCATCCAATTGGAGACCTGCACTTTCTTCCATATAAAGCTTCATACGGGGCCATTTGGATACTAGAATGATATAAGGGGCAAGTGATCATCCCAATTACCACCGAAATCCAACACACATGCTCATAGCATATCTTCTAAGGTATGAATAGTACGCTCGGCTTGTCCATCAGTCTGTGGATGGAATGTCGTGCTAAGCTTCACTTGGGTACCTAGACATTCTTGAAAGGACTTCCAGAACTTGGCTGTAAATTGTGCTCCCCTATCTGTGATAATAGATAATGGTATACCATGGAGTCGCACAATTTCTTTGAGATATAACCTCGCATAGTCTTCCGCTGAGTACGTGGTCCTCACTGGAAGAAAATGGGCTGTTTCGTCAATCTATCCACGATCACCCATATAGAATCATACTTGCCACGGGAACAAGGTAACCCCACAATAAAATCCATGTTGATTACTTCCCATTTCCAAGTAGGGATCTCCATTGCTTGCAATAAGCCTCCTGGCTTTTGATGTTCAATCTTTACTTGTTGGAAATTTGGACACTGTGCTACAAATTCCGCTATGTCTCTCTTCATGCCATCCTACCAATATATTAACTTGAGATCATGGTACATTTTGGTGGCACCTGGGTGAATAGAATGCCGAGAACAATGTGCTTCTTCTAGAATTCGTCGGCACAATTCTGCCACATTCGGCATACATAGCCTGCTTCGATATCTAAGAATTCCATCCATAGAAACTTCAAATGAAGACTTTTCTTTTCCATGAGATGTGTCCATGTAATGGCACAATTGAGGATCTTCATATTGCCGTTCTTTCACTTCCATGTCCAAGGACGAAATTGTGGGATCATTGATACTAATCCCCACATTACCCGAATCAATTACATGTATTCCAAGATTAGCTAGTTGGTGGAGCTCATGAACCATCTCTTTCTTGTCCGGAGGGACTTCACATAAACTGCCTATTGATCGGCGGCTAAGCGCATCGGCTACTACATTCGCTTTTCCGGGGTGGTTCAAAATGTTCACATCATAATCTTTTAACAATTATAACCACCGCCTCTGCCGCAGGTTCAACTACTTCTGCTTGAAAATGTACTGAAGACTTTTGTGATCTGTATAGATATCAGCATGCACACCATACAAATAATGTCTCCACATTTTTAAGGCATGAATAACCGCATCCAATTCGAGATCATGAGTTGGATAGTTCTTTTCATGTTTCCGCAGCTGCCTCGAAGCATATGCAACAACCCTACCGTGTTGCATCAATACACATCCTAATCCAATACCGGAAGCGTCACAATACACCACATATCCATCTGACCCTTCTGGAAGTGTTAATACCGGAGCTGAGGTCAATCTATCTTTTAACTCTTGGAAGCTGCGCTCACAAGCATCATTCCATTGGAATTTAGCTGACTTCTGGGTTAGCTTCGTCAATGGGGCTGAAATGGATGAGAAGCCCTCTACGAACCTTCTATAATAACCTGCCAATCCCAGAAAACTACGAACTTATGTGGGCGTCGTAGGCCTCGGCCAAGTCTTCACAACTTCGATTTTCTGAGTGTCAACTCTAATGCCATCATCTGAAATGATATGGCCCAAAAAGGTTACAGAATTCAGCCAAAACTCGCACTTTGAAAATTTTGCATATAATTCTCGGGCACGAAGAATTCCAAGAGCGTTACGTAAATGATCTGCATGTTCTGATTTTGTGCGAGAGTATACCAAAATGTCATTAATGAATACTATCACAAATAAGTCCAAGAGTGTCCTGAACACATTATTCATTAAATTCATAAACACTGCCGGATCATTAGTCAACCCAAACGACATCACTCGGAATTCATAGTGGCCATATCTCCTTCTGAAAGCTGTTTTGGGAATATCCGCTTCTCTAACTCTCACTTGATGATAACCCGACCTCAAATCTATTTTAGAAAACCACTTGGCACCCTGTAGCTGATTAAACAAATCGTCAATCCTTGGAAGAGGATATTTGTTCTTTATCGTCACTTTGTTCAACTGCCTATAATTAATGCACATTCTTAGGGAACCATCTTTCTTTCTCACGAACAAGACTAGTGCTCCACATGGTGAAGAACTGGGTCTAATAAACCTTTTTTCAAGCAGATCTTTTAGCTGTGCCTTCAGCTCTTTCAATTCTGCCGGAGCCATTCGGTAAGAAGGAATGGAAATAGGCTTGGTGTCTGGAAACACATCGATGGCGAAGTCAATTTCTCTTTCTGGAGGAAGAACTGGGAGTTCATCTGGGAATACATCTGGAAATTCATTCACTACCGGAACTGATTGGAAAGTTAGTGACTTTGCCTCGGTGTCATGAACTCAGACTAGGTGATAAATATAGCCCTTGGCTATCATCTTTCTTGCCTTGAGGTAGGAAATAAACCTACCCTTCGGAGACGCTGCATTACCCTTCCATTCGAGCACGGGCTCTCCCGGGAATTGGAATCGAACCACTTTCATGCGACAATCGACATTAGCATAACACGATGCCAACCAATCCATACCCATAATTACATCGAAATCTAACATTCCCAGCTCAATCAAATCAGCTTTGGTCTGGCGATCACATATCACAATTACACAATTTTTAAACACTTGTCTTACTATCACGGGATCACCAACCGGAGTAGATACCTCAAAAGGTTTGATTGGCTCAGGTTTCACCCCAATACAACCAGCAACATATGGAGTAATATAAGAGAAAGTATAACCCGTATCTATCAATGAATATACATCACGGGAGAATATAGACAATGTACCTGTAACCACATCCGGGGAGGACTCAAGATCCTGTCGTCCGGCTAAAGCATATACACGGGGCTGAGTGGCACCTGAAGTAGATGCTACCTCTCTGCCCCTACCTCGACCTGCTGGTATCTGGGGAGTCTGCCCTACCGGGCGCGCTGAGGAAGAACCAGCTGATGAACCTGTGGGATGAACCCCACCTCTACCATACCGCGAGGAACAATCTCGCATCAAATGCCCAGTCTGCCCACAAACATAACAAGCATCTGTGTCCTGGAGACATGGCCCTGAGTGTAATTTCCAGCACCGGCTACATTGTGGAACTGGTGGTCTCCTCGGATTATAATCACCCCCAAACTGAGAACCCGAAGCTCTCAAACTCTGACTCTGTCCTGAAGGAAAAGAGCGATCAAATCTCCTATCCGCGAATCATGGAGGCGCACTAGTCGCTGATTGGCCTGAATGTCGGGAATAATTCTGCCTCGATGCCCCTCTATAGTCGCTACCTTTCCCCATAGATCTGGCTCGCTTGCTTTGCCTTCTATCAATGTCGCGATCACCCCTTTGTGTTTGTTGTCGCCCCTCTAAATTTTGGGCATGAGCTTGTATTCGGGAAATATCCATCCCGTCTTGCAACGAAGCCGTCAAACAATCTTTGAATAAGTGTGGCCCTAAACCACTTACAAATCTATGTACCCGATCTCCCATGTCGGCCACCATAGTCGGGGCATATCTAGCCAAAGAATTAAATTGCATGCTATACTCCCAGGCACTCATATTTCCTTGCCTCAAATTTAGAAATCTATCCGCTCTAGCTCGGCGGACCTCGGGTGGCAAATAGTGACGGATAAAAGCATCTACAAATTCTTTCCATACGGGTGGAGGTGCATCCTCTTGCCTCGATGCTATCCAATTATTGTACCACAATACCGCCACATCTCGGAGTCTATACGATGCCAACTCCACGGATTCAGTCTCGGAGGCATGAATAATTTTCAATGTCCTCAACATATCATCTATGAAACCTTGCGGGTCTTCATCCGGCTTCGACCCGAAATACTCTGGAGGATTTAAAGTCATAAAGTCACGGGCTCGGGTACTAACTGACCGATCACTTGGGCCAGCATTCTGCCATTGTGCCTAAGCGGCAACCAACTGTGTCAATAGATGTATGGCCTTGGTCACTTGTTGACCCAAAGCAACCGGTGGAGGAATTGGAGTTGGAGCTCCTCCTTGCTCTTCCACATTAGGCGGGGTGGAGGAAGTATTTGATAGGGCCTCATTATGTGATTCGCCCTCTTCTATATTCATCGGAGCCTCTCTTTCTACCCGCCTCTTTGCCGTAGTCTTGCCCTTCTGGGCGACTGTAGCTTTTCCCTTTGGCAGCATTCTAAAATCACAACACACTATTAGGGAGGATAAAATCTTATACACGGCTCTATCGCACGACCTCATAAGAGAAAAGATGGTCATTTTTCCTAAATTCCCTGTAGCCTCTTGTTTATTAATGTGGCGCGCAACACACCATAAACAAGACTCTACTAGACACGGCTCGTAGAAACTCCCTAGGACCGAACTGCTCTGATACCACTTTTGCCACGACCCAGCTAGGGGCCGCCACGGGTACCTGGGGCTAACCACCGAGCACTGCTCGTTCTATCTCTTATCATACCCATTAGACATTCCTTTATCAAATTTATGCATATTTTATAAGAAAATCATCCCTCATTTGAAACATAAATACTTTTATAAACATAAGCCTTTAAGCTATCAAAATAATATATGTATATATATATATATATATATATATATATATATATATATGTTTACATAATAGCAACCTCGGGAGACCACGTAACCCACACTGCGTATCTACGAGCCTCTACTAGAGTGCTAGACATAGAGACGGGACAGGACCCCGTCGTGCCCAACATATACAAATGTACACAAAAGAATAATCAAGCACCTCCGGAACAAAGGAGTGCTTTCAATCAACTAACAGTTCCTACGAGTCTGGATCAAGATTGCCTCCCTGTCTACCTGTGGGCATGAACACAGCGTCCAAAGAAAACGGACGTCAGTACGAACACTGTACTGAGTATGTAAGACAGGAATGAAATAAATATGATAAAAGGATCATAATCCATAAGAGAAAAACATAACCTGCATGAGTGTCATAGGAAAATACATTTCGTACATATATCATATTTTACATATCATGGTACATATGTCATCACATCACATATATCATCTCATCATAATCCTCGTCGTTAACCCGCGTCCGGGTAACCATCCTATGCCGTCCACTAGTGGTGATCATGCCCGACCCTCTAGGCTCGGTGTAAACATAGCAGCCCGCCTTAGCGGTGACATGCCCGGCCATCTCGGCACGGTGGAATCATATGCAGCCCTCCTTTGCAGTGACATGCCCAACCATATTGGCGTGGTGGAATCATATCGTCATATAGCCAATCATAACCCATCAATATTACACAGCTCATGAACATATCATAATCTTAGCATAGCTCGGCATTTTCATACATAACATAAGCATTTGAAAGGCTAGCATTATTAATCATCTTGTAGACATATCATGACTTAGCATCATTTCACATTTATTAGGAGCATACATTAGGCTTTTGAGGCAACCATGGCTATATCAGGGTGACGTAAGATCGTGAACCCCCGATTATGTTATGAGCATTTATGAGTAGTCTACCTCACCTTGAAGGAAATAAGGCATAAGGTGAGTGTTAACAATAATGACATCATTAACGTCATAGGATCATCATATCATGAACGATCGAATCCCTATACTTTAACGCATCATCGTCATTATCATGCTCGTAAGTAGTTTGGTATATTTACGGACTCATAAGCTCCATCATATAGGAGAATCATGGAAAACTTGAAAGATTCATGCCTTTGAAGGAAGGGATTAGCCTTACATACCTTTGTCGTTTAACCAATCTAGCGCTTGCTTGTTCTCCTTCGATATCACATTTCTACCTTCAAGAGAGAATTCGCATTTTCGCATTAACGTTAGTTAATCGACTATAAGAACGCACTACTATTTCTAGGGAAAATTGAGTAGCATTTCCTTTGTTTCTACTACTTTTTCCATATTCTATATCAATTCCCAAACGCTCACGACAACATTCACAATATTGCAATCAACAATCATCATTCATATACATTGACCACAATCCACCATTTCTCTTCAATTTCTCCACATTTATGGTTATAGCTCACTATCGTGTTTTTCTCATATATAATACTTATTTCACGGCCTAAACGTCATTTATAACGTATTCCTATTCACAACACACCAACATTCATGATTCAATCCAACTACCATTCAACCATGACACTATTCACTCATTTATGACCCATTTCCTATGTCTTTCTTCAATTCAAGTGTCTTAACCTTCCAATACCTTAAACAACATGATATAGTCATGAAACTAACCTTAGATGATGGTTGAACAAGCCTTGAATGGAAATACTCTTCTAGCACCAAAACCCTACTTCACCTTTCTTGAGATAGATGAACTTTAGCTAGGTTTCATACACTTTGTTTCATGGATTTGGTGTTATTGATCATGGATTTCCTTTGATTTTCTTGTGGATGAAGGTTAGAGAATGTTCTAGATATTTCTAGAGAGAAGTGGTGTGGAAATGAAATGAATTAATGAGCTTGGGTCTCCTTTTTAATGACTTAAAATTTGATTTGAAATGAACAGTAGTTGAAAGTGCAACAGTGGTCGTAAACTCAGTTTACGGTCCGTATTCCAGTTTACGGTCCGCATTCTGTGTCGTATTTAACCATTCAAGCATTTGACAGAAAGTCAAAGTTTTGGGATTTGAAATACGACATGGCAGTTTACGGCCCGTAAACTACTTTACGGTCTGTATTTCATTTTACGATCGACTGGGCCGAAGTGCAAACCTGCCACTCCCACGTTTTCAGAACCTATAATTATTCATTATGGAGCATAACCTATCTCCTATTGCAATTGCCTTTGAAATCTTACTTAGGGTCGTCAAACGTCCTTCCCTTCTTATGAAAACATCGTATACTCGTATTCTTCGTTAGTCTATTCACTGTACGTTCACAGGGAAATTTCCAAGGTGTAACACAATATATAATACTTAATCAATTTGATGGTATTTTGAGTTAGGAAAGATGATCTACTAGGTCAGTATGCATTGTGAACTACTTGATTCACCCATATTTAGTGATAAACAAAGGAAATCAACGATATTTAGTGATCAGTGTATAATACTTAATCAATTTGATGTATTTTGAGTCAGGAAAGATGATCTACTTAGTCAATATGCACTAAATCGAGTGATCATTAGAGTGAATTGATGTGAACTACTTAATTCACCCATATTTAGTGATAAACAAAGGAAATCAATGATATTTGGTGATCAGTGTATAATGCTTAATCAATTTGATGTATTTTTGAGTCAGGAAAGATGATCTACTAAGTCATTATGCACTAAATTGAGTGATCATTAGAGTGATTTGATGCGAACTACTTGATTCACCCATATTTAGTGTTAAACAAAGGAAATATGTCACAACCCAGCCAGTGGGCCATGACGGGTACCCGGAGCTGACTGTCGAGCACCACTCATCATGCTAACCATCATACCCAACTTGTACACACGTAATCACCAAGGCAATATATATATATATATATATATATATATATATATATATATATATATATATATATATATATATATATATATATATAGACACACACACATAAGCCCTCACGGCTGTAAATTGATATACAATAATGTACACTGGGATGATCATAAGACATCCACTACCCATACATATGTATCTACGAGCCTCTAACTGGAATACTGAACATAAGGACGGGACAGGACCCCATCTTGCTCGAATATATACACAAAAGAATTTATCAAAAACTGCACCTCCGGAGTAGGGAAGTGCTCCTGTGCAAGCTGATCTGGCTCCTAAGGATCTGGGCCGTTCCCCTGTCTACCTGTGGACATGAACACAGCGTCCAAAAAGAAAAGGATGTCAATACGAACAATGTACTGAGTATAAGGCATACATGGTAACATAATAAGGAAATGTAGAAAGCATAAGAAGAAAAGATAACTGTAACTGCTTGCCTCTTGAGGCGGGATCATGAATGCTTACTTTTTACCTTTATAACACATCACACATACATACATAAGCTGTCTGAATCAATAACATCATTAGCCCGCATCCGGGGTAATCATGTCACGCCACCCACTAGTGATGTCATGTTCGGCCAAGTAGGCACGGTGTTATCATAAGCCGCCCGCCTTAGCGGTGTCATGCCTGGCCATCTAGGCACGGTGTAATCATAAGCCGCCTGCCTTAGCGGTGTCATGCCCTACCATTTAGGTGCGATGTAATCATACATATATATACTTATCATGAAGTATGCATAAGAGCTCAAGTAAACACTGTAACTCTATCGGAGTGACGTAAGGTCGGTAACCTCCGATTACATTATGGAACATCATGATCGTCATGTCTCACCTTGAAGGAACTAGCATTATAAGGCGAGGATATCAACAATGTATAGCATCTAGGAATCATGTTAAGATCATTAACATCATAATAGCATCATATCATTATCATGGAACATATCTGATCTCTATCTCGGAGGAGACTTTTAATACTCTTTAGCTTTCTTTTTTTGGAATGTAAGAAGGTCATGGGAATTACCGGAAAGAAATTACAATATATATATAGGAATCATGCCTTTGAAGGAAGGGCTAGCCTTACATACCTTTATATCTTTTTAACTCTATTGTCTACTTGCTTGCCTTTCGAGCTCGCGATTCTACCTTCAAGGGAATTTGTACTAGGATTAGACAACCGGAAACATACTTAAGCTTAAGCTAAATCAACTAAGAGTCAATGAAAATTTGGTGACATTTCCTTTGTTTCAACAACTTCCTCCATAAAATAAGACAACCCTCAAACATTAATAAGAACACTCATAACAACATAGCCAATAAATTCTTCAAGTTAAACATTGCTTACTTCTTAAATCCACCTTCAAAATCATCCATAACCATACCTATATTACAACTTCATGTTCATTCTCATATAATACTCTTTTAACATCATTTATATTATTCAACACAAGATTGTACTCATAACACGTCAAAAACTATTATTCAAGTTAAGTCATCATTCAAGAACATCACTATTTCCATATTTGCACTCCATATCCTCCTCTTTTCCATAATATAAGTCTTTTGACCTCTCAATATTCTTAATAACACAAATTGAACATAATAATCACCTTTGATGATGTAGGAATGGACTTTGGATGTAAATGCTTCACTTGGAGAAAACCCCACTTCAACACCAAAGAGATTCTTGATTTCCACAAACCCTAGAGAGTGTCCTTGCACTTGATTCTACTAATTCTTGGTGTTTACTCATTGATTTCCCTTGGATATATGATGATATGATGGAAGAATTTTTCTAGAACCTTCAAGACTTAGATAGAGACTGAAATCTGAAAACTCGGAGCACAACTCGTCTATTTATAGCTAAAACTGGAAAGTTCCAGAGAAGCGTTTTGACGAGCAGGTCGTCGACCCGTCGACGTGTCGACGGTCCGTTGACTTGCTTTGTCGACTTGCACCTAAGAATCTCTGATTGCAGAAACATGTTGACGGTCGGGTCGACGATCCGTCAACTTGCGCCTGCAGGTCTCAGTCTGCAGAAACATATTGACGGTGCACAGTGACGGTCTGTCGACAGTGACTGGTGTTTGCAAAATTTTCCTGATTTAGTTCAGATTTCGCCGATTCGATCCGTTCAACTTCTAACCCCGTAAACCACCAGGAATACCTGTTGGTATATTGTAGTCGGGGTAAGATATTCTCTACCTTAACTTTCTCCAACAAGCTTTCTTCTCTTTTTCTTCAAATGTCTTTGGAATTTTAATTAGAATCATTAAGTATCCTTCTTACTAGTAGGGACATCATAACTTACGTTGGCCTATTCACCGCACAACGACATGAAATCTTTCCGAGGTGTAAAAAAATAAATGGTATTTAGTGATGAATATATATATCTACTAACATCCTTAAAGGATTAGATAGTAATTTCATGTAATTTCATGGATTAGATGGGCAATTCTAAGTGTATTCTTCCTAAATCAAGTGATTTGATGCGAAGTACTTAATTCAACCATATTTAGTGATAAACAAATGAATTCAATGTTATTCAGTATAAAAATAAAAATAAAAAAAGAGTTCAATGTGATCAACATCGTGAACATGTTGCAACAATTGAGGAGTTGTTGCAACATATGAGCAAGTTGTTGCAATAATTCAAACACGGTGATTAATCTGTTGCAACAACTAAGCAACTTGCTTAAACATCTGATCCATTTGTTGAAACAGATTAGTAACTTGTTGCAACTTCTTCAACAAGTGTATGGTCTGTTGCAATAATTAACTCATCTGTTGCAACATATTTTTTAGTTTTTGCAATAATTTAAACAATTGTTTGATTTTTTCCAAAAAGGTGAGTAATTTGTTGCAACAACTAAGCAACTTGTTTAAAAAAGATTAGTAACTTGTTGAAACAGATTAGTAACTTGTTGAAACAAAAGAGTAACTTCTTGCAACTTCTTCAACAACTGTATGCATCTATTGCAACAATTAGTAAGCAAAATAAATAAGTTCACAAACAGAAATTGTTCAATAGCCACCTTGGCTCCAAATACCACAACTAATCAAAATAAATAAATTTATAAACATCATTCACAAATAACATAAAGGACAAAAAAAAAAAAAAAACAGAAATTGTTCAACAACAACCTTGGCTCCAAATACCACAACTTCAGTAATAATTTGTTCAGCAACTGCCTTCTAGGGTGTAGTAGATTTCATTGATCTACTCCATCTCCTTCATTTCCATCATTCGTTCGAATCCGATCCAACATGAATTTTTAGCTAAAATGGCTCCTCTGCTTATGCCACTGGTGATGAACTCACTATGGCTATTCAACGGCAAACTCACAGTTTTTCTTACTACATAGGCGGCTAAACGAAGCCCCGGTATTTTTTTGTCAAACCCCAAGCCCCTTATTAGTAGCCGAAGTAAAGGCCAGCATGAGATCAAAGTCACTTGCCGTCCGTTCGCTCTCTGTTCAACAAAGGCCATCAGTTTCTTCATCTTCTAGCTCTTCTCTACTTTCTTCATTTGTATCTAATGCTTCTTGGCTCTGTTCTTCATCTCTTTCTGAGGATTGATTGTCAGTTTAGCTGTCAATTTGACTATATCTTTCCTCAACATTTACTGATTCATAAATAGATTGTCAACTTATTGCAACAACTACAAATCTGTTGGATATCTTCTACAAACAGAACCAAATAACTGAAGCTATGTCCAACAAGTGTGGAACTTGTTGCAACAACTACAAATCTGTAGGATATCCTCTACAAACAGAACCAAAAAACTAAAGCTATGTCCAACAAATTTGTAGTTGTTGCAACAGATTGTCTACTTGTTGCAACAAGTGTAGAACTTGTTGCAATAACTACAAATCTGTAGGATATGTCCAACAGATTTGTAGTTGTTGCAACAGATTGTCTACTTGTTACAACAAGTGTAGAACTTGTTACAACAACTACAAATCTGTTAGATATTTTTCTACAAATAGAAAGCAAATAACTGAAGCTATATCCAACAGATTAGTGAGTCGTTGCAACAGATTATCTACTTGTTGCAAAAAGTGTGTTGCAAAAAGTGTAGAACTTGTTGCAATAACTACAAATATATTGGTTATCTTCTACAAACAGAACCAGATAAATACCAAGACAAGAACCAAAAAAACCATTTGTTGGGTATATTTTCCTAAACCCTAAAACATACCAGGACAGCAACAGAAAAACCATCTATTTCACTACAAATACACAATAATAACAACCTGCATTTTATCCAAACTTTTCCTAAACCCCAAAAACAAAAACAAAAAATCAAAACTTCCTTTCAAGATTTTTTTTTGGGTGGGTGGGGGGGGGGGGGGGGGGGGGGTTGTGGTGCAAAAACATAAAAACTTTTCAAAACTTTTTTTTTAAAACAATTTTATTTTTGGAAGGGTGGGGGGTGCAAAAAAACAAAAAGAAAAACTTTTCAAAACTTTTTAAAAAAAATTAATTTTTTTTGTTGTGGAGGGGGGGGGGGTGGGGGGTGGGAGGAGGAAGAGTGGGGACTGGTAAAAAGAAAATCAAAACTTTTTTAAAAAAAAATTAGGGGGGAGGGTTGGGAGGAGGAGGGGGGGGGGGGGAACAAATAAAGAAAATCAAAACTTTTTACAAAAAAAAAAAAAAAAAAGATTGATTGGGGGGAGGGGTGGGAGGAGGAGGAGGGGGGTGGCTGGTAAAAAAGCAAATAAAAAAATTAAAACTTTTTTACAAAAAAAAATTGGGGGATGGGGTTGTGGGCGAGGGGAGAAGGAGAAGGGGGCTAGTGGGTTTTTTAGATTAAATTGAGGTCTTTTTGTATTTTGTAAAAGATTAAGAAGTTTGAAAAAATATATTTTGAACCCCAATTTTCTTAATCCCAAATTTAATTGGATTTTGATTTCAGGTGATCCCACAAGTTACCTGTGATAATTTCAAAACTAAAAGGTCACCAAAAGCTAATTAATTCATCAGGATAACTTGCGCATAAAAAACTGCATTAAAAGTAGAAAAGTTACAACTTTTTTTACAATTTAGTCCCGTCCATTTGGACTTTTTTCCTGTCGTTTAGGTTCCAGACTTGTGTTTTTGTTTTTGTTTTTGTTTGTGTTTTCATTGTATTAATATTTGTCTGGATGTAACCGCTCTAAATGTAATAACATCTTTTTAGTGACTTGTTTTATGGTAATGTTGTAGCTGCAAATGTTTTCTGCAATCTTTCAGGTGCTTGGTGGATGCCAATAATGTGGGCAACAAATCCACTACTAAGTATATATTCACATCACAATATGCATAAAAGGGAATTTGTTAATCTAAAACAGCTAGCTGCACAAAAAGATGTTCAAGGAGTTTATAACTCTGCAATAGCACTAATATTGAATTACTCAACGACCAAAACCAACTATGGCTGAGCTTCGGTCCAGCTTGTTGTTACATGAGTCTTGCCTTCAGCAGATGCATTCTATTACTATATTTTGTCTAAATGCCGAGGGTCTACCGGAAATAGCCTCTCCACCTCCCAAGGTAGAGATAAGGCCAGCGTACACTCTACCCTCTCCAGACCCCACTTTGTGGGATTTCACTGGGTATGTTATTGTTGTTCCAATAGCACTAATATGTGCGAATTCATATAAAGACATTCACATGTTACACTCTTTGCTATCATTGGATGATGATATTATTTTGAAAAAGTATCGGGAACAACTAAGGAAGTCCGAAAAGAGAAACTTTATTCCGAATCAAGATCACAAATCAGAAAACAACTATCACAAGCTGACAGCGGACAATTAACTTATCCAAATAACTCCACTGATTAAATACATCACGTTTGTTCTTATCAATTGATTTGCACTTCACAGAAAGAATCTTCGATTTGTAGGAAGTTCACGAATGGCACCTTTTTGCAAAGAATGATGAATGATGATACCAGAGCTAATAAATTCTCTCGGCTGTGGAAACTGGACGCAAGAAAACAACGATAACGGTTATATTGTCTTTGCTTCCCCGTTCCGCAGCTTCTGTTGCTAATCTCTTTGAGCACATTCCTGGCTCTTTCACTGTATCTCTGATTATGTTCACCACATCCGTCTCACTAACAACATCCCAAAGGCCATCACTCGCCATTACCTGATATATTGAATAAGACATAAGCAAATGAACACTATAACTTGCATGACTATATAGATATTGTTCAACTACGGGAGCGATTAATTGAGATTTGTAAACCAACGTTAGTACAGAGGATCCAGCAACATTATCAAGTCAATATTAGAAGCAAAATGGCAACGACAATGTCCAAATATACACACAGAATCTAGTGAGCATAGCATTCTCCGACAACTGTCAAATTAGAGAAGAAATTCTAGACAGAAAGTTATTTCTTGGCAGAAACTATAGAACAATATCAAGCAAATTCTATCCAAAATAACTTCTCAAGAAAGATCCACACTGATTTAACAGAAAATGCAACGAAGATAAGGGGATTTATCATTATAACGCATAACCATCCAACACGAAGAGATCTATTGAAAACATGATAACAAACAAGGGAATAGGAATAATGGTATGTGGTAAATGTAGATTAATCATTAGAAGGCAAAGTATGAAGTGGTGCACCATGTTCATATTACTCTTTAGTTGTTCGCTACACCGAACAAGATATGGTGGACTCTAACTCTCTTGGACTTCATCACAATGAGGATATTACAACATGATTAGTATTCTTGACCACTATTTGTTATGTCAGACTACTTACCAAATGAATTGTCAATAATTCCATTAAACCCAGAATATATATGAGAAAAAATTATATGTTCTCCATTAGTTTGTCAACAAAATATCATATCCAATCATCCACACGATCTGAGTTTTGTATCCAACCATGCAAATTATCTTTCAGCACAACAAACCTCTACTGAACAAAACCTAAAATCACTAATTCATACACTAAAATCAATTCTCTTAACACAAAAGCTAAAACATTTTGAACGGGAATGTTGGGGGAGGGGCCAAAAAGAAAGAAGGAAACTAAAAGATGGACACAAAAAAATGATTAAGGAAAAAAAAGGAAGCAATAGCCCGCCAAGCAAGAGAAGTCAATTGCCAATGTAAGCAGTGTAAGGAGCAGCAAACTCCTTTTGTCAGGAGAAATGATATGCCATAGGCAGACACATGAAACAGCAAAGGAGGGAGGGGAGAAAGGGGGTTGAGGCATAGAGATATCTAGGGGCAGATCTGAGTAGGTGGACTACGAGAGGACTTCACGGGAGATGTTGGGCAAAGCTTGACGAGAGTGAGCAAAATGGTTAGGGAAAGGAGATATGGAGGAAGCGTATAACCAGTGTTGCTAAGGTAGGAGAATACCACTAGAGAAGTTAAGAGTGGAAATTGCACAAGGGCAGGGGCTTGCACAGGAGGAGAGCCTAAAGGAGATTGGGGAAAGAGAAAGAATGAAGAAAAAGAAAGAGAGGATTCACAAGATAGTGTGCTCTTTCTATACACAAGGAGCTACATATATCTTACCACATATACCTAGAGGGACCCTAATATCCTATTTTTTCCTTTAGAATTATTCCATCCAGAACTGGCTAATAAATGATCCATCAAGTTATGTGGAGATAGAAACTTAGAAAGCTAGCAAACACTTGACCGAAAACCTTTCTGGCTTAATTTGTTGGAAAATTCCCATACCAAAGGATCAACAACAACAACACACCTAGTGTAATCCCACAAGTGGGGTCTGGGGAGGGTAGGATGTACGCAGACCTTACCCCTACCTTTGTGGGGTTGAGAGGCTGTTCCAAAGGATCCTTAAGGATAAAATGTTTTAAAGGTATGTAACTTCAATTTAGAAGGATGGCTACCACCCAAAGACAAGCACAATGGACTCACAGGCTTAGGTAACCTCTTATTTGGAACAAGCATTCAAAGGTTTGGCTTTTGGGCTCGCTTTTCTTAACTAACAACAACAACAACTATGCATACCTTTAACAGGAAATCAGTAATTCTGATGTCAAATTCCTCTTGCAAACGTCCATATTTTCCCATTCATGTGGAGTTTCATAGCCTTTTCTTTCTTATGAATGCCTTGAACTGACCTTGTGAGTGCCCATCAAAATTCTAATGCACTTCACAAATTCCAATACCAGCGTAGACTTTCCTGTCCCTACTCCACTTTCCCTCCCCACCCAAAATACTCGCTACCAGTTAAATTAATATCCAACCCCTAATTCAAAGCAAAGGAAAAAGGGAAGAAAACAAAAAGAGAAAGTCTGAATGTACCCATACATTTCCAAGTCAAAGTAATAAGAGTGGCCGCAAAGGGGAAGCAACAAGGTCAAGGAAACATAGGGCCTCAAACCAACAAACAATATTAGTACCAAAACGGAGTCCAGATCATTAGCTGCATGTTATTTGTCATCATATTTTAATGAAAGTTAAAAAACAGACCCTCATGTGGGAACTGATTGTGCAACAATGCACTATGTTTCTAAACCCATCAACACTTCTACACAATGCCTGGAATAACTGGTTTTCATACAACCAGAGATAAGAAGGTAAGTCTAATCTGAGAATCAACTAATTTGGTCTGAAAGTAAATAAAATGTTGTCACATATAAATATATAGATAGATTCACTACTAGAATTTGATAAGAATAAGTAGTCATTCAAATATCACGGAATGATAATTCTTCTTGAGTAAACTAAGTCCCATCAAGATGGAAGATTTATTGGTTGTAATCCTTACAATGTATTCATCCTCGGCATAAAGAATAGTCGAAGTTATCTCAGGTTCCGCAGTTACAGCTGGCTTCAGATCATCATCGCCAATAGACCGTGTGACCTAGAGAAAGTAAATGTAATCAGATTACTAAATGATAAAACAACATCTATATTTTGAAAGATCCTAATTAACCAACTATTTCTTTCTTTGTTTTCCACACAAGGCCAGCCTAAATCACCAACTATTGAGATAATGTATCCTATTTATAGTTGGTCTCAGCCAAATGAGTCCGTTGTGTTTTGCACCCCTAACGTATGTCCTCTTTGTGATTTGCACCCTGTCCTACATTTTTTTTGTAATTCGCACACTAACCACTTTATTTTCTTGCAAAATAATGAAACCACTGTTTTTTGTAAATTTTCCAACAGGGCAAAACTGGAATACAAATTAGACGATTTATTATTTGTATTCCAGTTTTGCCCTGTTGGAAAATTTACAAAAAGAGTGGTTTCATTATTTTGCAAGAAAATAAAGCGGTTAGGGTGCGAATTACAAAAGATAATAGGACAGGGTGCAAATCCCAAAAGAGGACATATGTTAGGGGTGCAAAACGCAACAGACTCCAGCCAATCATTGCTATTTGCTGCTAGCCTAAAGGTGTCAAGCACCCCTTCATATAATATTTGGATGTGAAATTTTTTTTCCAAACTTCTATAACACAAGTCATTAACCTACCATTCACCATACAATATATACATGACGAACGAGAAAAAGGTAGTGCATTCCATGACTACTTGTTCTGATATTAATACATTTATAACTTGTATAAAAACTTGATCATTGAGCTTCATGATATCTGTACATTTTGTAACTGCTAATGAAGGATTATAGTGCAGACAACACTTGCCCTCACTAAAAGGACTGGGTAATGTGCATATACTGTTGACACCTAATTTTCACCTCATAAGACGCGTATTTTAATTTTCAAAATTCCCGAGTCAAAAACGGAGCAAGGATGCACGCTTAAAGAAAATAAAATTTCAAAAATCCCGAGAAAATTGCAAAAATTGACATTTAATTATTATTCCGTAAAAATTGACAATTGCAAGAAAAGTACGAGTTATTTACTTTCATAAATATAATTCAAAAAGAAAATACGTATCCCGCTCCGTCTAACTTGGGAAAATTGTTAATTAAAACGACGTATGAATTACGGCTCATTTTGACCGCATTTTTCACACTTTGAAGTATTACCCGAAACTATGTCAATATTGGGTTTATATTAAAGCTCGTATTTTAAAATGGCGTATTCCAAATTTTGTTTTTATAAAAAATAAGTTTACGATGGGTTTCTAGATGAATACGTGTTTTTGCGAAATTAGGTACTTATTCAAAAATGGAGTACAATTTGAAAAGTGTGTATTCTAAACATAGGGGGGCCTTTTTAAATAATTTAAAAACTTTTGGGGGGAATTTAGATTTTAAAGGGGGGTTGAAAGTTTTTAAACAAAACTTCCAAACCCCCCCCCCCCCCCCCCCCCCCCTCTTTTTATTTCATTTACAATGAGATCATCGTCTCCTTTCTTCTCTCTCAAATGGCGACTTAGGGTTTTTTATGCGATTGATCATCGAGCCATTTTCATGGCTATTCCACGGCTAATTTTCGAGGGGTTTTGTTCCCCTTTCTATCCTAATGCTATTATCAAGTTTAATTTTATGTTTTACTTATGATTTCATGTCTAATTGAACCCCTAATGGGATGTTACCCTAAAATTCTTCCGTGTCATGGGAGCCATGGACAGAAGCCATTGAGCTTGCTATTATCTTGAGCACGATGACACCAAATGGAAGTTTTTTTAAAGGGGAAACTTCCATTGGATTAGGGTAAAGGGAATTCTATGGGATTTTATCCTAAATTAGTACTATTGTAACGTTGGTTGTACTATTTTTGGGCTGTATGTGTGACTCACTGTACTATCCTAGTATTTACGGATTTATTAGATATTTTGTGTGTAAATTCTAGTACTATCCGTTGGAAATTATCTGATTTTGTTAAAATTGTTGAATATAGAATAAGGTAGTACAATTCTGGTGGGAATAATCTGGTCCTTTACTCGAATTTGAATTTGTGAGATTGAAATTAGGGTTTTTTTTGCGGGGGTGGGTAGGGAAAGAATTCGTTTGGATGAATGACATTCCCTCTTTTGTCCCTAAACCTTAATTGTTTGCTATAAATAGAAGGCAATTGTGCCATTTTTAAGGATCCGACCTTTTGGCTAAAAATTCTAAGTATTTAGAAAATATACAATCCTCCTACTACTCAGATACACTGAAAAAACCAAAATATACTATATACTAAATATATACTACCTAAATACTACCGTGTCTAATTGAACCCCTAATGGGATGTTACCCTAAAATTCTTCCGTGTCATGGGAGCCATGGACAGAAGCCATTGAGCTTGCTATTATCTTGAGCACGATGACACCAAATGGAAGTTTTTTTAAAGGGGAAACTTCCATTGGATTAGGGTAAAGGGAATTCTATGGGATTTTATCCTAAATTAGTACTATTGTAACGTTGGTTGTACTATTTTTGGGCTGTATGTGTGACTCACTGTACTATCCTAGTATTTACGGATTTATTAGATATTTTGTGTGTAAATTCTAGTACTATCCGTTGGAAATTATCTGATTTTGTTAAAATTGTTGAATATAGAATAAGGTAGTACAATTCTGGTGGGAATAATCTGGTCCTTTACTCGAATTTGAATTTGTGAGATTGAAATTAGGGTTTTTTTTTGGGGGGGTGGGGGGTGGGGGGTGGGTAGGGAAAGAATTCGTTTGGATGAATGACATTCCCTCTTTTGTCCCTAAACCTTAATTGTTTGCTATAAATAGAAGGCAATTGTGCCATTTTTAAGGATCCGACCTTTTGGCTAAAAATTCTAAGTATTTAGAAAATATACAATCCTCCTACTACTCAGATACACTGAAAAAACCAAAATATACTATATACTACCTAAATACTACAAATAGACCACTACTTTAAGAATACTATAAGATATACTTACTTATACTATTCTAATATACACATATTATACAAAGATTTAAGAAGAAAAAGGTTGTTTTAAAAGGTTTTCAAGTGTTGGTGTTTGAAAGTTGACTCAATCCCTCCATTTTGATCTTTTGGTTGCCCTACAAAAAGGTAACACTCCTATTCCAACCTATTTTACTCTATTTACAGCTTATATTGCTAGTTGTGTTACTTAAATCATATTATGCCATTTAGCTTTTGAAACTGCTTTGATGTGTGAAATAAGGATATGGAGTTTGTTTGAGTGTTTTATGATGTTGTTTAATATATTTTAGAACTTTGAAAATGGATGTTTGAGCCAAAGAAACCTATATTATGTTCATGCCTACAGTTTTAACAGAATTCTCTTTTGGCTCTGAGATGTTTAAGTTGTTTCAAGGTTTTGAGATGTTTATTAGGGGTGTCTTGATGTTTTAAAGGATTTGATGTCTTGAAATGGTTTTAAGATGACAAAAAGGGGATCTGTTTATGATTGGAGTTACTGCTCCATTGGTTCCTTGAGGTTTGAGGTGTATTGTTTGGCTGTTTGAGGTTAAGACATGAATCATTGTGTGTTTGCTTGTTTGTTTAAAGGATTTCCTGTTTAGAATGGTTTCAAATGAAGTTCATAACTTGTTGTGGCTTAAACACTGCTTTTACTAAACTTCTGTGTTGTATCAAGAATTGAAATCTTGATGTCCTGTTCCCTATTTGGTACTGGTCATGTTGTGATTCCTGTTTTTAAGGCTTTGAAGGCAAAACTGAGATAAAAAAATGGTTTTTCCAAAATGTTTGTTTGTGTCCTGCTTGTATGACCTCTTGCTCGCCTCTTATGACTGTTTTTAAAATTCGAAAAGTGGTTTTGAGAACTTGCCTTTGTGCTTTCTATATGTTCATTACCTGCAAAGTGCAAACTAGTTTAAAAGGGTTTTTGAATACCCCTTGAGTGAAAACCTGGTCTCAAAAATGGTCCTGGATATTTATTGTTCTTGTTTACACCTAGCAGAAGCCATCCATCTTATGAGAAGGTTGGTGGAGCAGTATAGGGAGAGGAAGAGGGACTTACACATGGTATTCATCGACCTAGAAAAGGCTTATGACAAAGTTCCAAGACAGATCCTATGGAAATGCTTGGAGGCTAAAAATGTACCTGTGGCGTACATTAGGGTGATCAAGGACATGTATGAGGGAGCCAAAACCAGGGTGAGGACAGTAAGAGGAGACTCAGAGCACTTTCCAGTTGTGATGGGGTTGCATCAAAGATCAGCTCTTAGTCCGTTTTTATTTGCCTTGGTGATGGATGGATTGACACGGCAAATTCAAGGTGAGGTGCCATGGTGTATGCTTTTCGCGGACGACATAGTCCTGATTGACGAGACTCGTAGCGGAGTTAACGCTAAGCTGGAGTGTTGGAGACATACTCTGGAGTCTAAAAGGGTTTACGCTGAGTAGGACCAAGACAGAGTACATGGAGTGTAAGTTCAGTGAAGCACCTCAGGAGGCTGACTTGGAAGTAAGGCTTGGTACCCAGGCCATCCAGAAGAAAAGTAGTTTCAAGTACCTTAGGTCTATTGTGCAAGGCAGCAGGGAGATTGACGATGATGTCACACATCGTATTGGGGCAGGGTGGATGAAATGGAGGCTTGCTTCCGGAGTGCTATGTGACAAGAAGGTGCCACCAAAACTTAAGGGCAAGTTTTACAAAGTGGTGGTTAGACCGACTATGCTGTATGGGGCGGAGTGTTGGCCAGTTAAGATCTCTCACGTTCAAAAGATGAAAGTTGCCGAGATGAGAATGTTGAGATGGATGTGTGGCCACACCAGGAGTGACAGGATTAGGAATGAGGATATTCGGGATAAGGTGGGGGTGGCCTCGGTGGAAGACAAGATGCGAGAAGCGAGATTGAGATGGTTTGGGCATGTGAAGAGGAGAGATACAGATGCCCCAGTGCGGAGGTGTGAGAGGTTGGCCATGGATGGTTTCAGATGAGGTAGGGGTAGGCCGAAGAAGTATTGGGGAGAGGTAATTAGACACGACATGGCGCAATTACAGCTTGCCGAGGACATGACCTTAGATAGGAGGGTTTGGAGGACCCAAATTAGGGTAGAAGGCTAGTAGATAGTCTCGTTATCCGTTCTTATTAGTAGTCGCATTATTGCAATATAATTTCTTGTGCTCCGATTTCTGCTATTATCTGTTATTATCTGTTATTTCCTGTGCTTTGGTTATCTTGTGTCATCTGCTCCGATTTCTGCTATTATCTGTTATTTCCTGTGCTCTGATTATCATGTGTTATCTGTGTCGCTTGCATTATTTCATTTCCATATCGCTTTAAATCTCTTATCCGAATCTCTTAACCTTATCTGACTTCTTTTTATGCTTTTATTGAGCCGGGGGTCTTTCGGAAACAGCCGTCCTACCTTGGTAGGAGTCAGGTCTGCGTACACTCTACCCTCCCCAGACCCCACGATGTGGGATTTCACTGGGTTGTTGTTGTTGTTGTTGTTGTTGTTTACACCTAGCAGGATGTGTTTTGAATTTTCTGTGCTATTTTGGAAAGAAAAGAGCTTGTCATGCCTAAAACCTTTTAGAATGATTCATGTTTTCTTCTGTTTGGTTTAGCTAGTTGTGTTAAGATGTGAGGATTTGGATTTGTGTTTCTTAAACCTACTTGTTGAATTTATGTGCTATTCTATCCTATTTGAACTTTGTGTGACTGTTTAAAGGAGATAAAATGGTTTTCTTAACCTAGTCAAATGAATTTTGAGGCTGTAACTTGGTTACTTGTTCAATGAAAGAGGTTGTGGCTTGTTCGTTAAACTTTAGATTGGCTCACTCTTTATGTGCACTTAGTTTGACCATGTTTGATCCTAATCCTACCTATTAGCTAATCTGTCATCCTAAAACTGAATTCAATGTGTTCCTCGTAGCTTTTGAAGGTTTATTTATGAGTAGTCCAAGTTTTGTTTGTCTTCTGTGGATTCCTGATTAGGTGTTCTTACACCAAGTAACTTGTGTGTTGTGTTACTGTGCTTTCTTGACGCTCAAAACAGTGATGTTGCTTTGCTCACATAAATTTGTTCATTTCTGGGAATTAGAATGGTTAAGTTGGGACGGATATTGAATATTTGGTGGGTATGCAACATGTTGTGTTGCCCTCCAAAAGAATGTATACCGGTGTATACTTAGTGAATATTGCAGTTTCCTGCCTCAGTGGAATTTTGAGGTGTTTGGCCTTGGGCCTCCAGTTCTGGGCCCTAATCATTTGTTTCTTTTGGGCTACTTTGTTATGTGTTTCTGAGACCAATAGTTCCTTAGCCTTTATTAGGCCACCTTTGCAATATTTGCTACCAGTCCGAGTTATCTTACTGGGCTTGGCCCAATGCTATTTGTAATTCATTTTTGGCTATGTAATAATTATAATTCAGCTTAATTCTTGTACTTAGTTTAATTTACGAATGTGTACTAATGTCTTGTATACCCGTTTGTACCCTTGTCCATCCAAACCCGTTGGGGCCCACCAGCGTATCTAGATCGAGTCTACCAACTTGGAGCAAAATATGGAGCATAACTTGGAGCGGATAAATTTTATATGCATTTATTCTGTTGGGCTTGGTCGGCCCAATATCCCTATCTCTTTATTTATGCATTTAAATTCTATACTTGTGTATTTATTTATAAATTGGAACCGTTAAGGTTATCCCACATTTAAAGTCGCATAAACTTGATTTTAAAACTATACAAAACTGGTTTTGGAAACTTTGATATAGCTTGTGACCTCAAATGGATTGATTTAGTATAATCTGAACTAAAAATGATCGATTTCGTGAATTATCGGGCTAATTTGAACCATTTATAAAACCTCTGGACTTGTGACATACGGACTGATTCGGACTAATATTCAGAACTTATGGGACGATTGTGACTATTTAGACTTAGACTAAAAAAAAAAAAACTTGACTAAAACTTGACCAAAAATAGAATAAAAATGGACTATATACGTAGAATACGATTAATATATGGACTATAATAGTATGCCTAAAAATTATTTTTCTAAAAACTATTTTATACACTTAAAAAATATTTTCTTAAACTATTTTTTGGGTGGACTTACGTAGAGCCCTACTTAGGTTAAGAGACTTACTTAGGTTAAGAGACTTCGGGTATTAACCTAAGTGTTCCAGTCCGACACCCTAAACGCCCAATTTTGGGCAAAACTTTACCACTTTTGTTCCTTGAAACATGATATATTTCGCATGAATGACTAAAATCTTTTGTTGTGGAAATATAAACCGAAACAATTTTTTCGCCATAAACAATTCATATCTACAAAGGCATACTATTAGAACCCGTAGGTAAACCGTATTTTACGGATCCTTAATGCCGGGGTGCCTAACACCTTCCCCAAGGGATCACCAGAACCCTTACCCGAACTTTGGTTAAATTAGGATTCTTTTAAAATTTAACGTTTTAAATGAACCCTTTTCGAACTGGTTTTCCTAATTTCCTTAAAATTAGGTGACGACTCTAAAATAACATCCACTTAGAGTACCATTCACGTAGAAGTATATTTTTTCCCTTTTTCTGGTACGATTGACGACCGTACTTCCCCGGGACACTCTCCTTTTTAAGGAGGCAAGTGCAAATACGAATCGGAAAAAATAGAACCGCTACATATACATTTGGTCATGCCTTATTGGGGATATCTATTTCAAACAGAACTGGGATCAGAAGGAAAGTAAGAATCATAGACAAGGGGATTCTCCTGATCAAATATAACAAGGGAACTACTCCAACCAACTGGGAAATTTGCATAAATGTGGACTTCCAGTATATATGAACACATATAGAAGGGAGCTAGAACATCCAAGCCAAAGTGAAAAAATGGGCAAGAATATAACAGTTGACAAGAATCTGGTAAAAATGTAAGGAAAAAAAAAACAGCATGCTGTGGATACTAGGCAAATAATTAACCAGCGCTATACAAATACGTGAAACTGGAAAGACTAACCTGGAGGGCCGCATCACCCACCCTCCATGTATCCACTTGCCATTTGACAACGCCACCTGAACGGATAATACGTTCCCGCTCCTCAAGACAACTTGCAACATGATCCTACAACAGTACCGTATATTAGTGAAAATGCAAAGCCTTCTGATTCATCAGAAAACTTATGAAAATGAATGATCTCACCCTACTTAGAGCATATGGATTCCCAGATCGACACAAGATTGTTCTGCAATCACCAGCATTAGCAACAATTAGTTTGTTTCTGATGATAAGAACAGCTATTGCAGTACAACCAGGGTGCCAATCTTTCTGAACTGCTCCCTTGCGTTTGCGACAAGAATCAAGCTGTGTCCTGAATGCAACATCTGTCTTTATGAATGCTTCAAAAAGCGCATCAGAGGGACTGCAAAGTCATAAACAGCCATGATTGAGTGCCTTGTCTCTCTTAAAATTTTCTTGGTCATTCACACAAACACAATTGGAGAGCAATCACAAGTTAAGCGTGTAAAACCTGCAAACTGAACCAAGATTCTGCAAAAATCCCGGTAAAGCTCCAGTGGAAAACTCAGCAGCTGCTGAACCTGTAAACACACTAGTTAAGACTGCTATATTCCAGTGAAAGATGTTTCTAGTAAGCTTCAGTTACGAGAAATAAAAGGGCTTCATAGTGGCTGGTACATCCTTTGTTTGCTTAACCCTAAAATGCAATCACTTAGGTAAAAAAATTACCTCAGCGTCCTCAAAACTTCTTTAACATCATGAGTTGTTATTAGAATACCAAATTATTCAATTTAAAAAGCTTGGAGAAATGGAAAGTTTAGTTTCGAGTACAACAAACAGAAAACACCAAGGAGTCAAATGCCAATGCAATTTCCAGATTAAAGGGATGCTCTGCAATAATGCTAAATTAGAGGTGAGGTTGGTATGGTCCAATAAATGGAGTTCACCATTGAATCATTTTGTCAAACCCTGTTGGACAATGTCACAAGATTCTGCTAAAAATACACTAATAATAGCAAGATATAACTGAAAGCAAGCAAAACTTCTTTCCTATTTACACCCTCATCATCTTGCAACTCCATGCAGTGAGACCTTATAATTTACGCTCTTCAATAACTACAAGTTAGCAAACCAACCATCTAAGATTGGCTTTGTGGCCGCTGGCCAGTGGTCCACCCATCTTATCCCAAGTTAACCAATCCCTGCTCCCCCTCAAAAAACCAAAAAATAGAATCTTATCAATTTCTTTAGTAGAGAAAATAACGCCAGAATGATAAACCTGCAGCATAGTTGTTCTTGCAATGAGGAATAACTGGATAATGTTGATCTGACGTAAGAAACAAATCGTTCCAACCAACTACACATTCCTCCCACCAACCAATCAACAACCAAGTGATCCCAACAGGACATATAGAACGAGAAGGACCTTTGCTATTGATACAAAGGGATAGGGAAAAAAAAGAAGAGGAGGGCTAAAGCTGTAAGAATATCCCCACCTTCTTCCCTAATGACATGCCTGTTGAAGCAAACAGATTTTAAAGCTGCTTGTGCTTTTCAAGGTAAGGATGATTGTTTAGCAAATGGAGAAGTAAATCAATTTTTTATATAGGATTCAGCAGTGATAAGGCATTAATTTATTTATATAAACCATTAGCTGGTAAAGTTACAATCAATTAATCTTATGTCTGACTATTCATCAACACTTCCCACGTTTTCTGGTAACAAGTAAGTTGCAGCCCTTACCTCATTCTACAAACAAAAAAAGGAAATTGCTTTACTCGCTTATCGTGTTACATATTTAAATACCTTTCTTTTTTGGATTTTCCAAAGTATACTCCATTTTCTCTTTAAAAAAACACAAAAAAGCTTTTAGAGGAACGCGCGGAGTCATAATAATAGTAAATTGTTATCACAATAATCAGAATAATAGGAACAACTACTTTATTATTATTATTAGTATTTATTACTATCTTAGTTGGTTACTGTTATAACTCTATACAAATGCAAAAAAGGCTCTTGAGTTTGGTTACTGTTATAACTAGATACAAATGCAAAAAAGGCCCTATGATATCACACACAATCTTCCCTGTTCTTTAAAAACAAGTAGTAAATACATGAGGTAACATATGATACCAACGTGTTCCTCCAAAAATTACTAGACACCCACATTTCCAGTTCTTCAACCTGACATAGCAAATGAGAACATTCAGTTTCGGTGTGTATAAGAAATTATTTATTCCCTTCTAAATGATGGTTAACCTAAGGGTATAACGGTAGAAATTAAGAAATTTGTTCAATCCCACTCCCTTTAACATCCTATTCCTTTTTTCCACAAGTAGAATACTCAGTGGTGATTCAATTCAACAGTAAAAAATCAAACAGAGAAAAGTACTTGGTATCCTACCTCGATGACCATCAAAGATTGCAAACATGTGAATATCCTTTTCATCACATAACTGAGGCATAAGGAAGTGTCTATCTTCCATCGTTTCCCTTCTCCCACATGATGCAAAGGAACCCCAAGACAGAACTGGACTATATACATGATCATCTGAAGAATCCAGCCATGTGCTAGCAGCAAGGGCAGTAGGAACCTTTTTCAAAAAGTCTTTACCTTGACTGAACCAGCTGATATTCTCCTGATAGCTTTGGAAATTTGCAGCATCAACACCATTTGAAGAAATAAAAGATTCCGCTGAGGCCTTCTCCATACAGTTCCTTCCAATTTCATGTTCCAGAATGGAATCAAGTTCCACAACAATATCGTCAAAAGAAGGCCTATTTTGTGGATCTTTGTCCCAACATCCTTCTATCAACGAGACTAAACTTGCTGGAGCACCGGACTGAAGATCAGCTAGAACGGGTCGTAAGCCTACACATACAATGGCTGCAGTAAGCTGCTGCTCGGTGTAGTTCATTTCAAGCACAGTATGGGCCTGCCATACGAGATATAGGAACCAGAAAGCATATAAGATATATGACAGACTAAATCAACTGCTCATAATCTCTTTCCAGATGTAAAAAGAATCATATATTCGGAAAAACAATTTTTTGAATTAAAAGCCAAACCCCCATCTTGTGTGAGGAGTAGAAAAACTTCAGTTCTCCACCATTTCAAAAGGAGAATGGCATTTTTTTAATCAGGTAAAAGAAGGAGAACGGTATTCTAATCTTTATAACCATAAAATTGTCTATCTAGTATAGTGCTCAGACATAAATTAAATTAGAAAATGCACGACTAGAATGAACATGCCTTGATCAGTGTAATAGACAACAATTACTTTATTGTAGCAATAAAAATTCATTTAACATCTTCATACAGGAGAAAAGGAAATGAAGGGTAAAACATATAATCCATTTTTAAGAAAAATGTCTTGTTCTATTGAATTATCTCATTGGTATGTTCCTCACTCTTCAATTAACAAGATCCTTCTATGAGTTTTTGGTGGCCAAATACTGAAATGGACTGAGCTGGATAAAACTAAAATGATCAGCATTTGGTAGCACTTCGAAATTTTGACAAAAGTTGATTGTTTACTGAAGATTCTTTTGGTGTAAATTGGATCATGCGAATGACACAGAATCTTTGATTGATTTTGTTAGCTGCTTGAATAGATAGGAGGAGCCTTGTAGCTAGTTTTTGGATGTAACACTCTTAGCATCATCTTGGTGCTACCTAACATTAATACACTTACCTTTTCTCAAAAACTAAATCAGCAATGATAGGTATGGCAGACAGCCCTTGCGTTATTTGTGGAGATTTTAATGTACTCCCTCTATTTCAAGTTGTTCGTCTTACTTCCTTTTCTACTTTGTTTCAAAAAGAATGTCACTTTCTATATTTAGTAACTCTTTATACCCAACATTCTACATGGTATACTTAAGACCACAATATTTAAAGGGCGTTTTGGTACATTACACACATTTTTAGTTTAAGACCACAAGATTCAAAAGTATTCTTTATTTTCTTAAACTCCGTGTCGGTTGAAACGGAGGGTGTAACTCGTTTCCGGAATGAAAGAAGACATTCGCAAACACTCACTGGCAGCCAGTGTTATCAAAAGCGAAAAGCGCAAAAAAGCTCTATGGTCAGCTGGGGCTTTAAGCGCAAAGCGCAAATAAAGCAGGGGCTTTACTAAAAAAAGACACAATCACGCAAAAATACAAATATACATATATATATATATATGTTTAGTCCAAGATTAATAATAATACGCATGAATAACAAATATATGGACAAACAAATCGTAAATACATTACGATAAAGTGAAATATCAATTATCTAGTGTCATCTCTTCAAAAGAGGCTCATTGGCATGGAAAAGTATGTCTTAGAGCCTTGATGATGACACTGAAGCGCACATAAAGCGAGGCGAAGCGCGCCTTTGACAACACTGCTGGCAGCATGACGGAATTTCCCAATTCCGTTCAGGAACTTGAGTTAATTGATTTGGACCTTCATGGAGGGTCATTTACGACACAAGGGAGGTATCTTGTGCAGCGTCTAGAATTGACTGATTCTTATTCTTTGTGGACTGGTGAAGATTTTTAGAAGAGAACAACTTCTTATATTTTGTATATCTTTACATCCCATGAGAAGGGGTATTTATACAATGAATCCTATATCTAATTAAGGAAAGACAATCAATTACAATAAAGAAAATATTTTATTCTAATAATTATGCTAGAAAATAAAGTCTCCTAAAATCATGCTAATCAATTAACACACTCAACACGGCCCTCAAGTTGGTGCAAAGATGTCGCACATGCCTAACTGGCAACCAAAGTATGATAAGTCCTTTTGTTGAAGCCTTTTATAAGCACATCCAATAGCTGCATTTTTTACGATAATGAAACAAACTCAAGGTACGCACGTCCACTAGCTGCATTTTTGGTGATAATGAAACAAAATCAAGGTACTACTAGTAACTTTTTCTTTGATGAAATGCCGATCAACTTCAGCATGTTTTGTTGGGTCATGTTGAACGGAATATTGAGCTATAATGTTTGTAACTAGTTGCCATGGTACAAAGAAAGTTCTCCTTTTTCCAGACAATCTCAATTCTTCCAGTAACTATTGTAGCCAGAGAAGCTCACAAATGCCCTAGGTCATAGCTCAATATTCTGCTTGCGCGCTAGATCTAGCAACTACACTTTACCTCTTGCTTCTTACGAGTGTAACGTAACCGGATGTAGACCTTTTGTCATCTTAGGATCGATCCGCATCTCTAAATGCTTCTATTGGCGGTGACCATGTTTAGAGAAAAGCAGACCTTTCCCTGCAAAACGTGAAAGACAAACTTGCATATAAGGAACTCGAGGACCATGCATGAACTGACTCACCTAGCTGACTGAATAAACTATGTCTGGTGTAGTGTGAGAGATATGAATGAGTCTTCCAACCGCCCTATGATATGTCTCCTTATCAACTGACTGTCTCATCCCTGTTTGTAACTTGTGATTGCTTTCAATAGATGATTATGTTGGTTTGCAACGTATCATACCAGTTTCTTTCCAGAATCTAGAATACACTTCCTTTGAGAAATAAAGATTCCTTTTTTTGATCGACCAACCTCAATTCCCCCTAAAAAACTACAATATTCCTAGATCTTTGATCTCAAATTCTTGGGCTAATAACTTCTTCAATCGGGTCATCTCTTCTTTGTCATCTCCTACCATTACTATGTCGACAACATAAACTATGAGAAGAGTGAATTTACCCTTTTGATGTGTTATGAAGAGGGTGTGATCAATATTATTTCGTTGGTAGCCGAAGGAGATCATTGCACTGCTTTGCAAAATTTGTAAAACCAAGCTCTAGGGAATCGCTTCAGTCCGTACAAAGCTTTTCTCAGTCTGCATACCTTTGCCTGACTTTGTTTAGAATCAAATCCATGAGGGATCTTCATATGAACCTCTTTTTCTAAATCTCCATGAAGAAATGTGTCAAACTTTTGTAAGTCTCGATCAAGATTAGTTGTACAAGACAGAGAATTTTGATAGTAATCATATTTGCAACTGGGGTAAATGTCTCCTGATAATCAACTCCATAAGATTGAGTGATGCCCTTAGCCACTAATCTTGCATTGAATCCTTCAATCGAGCCATCATCTTTATGTTTCACAGTGAAGATCTATTTGCAACCAACCAACTTTCTGTCTAGTGGTGATGTCTCATTACCATCACAGCTTAGAAGTTTGTACATCATGTCTACTTTCAGTATCAGTATTCATGATTCAGTTCAGTTATTTTACGTGTATTTCATATCTATACTTGTATTGCAATGATGAGGTGTTTGTATGCATTACCATCGATTTCTAAAGACTTACAAATAGGTAGGCTGATAGAGCGAGTCAATGATCTTGCTGGGTCTTTTAGACTCAAAGTAACTACGTGTGCGCAGGTATAGTAGGTGGTGATCCAGCTCCTGACCAATGATTCCAGCCAGTTGTAAGTCCTACCTAGTTGAGGTGAGCCACAATTAGTCCATGGAGGTGGCTTAAGCTCCTATCCGCTTTCGTGTTTTATCTTTGTCGAGCTATGTCTCGTATCAATTGTATTCAGAATTAGTACACCATGACTTAATCTCTTTTTGGGTTGTATATGGGTTGACTTTCACTACTCCATGACTTAATCTCTTTTTGGGTTGTATATGGGTTGACTTTCGCTACTTTGTATTGCGGTTGCTCACTTATATCTATTTGAGACAGTATTAGTAGTATTCTCTCCTCTGATTCTACGTTTCGAGCATGCTTTAGCTTAGACAGTTCGTCAAATGGCTAGTGGCTTTGGGTGCCTATCGTGGCCTAAATCCAAATTTGGGTCGTGATATTATTAGTCTTAGATTTCATTGTATTTCTTTGCTTTCTTTTTGGAGCAACATGGCAAATGTAGCTGATACTGATGGTGTAGAAGCTATGGTTACTTTATAAGTTATCTACACATTCTTTAGGAACTTTTTTGGTTTACACTTATGTTCCTACCGACATATTCTTGATGCTCACACGTTTATAAAATTCTACCTTATGAAAAAAAAAACTCCAAATAACTTAAGGGATAACAAAGTTGAGTATTCCTAAATTTTTTCCTCTTTTTCTCATTCTTTGAAATGGGAAACTCCACCCACAAAACCAGCAGTCAAACAGTGGACTATTCCCACTTTAGTCTTTTGGTGACTCAAACGCGATTGGAGGTTGAGGCTCTTTACTACTACGCTCCCTCCCTTGCCATTTTATAGTCTCTTTCACATCTCATTCTTCAATTTTCTTTCTCTTTTTTCTTATTATATATGGTATCAGAGCTAGTGTATTACAAAAACAACAACATAGCCAATGTAATCCCACAAGTGGGGTCTGCGGAGGGTGGTGTGTACGCATACCTTACCCCTACCTTGTGAAAGTAGAAAGACTGCTACCGAAAGACTCTCGGCCCGAGTAAAGCATTATGAAAACAAGTTTGAAAAAAGGATAAGAATGTAGCTAACTATGTTAGATTAAACGGAGAAGGGCCAAAAACGCCCCTGAACTATTGGAAAGGGTCTAAAAATACCCTTCATTTACCTTTTTTGGCTCACTTATAACTTTTGACTAATGGTCAACATTGAACTAAAAAAAAATTATTTAAATTCCACGTGGCATTTTATTACTGGTCCAATTTACAACTCTAACCCAATTAAATAAATCCACCCACCTAATTTTGTCACTTACCTGACCCACCCGGAAAACATAAAATCTCACTGAAAAAATCATTCAGCCATTTTTGCTCTACTTCCTCATCTTCTTCAAGCTTTCTCAAAAACCTAGCAATGGTGTTTTTGAGATTATTCACTTTAAGTCTTCTTAAGTACAAGAAATCACAATCAACAAACATAGCCTACCCTTCAAAATTTGCCAAGCAGGGTGCCAAGAAATGAGAAAATGAAAACTCAGTCCTTTCTAGTTTCCCCCTTTCACGCTAGTATAACCCTTTTTCCTAAGGTATGCCATATGCCCAATTGTGCAACAAAAAATGAAGAAGATCGAACTAGTTTCAAGAAAATTGATGATTAAAAAATTCTAGTTATAAACACTCTATCTTCGTTTTCCGGCTATTCAAGCAAATTCTATAATCACAAGTACTCAGCAAAATCAACAAAAAATCCCAAACTTGGAAGTTGGAAGCAAGTAATCGGAACTAAAAGTTGTTACTACAATAAACCTACTGGTAATCGATAGCAGCAGGACCTTCAGAAGCATCATGAAGAGGAGATGAGTGTGAACAATAACTTCTAGATGGGAAGACTTAAGTAAATAATCTCAAAAACATCATTGTTAGATTTTTGAGAAAGCTTGAATAAGATGAGGAAGTAGAGCAAAAATGACCGAAAATGATTTTTCCGGCAAGATTTTATGTTTTCCGGGCGGATCGGGTGAGTGAGAAAATCGGGTGGATAGATTTATTTAATTGGGCTAGAGTTTAAAAATTGGACCGGTAATAAAATGCCACGCAGAATTTAAATAAACTTTTTTTTTTAATTCGGTGTTGTTAGTCAAAGGGCATAAGTGAGCCAAAAAAGGCGGATGAAGGGTAGTTTTAGCAAAATAGTTGGATGAAGAGTATTTTTAGACCTTTTCCGATAGTTCAAGGGCATGGTGGAAGAACAATTAGAGGAAGGGGTAAAATGAGTTAGGGATGCTGAGGTGGCATGCCATGTGGCATCCATCTCGTCAAATATTAGTGCCACGTAGGATTGAATGTCCAATTTGGACAACTTTAACGGAGTAGGGATATATTTGAACCAATAGTATAACAACAGGGGTATATTTAGACCCAAAGTATAACGAAGGGTATATTTAGCCCTTTTCCGATAGTACAGGGGTATATTTGGCCCTTTTCCGTAAAAAAAATGGATGCAGGTAACAGTGACAGACTTTTCCTTCCTCCTTGCTCTCCGGCTACTCAGGTTGCTCCTGAATAGCAACTTCTCATACATACAGTAAATCCGTAATAGCAATAAGTGCAGATGAAATAATATAGAAAGGTATAATTTAAGTACCATCTCCTCGTCAACTCTCTTCCAAAACACGAGCATGTTCCTAGCAACTTTCCTAGTACGAATTGCTGCACCACTCAGAGCAAGCATATTAGTCGACCACTAACTAGTTTTCTCTCTGCTCTACATATATATATTAGAAAAAAGGCATTTCAGGCAAAGAAACGTTTCCAGGAAAGTCTTGAGTTATCGATCTCTCATTTCAGAGCATCATGTAACTTTGCCACCTACGTAAACATTATCATCAATCCCTGGCAGCAAAGTATGATCCGACTAAAAATCTCACCGTTAAAGCATCACCTCATGATGAAATATGATCCAACTATCAGTCTCACTGTCAAAGCGTCAAAGCATCATTTCACTTCGCATGCTACATAAACACGGTCCTAAATCCTTCCCAATTTGCTTTCAGAAAACCATCCCCAGTGGCGGCATGTTTGCTTCACATCATTACATGAACCACTAATGTCACTGCTGATATCATGCGCAGATACATGAGACGTCTTTCAGCCAAATCTCCTTGCTTGAGTCTCTCACACCTTTCTGAATCACAAAGACTTCGGAATCACAACAGTTCATGCTCAAAAAGTCAGATCAATGACCCATGGCTCGAATTCTCAGGTTCTCTCCACTTATCATCACATGAACTACTAATGTCACTGCTGATATCATGCATTTACAAATGAGACGTCTTTCAACCAAATCTCCTTGATGATCACTCCTCCTTGAGTCTCTCACACCTTTCTGAATCACAAAGATCTTTGGAATCACAACAATTCGTGCTCAAAAAGTCAAATCAATGACCCATGGCTCAAATTCTCAGGTTTTCCACTTGGAACTCGAAGTCCAATAAGAACTTCGATTTCAATCCTCCTTACTTTTCCTTCAACTCAATTGATTGACTTTGTTACACTTTGCTCTGATATTACATAAGAACAAAGCCTATGCCTCATATTTGAAGAAAAAAAGAAGGGGAGGAAAAAAGAAAAAAGGCAAAGAAGCCATGATGACTAAAAATCAAATTGAAAATTATCTTTTCTCTTCAATCTCTTTTTCTACAATTATTGTAAAGTTTGAAGGCAGTGTAAATGACATTTTGGGTGTGTTTCCAATTTTCCCATGTTTGGTTGGTCAAAAAAATTGGAAAATTCTCTAGGAAGTTCCTTAAAAATAGTGAAAATGACTTCCTTGATGGAAGTAGGGAAAACAAATTCCATAGTGGCATTCTACATTGATTGTCTCCTCCCCGCCCTCCAACACATCCTACTCCCACCCCCACGCTTCCATAGCACCCATCCCCACCACCCCTACCCTTTACCCCCTATCCCCCCTTCGTGTTTGCTTAGATTATATACAAATGTTTTTGGGATAATACTTTTTGCTTACTTACCAAACACCACAAAATAAGTAAGAAACCCACTTATTTTCCGCGAAAAAACATTTTCCTTCATACCAAACACCTCACTTTATTATTCTAATTGTAGTTGATTACGACAAACTATGTGTGGTCCAAACAACTAAACAACAATGTGCACCACTGTTTCCAAATGACAACCTGGTAATCAATTCATAAATTACACAATTTTTTCATCCTGTGAGTCCTGGATGCTAGAGTCTGGTTCCAACAATCGCATATCCAATAACAACCTTTTGTTTACATACTTCACGTTCGACTATTTCCCCTGTTATAGTAGCTAATGGATCAAAATATATAGTTAATGCAATAGGTGAGCCTCCCTCTCTTCCCTCATTACTTTTAACTTGAGTCCTGTAGCCCACAATATTCATACAATTTAATATATATTAGCACATAAATCAAGAACCTATTGATCTAACTTAGTCGATTGGTCTGCTCCTGTGTAGAACCTAAGTATGGGACAGTACTGAGGCAGTTTATATTGAATAGCCACCAGCATTTGTTGCTCAAAGGGAGTCCAGATTAATGCATTGATGCGTCATCCCTTTATGGCTTTAAAAAATCTCTAAGATCACGGTTTCGCCATTTCAGCACTATTGTCTGACAATTCATCATACTTTCAAGTTAAGCAGATCGTTCAATATTTCACATACATTCTTTTCACTCCAGACACATTTTCTTGATCAGTTATTTTGATTGACGTTTTCCTAATAGGTGATCATGCAAATATCACTCTCCAGTAGTCTAGTTAAACAATATCTCCGGTTACTTTCAAACTAAGGTTTTTGGAACTTGAAACACTTTTGAGCCACCGAAAGCCGAAAGGCACAATTCGGTAGTGGTTTTTTCATTTCATATGAAAGCACACGTCAGATATATTGGAAGAAACTGGTGTTAGGGACTGCAAACCTACTGATACCCCATTTAACTTGTTCCTGGAGAAGGGCCTCTAAAGGACAGGTTGATACGGGAGACTTGTTAATTAACTCCTCTCATAATTACACGAACCGACATCTCATTCAATTTTACTGTGCTTAGTTTCTCCAAGCTCCTTGGGATAGTTAATGGAGTGCTGTAATTCGCATTCTTAGAGGTCTCCTGGAAGGACTGTTATATGAGAACAACACATATGTAAAGATTGTTGAGTATTTTTTATGCAAACTGGCACAATCTCCTTTAGATAGTCGATCCACCTCAGTATATTGCATTTTCAATGGCAGTAATCTTATATCTTGCAAAAGTATAGCCAGATCAAGTGTAAGGTATCTAGCCATAGATTTAGCCACATGTAAGCTTATACGGTATCTTTTGAGAAACAATGTAAGCTTATACGATGAAAACTGTTCTATCAAGAATCGCTGAAGGAAAGAATTAATAACACTGATTTGTTAACAATCAAACCACAATAAATATGAATTCATACCCCGTGTTTCACAGAAGACCAAATCACATAGGAATAGATTGTCAACTTTATCAAAGATCGAATCAGTATGTACTATTATTAGTTTCGTCAATTCAAATGAATACTTTTGCTGATATCCTTACAAAATCACTTAGAAAGTAACGAATACCTTTCGTAACAAACAACAACAACCCAGTGAAATCCCACAACGTGGGGTCTGGGGAGGGTAGAGTGTACGCAGACCTTACTCCTACCAAGGTAGGACGGCTGTTTCCGAAAGACCCTCGGCTCAATAAAAAACATAAAAAGAGGTCAGATAAGGCTAAGAGATTCAAAGCGAATGTTTGTAACAAGATAGTAGCAAATAATATGTACACTTCAATTTAAAGTAAAGTGTTTAAATATGCTCCCTCCGTTTCATTCTATGTGTCTTGTCTTATCTTGACTAGGCACCAAGTTTGAAAATGTAAAGAAGACTTTAGAATCCTGTGGTCTTACACTAAAGGTGTGTATGACATAACAGAAATACCCTTTTGAATATTGTGGACTTAAACAAGTCAGGTCATTCTTACAAGGGAGTGTCACTAAAGGTAAAAATGGAAATGTTGGAACTATAAACTTACTAAATTGAGAAAGAGGGACCTAAAAAGGAATGTAAGACACATAAATTAAAACGGAGAGAGTAGCAAATGTACTGTAATATCAATTTGGTAGATCCACGGCAATAAGTTAGGAAGATTCTCCTCATCTCACTAGGTATTCATTATAATCCTTCCAATTTTAGAGCATGTGCAATATTTAAAGTCTCAATGGCTTGAGAGAATGATCAAGCTATGTATTACCAATTTTCTTTCTCTCTTCTTCTCATTCTACATCTGGACTTGGAGAGACCTTCATTTATATTGTGCATAACTGTTTATCCAACAAAAGGAAATAGAACTGAAGAGTAATTAATTACCTAATAGAGGTTCTTTTTCTTTTTGTTTTTTATGAAAGGTAAAAATTACCTTAAATTTGATAGGTCAAATAAGGCTGACAATTTACGGACCCTAACTAGCTTGAGATTGAGGTGTAACTATTATGGTAACCAAATGTTGAGAATTTGGGGAAGTGAAAATACACCAACCTGTGTCTCTGCACGAAGATCAGTGTACGGAACTACGCCAGTGAGAAGCTCACTGCACATGATGAATCCAGAAGCTCTTAGAATGTTGAAATACAAAATTACGCTTCACAAAAAGTTCTCAAACAAAAGAAACGTCAAGAGTTAGTCCGTGCATATTTTGGCATCAACTACAAAATGAGGACAGGTTAATCCTTGCTGCTGCAAGCAGCCCCATCGACGTATTTGACAACATAGCATTACTAACAAAAGAGAAAGTATATGCGAGTAGATTGGATACAATAACACAAAACTAGCTCATTATGGGAACAACCTGGCCTTTGCCATGATCCTTCGTAAAGAAGATAATAGAAAATAAACGTAATGCTGGTGCAAACATCAATGTGACTCAAATTATTATCATGGGACACACAAAAATTCTGAAACCACGCTTCCTGGAATAAATTTCAGAGGCCGTAAGAGGTTGCACAATCTTCTGCTTGCAAGAGTAGCCCATACAGAGTTCTTAAATTCTTATCCACAATATTATAGAGGTGGTAAGAGGGATGTCACTTAGAAAAGCTAATATGTTCGTTTCAATAATTAAGACTGAAACACAGAACTTGGGCAGTTACCCATGAAACATCTTGCATGCAAAGTATGAAGAAGTCAGTTATATTCAAGTTGGGGAAAACAATGGCCGAACCACATTTGACAACTCAGAAGGCCTTTCTGTGAGCAGTTCTTCTATCTGATAATAATTAGGGTTGTCCACAAAGAGAGAATACAGAGTAGCTGATTAACTTGCTCCTGCACACAAGAACCTCAACAGATCTGTGTTGCTGCAGCCGGGCAAGCAAGTAGCTTCCGTGTTTTCATAAAGGAAGCTACTTGCTTAGAAGCAAAACAACAACCAAACAGCATATATTTTACATTGAAAACAGGCATAACAAGTTAGTAGCGGGTCAGTAAACTTGCAGAATCACTTGCATTTCTCTTTGTAATGCAAAGCAGCTGGTGACTGCAATACTTACTTCATTGTTATTCCAAAGCTATAGGCATCAGATTTTTCAGTGTGTATCTCTTTCCTCAGCACCTCCGGTGCCATGTAAATAAGCGTACCCACCATATTCCTCTTATGGAAACCTCCAGTTGGCTTGCCATTCGATTTCCAGTTTTCAGTGGAAACTAGTTTAAGATTCTTTTTGTATTCGGCCAAACCAAAGTCAGCAAGGTATGGTTGGAGCCCTCTATCAAGCTGAAGTACAGCAAAAAATATGCCAATGAAGTATATCATTATATAATTGCGAGAGGGATTTAAAAGGGTTTAATCTTATTTAAAGTTGACAATGATATACATAAAAAATGCAAAAGAATCAGGAAGATCAAAGACATTACGAGAATGTTTGCTGGTTTCACATCCCTGTGCACAATCCCAAGGTTATGTAGGTATTTTAAGGCCTTTGCTGTGGAAGGAAAAGAGCTCTGTAAATGTTGCTAAAATTGAATTGATTCATTTTCATTGCGAGAGAAATAAAGGAGAGAAAAAAAGTAGCCTAGACAATTCAATACAGCTTTCCTATGTAGCCAACATCAGCAGGGTAGCTGATGAGCTTCGATATCAAAAAGAGTTAGGAGAAAGAAATGCCATCTCAGCAAACATCTTTTATGTTTAAAGCCATTTGGAAAGATGGACAGTTTTAGGGGGAAATCGAGGAAGGAGGAAGAGTGTGAGAGATACTTGAATTTAGTAGGAAAAACATCTTAGCTAGCATTCCCTGAATCGTCTTGGTATTTGCTTCCCCTCCTCCAAATTTTCTCTTTCACCTCCACCACCCAATGATTTTTTCTTTCAATATATTTCATCATGGTTAAATAAATTCTCAATAGTTGATATATATACTAAACTACAAATTCTCATACCGGTTCAGGTGTCTAGTAATGATTCTAGTATTATCCAATGCCCTTTCTTTCCCTTTTTAGTCCATATGTGCCATCATCTATGACAATCCGATATTGTAGTCTTCCAATAGAAGCTCAATTATTATGTTTCCCTTACCACAATCTTCTCTTGTTCTTGATAAATATTTGCCTCGTCACACAATAGCATAGCATTCTAAATGCAAGTTTCACAATATTAATTGCTAACATGATCTTTCGTGGAAAATGTTATCAATTCTTTGACATAACTTCACATCATTCGCCTATTAGATCAGTTAAACATCCCTACAATGAAGAAATTTTTTTTTTCACTATCCACGATAACACTAGGTACGTTGTTTTTGTTGTCACTATCCACGATAACACGGAAAAGACAAGCAGCTGGAAAATGCACATGCATAACACACCTAGACGAGTTGCAATTTCAAGTGCCTGCCTGATACTTGGGCTCCATTCATCCACGTGTAGTTTCCCAGCAAGATTTCCAGACTCATAGTATTCAAAGAAAAACATGTAATTTGGCGGCTTGGCATGCGCCCCCACTAGCTTTGCTATCCCCGGATGATCCAATGTGCTATATCAAAAAACATTTTAACAAAAATTCACAAACAAATAAATTAATCAAGCTCAAAAACATAACCATAAATCATAATGTTCTTGTACGGAAAAACAACAACGACAAGTAGGGAATATTCTCATATGGAAAGATAAGGTAGATATTCTAGGCTTCGCCAATCAGAAATGGCAATTTTGTATATCATTCTTTTCTTTTTTAACCGTTACAATTTGCTAATTCTAATTGTTATTCTCAATTCTAACATTGAATTCTTAATCTTCTTAACTAAAATTTACATGATCAAAAACTAATAACAAGTACAATAAATCACAACTGTTTATCATTAAAGTATTTAACATATATGAAAAGGTTTTGGTCAAATAAAAAGTTGTTTGACTCCCCAAAGAGTAATAGTGCCATATAAAGTGGATTTGAGTTGCCATTGCTTGTTTACACTGGTTTGAGTTGTCTGTCCTTATGCCGAGGGTCTATCGAAACCAGCCTTTCTACCTCCCAATGTAAGGGTAAGATTTGCATACACTCTACCCTCCTCAGAACCTACTTTGTGGGATTTCATTGGGTAAGTTGTTGTTGTATAAAGTGAAAAACTATATTTCACAACAAGACACCCAAAACAATTTATTTATTTATTTATTAGAATTGTTGGTGTGTGGGGTTAATTCACTCAAAGCAAATTAACGAGGCTCAATCAAAACCCCACACACCAACAATTTGCCCATAGGTAAGGAAAAAGTAAGAACTAGTTGCTTTACTGTTCCAGGATGATCTACTTTGCTATATAGAAAGCACATTTCACACCAAAACACACAAAGAAACAAATTAATCAAGCTCAAACGTATAACCAACACACCCTCTTCACAGTACAACAACAACAACCCAGTGTAATCGCAGAAGTGAGGTCTGGGGAGAGTACAGTGCACGAAGACCTTACCCCTGCCTTGGCAGGTAGAGAGGCTTCTTCTGATAGACCCTCGGCTCAAGTAAAGGAGAAACAACATCAGCATATCAAGAAAACTAAAGCAGAAGAGACAACAAATAGTACCCTCTTCAGAGTATAGTCAAATAAAATAATGGGAGGAAAATTGACCATAATAATTGGAGTTCTTTATGGAATTTATCAATATCATCAGATGTGGACAGGATGGGTTTCTTGACAGCAACTTTTTGACCATCAAGAATGGCTTCATAGACCACACTTTCAGCCCCTGCAACCAAATGCATCATGATCACTAAAATTGTTATATAGTCAGTTACATGTGTGTGTAGAGATTTGAAGAATAAGACCTCGAGCAATAGGGTGAGAGAGAGAGTAAGAAGAAGGAGGGAAATGAATGGGGATATTTTGGCTGGTACAACAACCACGAATGCACGTATTTGGTTCCATGATTTCCAGGCCCATCTTCCAATTCTCTTTCTCCTCAAATTGTATTAGGAAATCAAGATTGCAGCGAGGAAGAGCAATGGGCACGTGAACAATGATGAAGCTCAGAAACAGATATATATATATATATATATATATATATATATATATATATATATATATATATATATATATATATATATATATATATATATATATTGTGACCGTATTCTTTCTTGAGTAAAAAAGGTGGGACGCAAGTGACCCAATCGGAGGAAATTTCCGCGGTTGGTAAGCAAGTTCGTCCACCATTGGCCCACCATCTCATCAAATCAACATTTTGTAACGGCTAATTTTCTTCTTCTTTTTTTTCAGACCGTCCCAAAAGAAATAAGGAATTTTTACATTTCTAAACTAATTTTAAGTACTAATTTCTATTATTAGGGTACTTTCAATTAATTGTAATATGTACAGTCAAACCTCGTTATAACAGCATTTACTACAACGGTATGATTTTCTTTAGAATCAATTTTTCATATTATATTTTATTTCTCTATAACAGCATTCTACCTATAAGAGTCTGTTTGGTAGGACGTCTTAGATAAAATATTCATGGTATTATTTTGTACCATGTTTGGTTTACATCTAGTATCACGCCCCGAACCATGGCCTAGGCGTAATAAGGCACTCGGTGTCTAACTGCATGTGATCGAGCGAACCCATAGGCTGGCTGAATCAACATGTGATATCAAAACATGCAATAATAAGGGAAATAAGACTAACACATATTGATCTACTAAAAGTCTGACTGAAAATATGCTAAATGCGGAAATATTGGTTAAAGTCTGAAACATTTGAATAAATAGCCAACAAGGCGAATACATAAAAGACTGCTAATATATGACTGACTGAACTATGTCTATGAAGCCTCTACGAATACTGAAAAGATAACTGTCTAAAACTGGACGGACAGAAAGTAAGATAAATCCCCGGAGAAACTGGGGCTCACCAATCAGCTGATATGAGCGATCCTAGTTAGCCGAATCGTCAACCTGTATATCGTTGCCTGCATCGCGAGATGCAGGCCCCCAAGCAATAAAAAGGGATATCAGCACATTTGAATTGTACTGGTATGTAAAGCAAATGAAAGAAGAAATATAAGTACTGAAACTGAAATTGAACTAAATAGGAAAGCAAGAATCTGAAACTCCCTATTCTGAACGAAGGATCACCTGTATGACTGTAAATATAACTGTGGCCTAGGGCCCAAATAATATGCACAAAAACTGTGGCCTCAGGCCCAAGCAATATATATGTATAAACTGTGGCCTAGGGCCCAAAAATACAGATATAGTTGTCACGATCCAACCCGATGAGTCGTGACGGGAGCCTGACCTCTAGCGACCAAACACCCTTAAATACTTATCTGAAACATACTAAACATCAAAGGCCCATGAACGGCACAAACTAATCTCATAAAAAAGAAACATTAGAACTCTACACAATCTACATACATATATACACAACATACGGAAGAACAATGCAAGCCAGCTAGGCTGCTACATATACTGTACACAAAAGAATAGAAGCCGACAAGGCTACATCATCTGACTAATACATAAAACTGTCTACAGACCTCTACTGGAATGAAAGCTGTAGAAAGGACGGGACAGGGCCCCGTCATACTCATATGCATACACATCTCAAAAGGGGCATACCAAAACTGACTGTAGCTCCGGATCGAATGGAGCGTACCGACCACTGCTAGATCTAGAGGTCCTACTGAGTCGGACCACTTGTCTATCTCCTTGTACCTGCGAGCATGAACGCAGCCCCCCGAGCAATGGGGAGTCAGTACGGATAATGTACTGAGCATGTAAAGCGTAAAAGCAACATTATATATATATATATATATATATATATATATATATATATATATATATATACACATGGGAAATCATGGATAAGATCTGAACTCGTAAGCTGAAATGACTGACTGCATGTACTTGTATGAACTAGTATCTGCATAAATCTGTATATCTAACAATGCCTCTATGGGCGCATAATATGCATGCTCATGCCTATCAATGAAGGTCATACATTTGTATATATGTGCGTATATAAAGCCTGATATATGCGCGTATATAACGCCGGCCTCTTTTCTCATATCATATCGGCCTCTCTGCGGCTATCATCATATACATTGCTGCGATACTTGCAGCCTGATTCTCATATCATCATCATAGTGCACCAGCTAATCAGGTGGTAATGCGTATATAACGCCTACTTCTTTCCATACCCCATATACATTTAATACTTGCGTATATAACGCCTTCTGGTCACGGGTCAACATACATATATATATATATATATATAAATGAATGTAATGCATGAATAACTGTATACATAAAACTGGACCCATGAACAGAAGGAATAATCATAAAGGGGTATATGAACCTCAAAGACTGAAATACTCCTAATACTTCTAAGAGTAGAGTAATATGAAATCTTGCTTACTCGCTTGTTGGATCACATCATAGAATCATGCCAAAAGAAGGAAAGGATAGCCTTAACATACCTTGACATATATCAAATCGTCCAACTCCTACTTCTCGACTTGTAAATCTACAATTAAGAAAACATAGACCTTCATTAGACTATGTACTTCACTTGCTAACCTCCTTTGGATGCATAGAGAGCTTAACGAATCATGGACAACATTTCTCTCATAAGCTTAACAACCCTTCAACTTCTCATTCACTTTAATACCAACCATAACAACAATAACAACACTTATATATCAAAATATTTTCAAATCCATTCCCAATCATCTCTTAAAATAATCCTAAGTTACTATTTTGTCTTTCGTCAACTTACCACTTTGACAACTACCCCCTCTTTACTTAGAATCACTACAACTCTTGATACTCAACTTAAATACAAAGGTAGAAATCATTTACATACCTTGAGGGATCAAGAATCCCAAGAACCACTTCAATTTGACTCCCTAAGCTTTACAACCTTGAAGGAACCCTAGAAGCAACCTTTCTTCTTCACCATCTCAGGTTTACGGGGTCCGGTTCTTGTCAAATCTTAACTAATATAATGGAAAATATTTGAATAGAATATTTTTGGGAGCCACATATTTATACTTGGAAGCCAAAAAGGCTACAACGGTCCGGTTCGACGAGCGGGTCGACGGCCCATCGACATGTCGACGATCCGTCGACTTGCCCGTCGACCTGCGCCTACAAAAGCATGGCTGCGGAATCCCATCGACGCTGCACGTCGACGGTCTGTCGAACATGTCGACGACCCATCGACGTTGACTTGTGTCCTGCAGATTTTTCTGGTTCGGTTCCGATCGCGTCGACTTGATTCGCTCAACTTCTAACTCTGTAAATTACCCGGAACACATATTGGTACTCTTGTACACGGGGTAAGACATTTCCTATCTCCAAACTCGGGCTCGGGTCTCTATTCCAAGGGCATACTCGGTTAGGAACCCATAGGTTCTACTACTACGGAGACGAAGGGTGTAACATTCCCCCCCCCCTAAGAACATCCATCCTCGGGTGTTCGAACAATCCTGGGTTATAAAATTTTTGACAGAGTTTCCCCTGTACTTATACCGATCCGCCCTACGCACAACAACCCAAAATAATGCCACACATGGCCACACACTACAACACACAATACCATGGCCTCACACGACCAAATCACGATAACTGAAATGAAAACAATACCTGGAAAAAGTGATGCCTCCGACTGCACCTCCTATACTGCTGGGAACAAATGCGGGTACTTAATCTTCATCACTTCTTCCGCTTCCCAAGTCACTTCTTCAACACTCTTATTCCTCCACAAGACTTTAACGGAGGCTACATCCTTGGTTCGCAACCGACGGACCTGCTTGTCCAATATAGCCACTGGAACCTCTTCGTATGATAACTGCTCGGTCACCTAGATGTCATTTACTGGTACAACTCTTGAAGGATCTCCGATACACTTACGAAGCATTGATACATGAAATACTGGTTGTACTGATTCTAACTCAGAAGGCAATTCTAGTTCATATGCCACTGTGCCCACAATACAGATGATCTTATATGGCCCAATATATCGAGGGATCAACTTACCCTTCTTACCAAACCTTATCACTCCCTTCATAGGCGAAACTTTTAGGAACACCTAGTCGCCCATCTCGAACTCTAGCTTACGTCGCCGGTTATCCGCATAGAATTTCTGTCAGCTCTGAGCTTTTAGCAATCTCTCTCTAATCACCTTCACCTTATCCACTGCTTACTGGATTAAGTCTGGGCCTACCAACTGATTCTCCCCAACATCAAACCATCCTATGGGTGATCTATGTTGTGTATCGGAAAGAATTATGAGTAACGAGTCAATGATGATTTAATGATGCTTTGGAGAAGAGTAATAATGTCTCTTATATTGGTATTGAAGTGTTAAACAAGTGTTAAGAAGGTTCCATAAGGATTGGAGATCAAACGAGTCAACGAGAACGAAATCGGAACAGCTGGGCATTATACGACCCAACATACTGGCCGTATAAATTATACTGGTCGTATGTTAGGCCGTATATTTATCCAAGAGGGGCAAAGTTCACTGGACCAAACATACGGCCATACATACGGCCCGTATAAAAGATACGGACCGTATGTTGGTCCGTATATCCTTGACGGGTCAGATTTTTGTGTATTAATAAGGGACCCAAGTTCATTTCATTTCATTTCCATTTCACTCCCCTTCTCTCTAGAACACTCTAGAATTCTCTCCACTCTTCAACTACAAGAATCCAAGAGAAAACCATGATCAACTACATCAAACCTACAAAATCAAGTGTATGAAACCTATCAAAGTTCATCTACACCAAGAAATCTCAAGGGAAGTGAGCTAGGGTTTTGGTGCAAGAAGAGAAATTCCACTCAAGGCTTATTCTCCCATCATCTAAGGTGTGTTTTATGATCATTCCATGTTTTTTAAGGTATTATAAGGCTAAGACACTTGAATTATAGAAAGATATAGAAAATGGGTCATGAATGTGTGAATAGTGTCATTGTTGAGTAGTAGTTTGGGGTGAATTACGAATATTAGTATGTTGTGATTGTAAGTATGTTGTGAACAACATTTAGAACATGGAATAAGTATTATATGTCAGAGAATGCAATAATGAATTATGACCATGATTATGGCGAAATTGGAGTGAAATTACGAAATGTGGGTAATATAGACGAATGATGATTGTTGTTTACGATATTGTGAATGTTGTTATGAATGTTTGGGAGTTGATACAGAATATGGAAAAAATTGTATAAACAAAGGAAATGCTTCCCAATTTTCTTTAGCCTTAGTAGGCACGTTTAAGTAATCGCTTAGCTAATGTTCATGCGACTTCTCTTGAAGGTAGAAACGTGGGCATCAAAGGAGAACAAGCAAGCGATAGATTAGTTAAACGTAAAAGGTATGTGAGGCTAGTCCTTTATTCTATGGCATGAATCCGATGGCATGATTTTTCCTTCTTTTCCATGAATCCTCTATACCCCGGAAGGTTAAGAGTCTATGTTCATGAATAGCTACATGAGATAAGAGATACATTACGAGCCCAATAATGATGATAATGGGCTTAAGTCTAAAGATTCTAGAGTTCATGAAATGATGTTCCTATATAGTCAATGATGTTGTTTATTGTATACACTCACCTTATGTACTATTTCCTTCAAGGCGAGGCAAAATACTTATAAATGCTCCATAATGGAATCGGGGGTTCACGATCTTATGTCACCCCGACATAGCCATAGTTGCCTTCAAGTTCTAATGTATGCTTTTAATGATAAATGTATAATGATGCTAAGTCATGATATGTCTATGAGATGATCAATAATGTAAGTTTATAATATGCCTATGCCATGTATGAAAATGTTGAGTTACGATGGGTATATGACGATATGATTACACCGTGCTTAGATGGCCGGACATGTCACTGCTAATGCGGGCTGCTTATGATTACACCGTGCCTAGATGGCCGAACATGTCACCGCTAATGTGGGCTGCTTATGATTACACCGTGCCTAGAGGGCCGGACATGACACCACTAGTGGGCGGCATATGATGGCTACCCGGACGCGGGTTAACGATGATGATGATAATGCGATGATACATGTACTATGATTATATAAATATACGATATATGTATGAAATGTATTCACCTATAAAACTCATGCAGGTTATATCTTCCTCCTATGGTTTATGATTCTTCTATTATGCTTATTTCATCCATGTCTTACATACTCAGTACAATATTCGTACTGACGTCCGTTTTCTTTGGACGTTGTGTTCATGCCCACAGGTAGACAAGGAGACGGTGCAGATCCATAGGAGCCATCAGTAGATTTACAGGAGCACTCCATTATTCCGGAGGTGCTATTCGGTTGATTCTTTTGTGTGTATATATATATATATGTATTTTGGGCACGACGGGGTCTTGTCCCGTCCATATGTCTAGTACTCTAGTAGAGGCTCGTAGATACGTATGTGTGGGTAGTATGGTCTCACAATTTTCATAAGCGTATATATGTATGTATGTATTACTTTGATAGCCGAAGGGCTTATATATATAAAGGTAATTATGTTTCCAAATGAAAAAAATGATTTTTCTATGATTCGAGTATGAATTTGATAAATGAACGCTTAACGATTATGATAAGTAGCAGAATGAGCAGTGCTCGGTAGTTAGCCCCGGGTACCCGTCATGGCCCCTAGTCGGGTCGTGACAGAATGCGGTGCTAAGACTCACCTGAGTCCCCAATCCTCGCTGAAAAGACTTCCAGAATCTGGCTGTGAACTATGCTCCCCTATCTGAAATAATGGCTAAAGGAACACCATGAAGTCGTACAATCTCCTTAAGATAAAGCCTCGCATAATCCTCGGCTGCATAAGTAGTTCTGACAGGCAGAAAATGAGCTGACTTTGTGAGCCTATCAACTATGACCCATATCGAATCGCACTTCCGCTGAGTACGGGGCAACCTTGTAATAAAGTCCATATTAACTACCTCCCACTTCCATGTCGGAATCTCCATAGCTTGTAATAGACCTCCAGGCTTTTGGTGTTCTATTTTGACCTACTGACAATTCGAACACTGAGCGAAAAATTCTGCTATATCTCTTTTCATACCATCCCACCAATAAACTTCCTTGAGATCATGGTACATCTTTGTTGAGCATGGATGAATAGAATAGCGGGAGTGATGTGCCTCTCCCATAATATGCTGACGGAGTCCTGCAACACTAGGGACACACAATCTACCTCGATATCTGAGTACTCCATCACCTGTGATCACAAAGGTGTCTTTTCTTTTTGAGGTGTTGTATCTCGGTAATGAACTAGATCAGGATCTTCATACTGACGCTCATTTATCTCAACTACCAAGGATGATACCGCTGTGTCTTGAACAGTAACCCCTGCATCACCTAAATCTATCAATCAAATTTCGATGCTAGCTAATCGATGGACCTCAAGGACCATTTCTCTTTTCTCTGGCGGCACATGTGACAAACTACCCATAGATTTAAGACTGAGGGCATCGACTACTACATTCGCCTTCCCGGGATGATACAAAATATCCACATCATAATCTTTTAACCTCTCTAACCGTCGCCTCTGACGCAAGTTCAAATCCTTCTGCATAAAGATGTACTGGAGACTCTTATGACTAGTATAGATATCAACATGGACACCATATAAGTAGTGCCTCCATGTCTTTAAGGGATGAATCACTGTCGCTAACTCAAGATCATAGGTTGGATAATTCTTCTCGTGCTTCTTCAACTGTCTCGAAGCATAAGCGACAACCTTACCATGCTGCATCCATACACAACCCAATCCAACACCTGAAGCATCACAATACACCACATAGCCATCTGCTCCTTCTTGAAGAGTCAAAATTGGTGCTGAAGTTAGCTTATCCTTCAACGTCTGAAAACTCTCCTCACAAGCATCTGTCCATTGGAACTTAGCTGATTTCTGAGTTAATTTGGTCAATGAGGCTGAAAGAGAGGAAACTCCTTCTACAAACCTTCTATAATAACCTGCCAAGCCCAAGAAACTACGTATCTCCGTTGGTGTCGTGGGCCTTGGCCAATTTTTCACAGCCTCAATCTTTTGGGCATCCACTCTAACGCCTTCCTCTAAAATAATGTGACCCAGGATAGCCACAGAGTTCAACCAGAACTCACACTTAGAAAACTTGGCATACCACTCTTTACCACGAAGAATTCCGAACACTGTCTGCAGATGTTCTGTATGATCGGCCTCTGATGGCGAATAAACCAAAATATCATCTATGAACACAATCACGAACAAATCTAAAAAGGGTCTGAATACACGATTCATCAAATCCATGAACACGGATGAGGCATTGTTGACACCCAATTTTGTCCCGTCTCTCTGCCAAAATACCTATTTACGCTTCTAATATTTTTTGGAAAAGATAAAAAATATTATGTTTACCATAATTATTAGCCTCTTATCAATACCGGCACTTTATTATTCTATTACAGTTATTATTATTATAATTGACATTTTTACCAGCTTACGCACACACATCGCATTTATCTTTGCATAATTAAATAATAATATTTATTTCAGTGTGGATTTTCGAAATATTGTTGCACGGCTATTCCAACGCCATTTTTTATCCGAGCATTGATGATTGCACATTTTGTATTGAGCAATATTTAACACAAGTTGTTTAAAGCAGGTCTTTTATTTAAATTTAGAAGCCAAACTATTTTTGCGCTCGGTCCGTATTTTGACTTACCGGACCCCAAATCAAAGTCCGATTAATTCCTAATATTTTTTTGGACTAAACCATATTTCTTATCTCAATTTTTGATCAATCCATGTTTAATTCACTAACCCATTCTTTTAATATTCGGTCTAAAAAATCAACCCAGTCCATTTATGGACTGGGTCCGACCCATTTTCAGACAAAATAAGGGAAACCCTAAAAGGGTTCCCCTTCATTTTTCCATCCCCATTTCCGCCGCGTCTTCTCTCCTTTCCCCTCACTTTCTTTCCTCCTTCACCATCGTCTCCTCCTTCGTCCTCCCCCCACGCCTCTAATTTCCACCTTCCCACGTTACCTCCACTCCGCCTCATCTCCACTCACCCCTGACACCATCACGCCCCACTGCCATCTCTGACACTCCCACTTCGTCACGTTACCTCCACCATACCTCTGACTTCACCGTCGCCCCCACGTTACCTCCACTCCGCTTCATCTCCACTCACCCCTGACACCCCACACCCCACTGCTCTGACACCCCACTACTTCCATCTCCGACCACCTCACCATCACCCCCACGCTCGTCTGTCCCCCGCTCCTCTCTCTCCTTCACAAAGAAACCCTAGATCTCCCCTATAAATATTGATTTCTATGATCGTTGAGGGACAGAGCTTTTGGATTCGAAAAACCCCTACAAGATAAATTCTTTCAATACCTAAAATCCCTTACTAAAACTCGGTCTTGAATCCCCAAAATCCCTTCAAGAAACAGAGGAAAATTCGAACTAAGGAGGAGAGGGGAAACCCCCAGAATCTATTTTTTTTTTGTTCAAGAAACCCCTTGCAAAATATTTTCTTTTGATTGTGACAGTATCACGAAACATCGAATCAAAAAATATATTCAAACAATTTCTCGTCTGCTCTGCGTTTGTCGCGAATGCGAGTCTCGCGACATCGAATTTGAAGTGTTCGAGCATAGATTCGAAAGCCCGTACCCACTTCGCTGCACCCGAAGAAGGTCCTTAAATTTCTTGACTCTTTTAATTTTTCTGTAGTTTTTATGTAGTGGTTAGATGTTAGTTATGCGACTGGCTTAGATTGATTCTGTGTTTATTATTCTGCCTTAGTTGAATGTGTGATATGTTATATGATGATAGGTAGTTGCATTAATATTGTTAGCCTCAAGTGGTATAATCAAATTTTTTTGGTTTTGTTGAATAGCCTACTGTTTTAAATCTGATTATGTGTTTAGTTTGTTAATTATATGATCAGCATGTATGTTAGTTAAATCTTTAGTCAAGTATATGTTCAGTTACATGCTACTTTAATGCTATGTTTAGTCTTTAAATACTTGTTGTATGGCTTAAATAGGATTGAGGTACAGTCTGTAATAGACATTTATGTATGGTTTATAGTCCTGCTTCTTAAATTACCTGGATTTATCCACATAATTGATTAATTTAGTGATATCAATGAGCCAAACTCAGCATGTATATGTCAAGTGTATGTGGATTTGTATGTTGTATAAGCTCAGAAATGTGTGAGAGAGCATACTTTTCCTGTTTCTTCATGGGGTACTGTCCCTTCAGAATTTGTCTAGCTATGGGAATGAGTAGTTTGATAAATCTTGTGCCAACCTTGGTATCCTGTTCAGTTAAAACTGCTGAAAAACACTTAGATATTCAAATAACATGTTTGATAATTTGATCTGTATAAGTTATTATAATGCTTTGTCTTGTTTTACTTTGATTAGTATACCTTGAGTCCAGGGCTTAATTGATGTTGCTGAGATTACAATGTTATTTTGATTTGAATTCTGAACAACATTTTTTTGTGTTACTTTATCACGGTGCCTCTCGGCCTATATCTATTAGAGTACTTCATTCCTTATGACAGCGAAGGTTTTGGTTGGTTTAAACCATATTAAGATGCATAGTAGATGGTCTGGCCCTATTTAAGTGTGATCTTTGCAAAACATTTTGGTTCTTTTCTGGTCTGGCTCTGATCATTACACCTCCTATCCTGCTATGTTGAGAAGTATCTGGTCACTTTAGATTTGCTGGTTTGATTATATAGCTACACTATGACTGTGTTTTAGCATCTTTTGTAAAAAAACAAATCATTAGTCCATGCTAATAGATGTTGCAGGCAACTTTGATATGGGTATCAACTTACAATCTTGTTTCATCTGTTGTCAATCTACTTTTAATGTCCTGCTGCCTATCCTACGTGTTAAAATGAATCATTCAATCTCTATTTTTGGTAAATTCTTGGGATGTAACTATGAGATCTGAATTACGCCATATATTACCTCTTGTCTGGACTGCCTATATCCATTCGTGTATATGCCAGTTGTGAAAATCTTAAACTCTGTGTTGTCTGTCCTACTCGAACCATGTTTAAAAAATCTTGCATTAGGTAGCTGTTGAGGTCCACGATCCCTATCTAAGTGTAGAATTTTCTTCAATGATTAGTGTTATTCCTTTAAGTGTATAAACTTCTGAAATAAGCAAAAAGGGGTTGCTACCTTACCGTTGAGTTTGCTAATTTGCTGCTGGTACAGTTTAAGCTGCTGTGGTGTTTCTGAATTGTATTAAAAAGTAGTGAAAGAATAAAGGGCTCAGACATGTATGAATGTTGTGATGATTATGTGCTTGTTTAAATTCTTATACGTTTGTGCATTTGCAAGTGTGGGTTGTTTGATCATATATTATATACGTATGTACATAATATAAACATATATACACATCTAAATCAGTCGTCTGTTGAGATTGCTCTACTATATTAGCGTGTGAAGGTCCTGCTCATGTTTATTGTTTATGTGACGATTTATTTCGTTCCGATTACTTGTTTCTTTCAGCGTGTCTTGCATATCTTCACTATATTAATCCTTTCTTTTTTTTATGTATGAACATCGCATACGAGTCCGGGAGACTCGTTCTTCCTCCGTATTCGATGTTGGGCTGAAAGCCCAACGAGAACTTCTCTCGGTCCATCTCCGTCCGCAACAAAATGATCCATAAAACTTTTGGGCCAAAGCCCAATATGCAGGAACAACAACAGCAGCCACGGATCCGCAGCAGCGCATAAAAGAAATCTGCTGGGCCGAAGCCCAACAGTAAATAGTTTCCAGCAGTCCCAAAAATGGGCTGGACCCTTTTGATAGTATCTGCTCTTTTATTTTGTTTTCTGCATTTAATTCATATTATGTAACTGACTCTTTGTTTGCTTTGTTTATTAACTTAGATGAACCTTAATGAATTAATAGATCTAGTTTAGTAATGGGTAGTTAATTTAAAGAAGACTAATAATTAAACCCATAAGTTTCATTTTCTTTTTTTTCACATCAAAATCGTTTATAGAACTTATAATATTTACTTCTAGAATAATTGATAGCATAAATTAATATTTTTAGTCAAAGGAATCACACTCTATTTCTTGTTATCTTAATTTCAAAACACCGCTAATACGCAAATATAAATTCAAGCATATTTTATAACTAAACCCTTCAAGTTCGAATCAATCATGCATATTTTTCAGTTGAAGCATAACTAAATAAAGAGAAAGAAAACTTACTTCCTTTTGCTTTTCCATTTAAAGAATAGTCTAGATTTTCTATATATTCCTATTCATATCACGCTATTCAAAGTTCAAATTTGCGAAATTTTCTATTAAAACTATTATTCATATGCAATTTTTTTTTACAGGTTTTATTTTAAAATAGTATTAGTATTTAAAATTATATCAACATTATTTTGAAGTGTTATTTAGCATTTGAAACCTTCTTTGCTAAACGGCATTTGAAATTTCCCTTATATAAATTATCTTATTTTCTATTCGTCTTATTCTGGCTAATATTTCTCATTCAAAACCTTAGCAATATCTATAAACATTATTTTAAATAGCATTATTATATTTTTATCCTTTTTAAACCTTAGTAATAATTTACAAAAAATTGTTTTTTTTTCTTAAATATTATATTCGCATTTAATCTACATTAATTAACCTAAGTTTGGTCGGATAACCGTAAGTTAACGGATCCTAAAGGATGCCTAACCCCTTCCCTTTAGGATAATATAGAGCCCTTACCTAGAATCACACTGGTTAAGCAGACTATTAATTGAGGTTTAGTTTAACTTTCCCTTAGTTAATATTTAGGTGTCCTAATTCACCATTAAATTAATTAGGTGGCGACTCCTCAAATAAAATAAATAGGAATCACCAATACGTCATATCCTAAATCCAACCCAACTCAAAATGGGGTGTGACAGGCATTAGTTAGCCCGAACAATATAACACGGAACTCATAGTGGCCATATCTAGTCCAGAATGCTGTCTTCGGAATATCTTCTTCCTTCACCCTAACCTGGTGGTATTCTGACCTCAAGTCTATCTTTGAGAAATACTTGGCACCTTGCAACTGATCAAATAAATCATCAATCCTCGGGAGCGGATACTTATTCTTTACAGTCACTTTATTCAATTGCCTATAATCAATACACATTCGTAGAGAGCCATCTTTCTTTCTCACAAATAACACCGGCGCTCCCCACGGTGATGTACTAGGCCTGATAAAGCCCTTCTCGAGCAAATCTTTCAACTGCTCCTTCAATTCCTTCAACTCCGCAGGTGCCATCCTATAAGGAGGAATAGATATTGGTTGAGTGTTTGACAATAGGTCAATAGCAAAATCGATCTCCCTCTCTAGGGGAATGCCTGGAAGCTCATCTGGAAACACTTCTGGGAACTCATTAACCACAGGAACAGACTGAAGAGTCGGCAATTCTGCTTGCATATCTTGAACCCGAACTAGATGAAAAATATACCCTTTTCTGATCATTTTCTCTGCCTTAAGGGAGGAAATAAACCTACCTCTAGGCGAAGCAGCATTGCCCTTCCACTCTAGGACTGGCTCGCCTGGAAACTGAAATCGAACTATCTTTGCTCTACAATCAACATTAGCATAACAAGAAGCTAACCAGTCCATGCCCATAATAACATCAAAATCAATCATATCTAACTCAATCAAATCTGCTACGGTGTGGCGGTCACAAAATATAACAACACAGTCCCGGTATACTCGCTTAGCTATAACCGGATCACCGACTGGCGTGGACACCTCGAAAGGTTTGATCAACTCTGGCTCTACCCCAAACTTGCCAGCAACAAATGGTGTAACATATGATAAAGTGGAACCTGGATCAATCAGTGCATAAATATCATGGGAGGAAACCGATAATATACCTATAACAACATCAGGAGACGTTTCGCGGTCCTGTCTACCAGCCAATGCATACACGCAGTGCTGAGGACTGTTACGACGGGTCCAAGATAGTTTGTAACTTCCCGGTTCTTCTAACTGGTATAAAAGGGTTTGAGTCGCCACCTTATTTTTAAGGAAAAACAGGAAACCTGTATGTATTTGTGTGTTTACTCCATTTTTAGTCCACGAAACCTATGAGATTCTAGATAAGGGTTTTATTTACCCCAAGGGGAAGGTATTAAGCATCCCTCGGAGCCTGTCTGAAGACAATCCTTAAACTTAGTTTAACTGAACACTAGAGGGGGGTTATCTATCCGTTTATCACTATTATTACATGTTTTCAAAATGTTATGACTTCATGAAAAGCTACATTAGGTGATAATATACTAAGTATAAACAGTGTATAAAAATGTATTTATATCAAGTATCAAGTATTCATAAAGAATGTATATTAAAAAAGAAAATATAAAAGAGAATGTACCTCGTAAGAATAAAAGTGTATTTGTTAATATAAAGGGTGTATATATGTTAGTGTAAAGAATGTATAAAAAATTGCATGAGTATGTAAAATAAATATATCAAGTATATAAAGAATGTATGTCGTATATAAAGGAATGTAGGTATGTGAAACATATAAAGAATGTATTTCAAATATAAAAGAGTGTATATCATAAAAAAAATGTATAAAAAATTGTATAACTAGATATATCAATGCATAAAGAATGTAAGAAGACTTTAAGAATATTCATTAGTTTAGAGATCTTATATAACAAAAGAATTCAGAAAAAAGTGAAGTAGATTTGACTTGTTTTTACCGTTTCATAAAAAAAGTGTCACGACCCAACCCCGTGGGCCGCGACCAGTGCCCGAGCTGGGCACCTATACGTACCCGATACCCAAATTAGCATATTAACAGAATAATAATATAATAATAATATCAGTGGACGCTACAGAATTTAACAGAAAAGCAGACTTGGCACACATAGGCCGATAAGGCCATCATAGAACAAAATATCCCAAACATATGTACAGAACCCACACAGATATATCCACAGGCCTCTACAGAACATATCATAATCATAAGACGGGACAGGGCCCCGTCATACCCAGAATAATGTACATATCCAGATAGCAGTGACAGACTGTACCAAAAGATGGGCTCTGAAGAAGAGAGCGCCCCAAAATAGCAGAGATGGGATCCTAAACAGATGGATCAGCGAACCTGTCGTCTGTACCTGCGCGGCATGAAAACGCAGCCCCCGAAGAAAGGGGGTCAGTACGAAATATGTACTGAATATGTAAAGCGGAATCACAGAAGTCAAATCATAATGATTACAGAAAATGAGTACAAAATCCAGAGTGTCAAATGCATATTTCCAAAACAGACAGAATGTGTACAGAAACATATGTCATATCATATCCGGTCCCTGCCACGGGACTCAGCAGACAGAACGTGGCCACCCTCCCGACACTGGTGCCACCATACAGAGGAATCAGATAAAGGGGCGTGGCCCCGCATCATAAAATGTCATATCAAAATGGCCATAACAGATCAGATCAGAATAGGCGGACATGGCACATCATACTCCACAGACCCATGTACGCGTATACCTGCCCCCTCACATCGGGACGCGGCGAACAATGCAGAGAATCACGCTTGACAACATATCCTGGCCCGGGCTCAGTGTGGGAAACATTGGGACATCCACGAATGGAGTAGTGAGAGACTAATGCAATTTAAAAATATCATAAAATGTTTTCAAAGACTCGATGAAGCGTATCAAAGCCAAACAAATCCATGGAGTCAGACGGAATCATAATAAATATATTTCGGATATCATAATAAATTACAGAAATATAACTTTCCTGAAGTCATTCCGAGTGTCAAAATAATTTATAATATTTAGTAGAATATTTAAAATAATATTCGTTAAGCGATTAGTAGGGTAATCGAAGCATTTCTTTCAAAAATCGCTTAAAAAGGAAGCTTTAACACATTAAGGGCAAAACCGGAAATAGTGGGCCCGCCTCGGGACAAACAAGGCGGCGGGCTCAAATTATGCCCTCTAAGCTTATGGTATCACCTAAAAAGGTTCTACAGATATTCCATGAATTTTTAAGTGATTGAGAGCAAAATTGCATAATTCCAAGAAATAGCGTATCAAAATGGTTCAATTCTACTGAAGGAAAAACTGAAATTTTCTCTTGCGGATTCCGAGGGCCATCAAGAGGTCCTTCGAGGCCCGGATCCGACCCTAACACACTAAGGGCATGCCAAGGGAAGAATTGGGGTTGCTTTACATACCTTTCACGCTCCTTACGCCTTTCCAAACTCACTTCCCGTTTCGTCGAAAAACTGCAATTGGTCAAGTTTACCAATTGTAAGTTATAAATACCATAATTTCAACTTAATGCATATTTGTCTACCGAAATTTCGGCAGCACTTCCCCTATACATATAGCACCCCGAGAATTCAACTCGGCTATAGATTATCAACAACAACCCAAACGACAACATCAATATCAACAATGAACATTAAAAACACAAATATCCTTCAACTAGTCATTTTTCTCACAAGTTGACATAATCTTCAATTCAACCCAAACTTTCAACTAATATCAATAATTTCACATTCATCAACAATCAAGATCATCACCATATAGTTCTAGAAACATTTCATATCGTTTTCCTCAAGTTATACACTCGATATACATGATATACAATTTTCCGCCAAAGTCATAACTTATGCAAAACATCAAATCTTTGGCATACAATTTCATAACAAGTTTCCAACTTCCAAATTCAAATCCCAAACTCTCCAAATTCTACAAATGGTCACAATTACCAAATATTAATTATACGCTCTTAGGAATTGAATCTTAAGTTAACATCTTTCTACAGAAATTTGGGCAGCATCTCCCCTGTTTATATGCCTAGCCCGAATTCTCAATTCAACAACCAGCACAACAATAACAATACCAGAATCAATAGTATTATTTCCCACATCAAATTATTCCATAAAACATCCCATAGGGTGTTTGTACCATATTTCCACCAACCAAATTAATTTACAGCAGTTAAACAACTCCTTTTCCGTAAATCAACCAAGATTAATGTTAACAATGAAAGATTCATACCTATATCGCGATAATATTTCTGTATCTTCACTTCTTCACCCTGACCTTGAGCCACAACACATTACTACACAATTTTGTAGTTGCAACTGTGCGCTGTCTGGACCGGAATTTGAAAATTATATTTTGATTTGCGTGAAAATTGATGGGTGGAAGTTGGTGGAAGTTTTCAGAGATTTTGGGGAGGCTTAGAGGGTGTTTTGTTGTTGATTGGGGGCTAAAGCCCCGTTATATAACCTTTTAGAATCTGCCAGAACTGTCTAGAAAAGTGTTCAGCGCGATCGCGCCACCTTCTGGCGCGTTCGCGCTGTGTTACAGATTTTCTTCTGCGCGTTCGCGCCCCTCCCAGGCGCGATCGCGCAGACCTTTTTTTCTGCCTGGACCTTCGTTCAGTAAAACGGTCATAACGTTTGATCCCGATATCGTATGAGGGCCCACGACCTATGGATGAAAAGCTAATTCAATTATATACAACTTTTATTTCTGGGCGTTTTCCCAAATTCCAAATTTATAATACCGTGTTTGCCCCTAGAAGTCAGATCATCCGAAAATGCTTCCTTAAATTGTCCCTTTTGGAGGGCTTCCACTTTGATTTGGCCCAAGGGTCCTTCTTGACTTGTGTTTAACTTCACATATGTGATTCATATAATTTGTCACATGTCCCAAAAAAAAAATCTTGACGTGTGGGCCCCACCTCAACTTACAATTAATCCGACGTTCAAAACAATACGGGATGTAACATCCTCCCCCCCTTTAGAACATTCGTCCTCGAATGTTCAACTAGCCTTATGGGGTATTATAATACGTCGAAGAGGTCTCTTTCTTTCCTTCAAAATTTCCCAATCGTTACTATTACTATCCTCCTTTTACGTACTCGTTTTCTTTCTATTTCCGAACATCGTTGTGCTAGAACGTCCCGGCCTTAGCTAGCGACGGAATTGGTGTCAGTTTACTTGAAATATTTGTACCATGTCTTTCGCTTTGTCTCTCAAATTCTGTTCAGTTAATATCTTTCATACCTCGCGACACTGGCTGCTGAGGTCCACCTGTCGGTCGGTACAGTCATGAATGGGGTGTCATATGCACACATACACATTTACTACCATTTCTCTCACAAAACAGTTCCCAAACGCCTATTCAAACTTACTCTCGGTCCCAAGTTGCATTGCGCTATCTTCTTCCTCACCAGCTTATCTTGTCTTAGTCTACCCGATTTCTTGGGGGTTTCTAATCACTCCGCATATCCTAATCTCCTTTAGGTTATCCCAAATTTTCCATTCGTCCCTTATTCCTATACTTGTGAAAATTTTGTTTACTTCTCAGGGGGTCACCCATCCCAGAATTGCTCTGGCCCTAGCACGCTTAACCTCGAAACTTTAGTTCACTTAGACACGTTAACGCTGATATAATAGCACCCACTTCCTCACACGACCCTTTTTACGCAATCTAGGGCAAACTGGGGTCTTAACAATTTCCGAACAATTTTCGTAGCGGGTCCCACTCCGCTCTAGAGAGGGTCTTTCATTTTTCTAATTATGCATTTATTATATTAGCCCTCTAAATCTTCAAGACTCACCTTTTATTATATGCACGGCTACCCCAACGGTTTTTGTCAATTCGGGTGTTTCCTCAATCCTATTAGTAACTAGGACGGGCAAATGTACCACAAAATAGAGCCTAGACCGATCATTACACATATATTTCGAGAAAGGAATAATAATATACCTATATCCACATTTGGTGGCGTCTCCGAATCCTGTCGAATAGTCAGGGAATAGATGCGGTTCGAAGGACCGCCAGAACTGGAAGCTCCGCCACGGCCTCTACCGCGGCCTGCTGGTGCTGATGTACCTTGTCCCGGGGGGTGCATAGCTACAGATGAAGATGATGAACCAACATCTAATCCGGTAGGCTGCACTGCACCACCCAAATTACCCTTATACGGGCAATCTCTCACAGAATGGCCCTGACGGCCACAAGAAAAACATGCACCGGTGACTCTGTAGCATTCTCCAGGATGATATCTGCCACAATAAGAACACAGAGGCCTGGGTGGCCTCATCTGACCGGAACCCCCATCTGTCCGCGGACCTGAAGTCCTGGAGCTCTGGCCTGCTCCTGAATACCCTGGGCTATCGAATCTTCGACCTGTAAACTGCGGAGGTGTGCTCTGTGCCGGCTGGGAAGGATGTCTGCTAGACTGCTGCTGTTCCTGAGGCTGCCTACTCCAAGACTCCCCAGAATACCCAGCTGATCTGGCCCTCTTGGGTTGTCTCCGATCCTGGCTCCTGTCGGGCTGATGTCCTCTACGCCGGTCCTCGTCAGCAACTGGACTGCCACAAGTCTCGTCAGCAACTGGACTGCCTCTCTCATAGACTGATCCTCAGTGCCTGGTCGTGGAGCTGGAGGCTCAGGTACTGGAACTGCGGGAGCTGGCGGTGGAGCCGCCCCCCGATCTGCGGCTGCGACCGCCCCAATCTCCTCCACGAGTGGCGGTGTAGAAGAACCCTCTGTCTGGGGCAAAGTCTCCGGAGCAATATATGCCTGGGCCCTGGTAGTCCTCTGGACCCGGCTAGTCTCTCCTACGGCCACTGACTTGGCCTTTTGGGCCGCTGTCGCCATTTTTGGAGGCATATCTGCAAATGTAACCATTCGTTAGGGAGGAGTCATCCTGATAACACAGCTCTAACGCACGATCTAAGACAGAAAGAAGGGTAGTATCCTAAATGCCCTGTAGCCTCCTGTTTATAGGCGTGGTGCACAACACACCGATAAACAAGACTCTACTAGACACGGTCTGTGGACATTCCGAGGACGAACCGCTCTGATACCACTTTTGTCACGACCCAACCCCGTGGGCCGCGACCAGTGCCCGAGCTAGGCACCTATACGTACCCGATACACAAATTAGCATATTAACAGAATAATAATATAATAATAATATCAGTGGACGCTACAGAATTTAACAGAAAAGCAGACTTGGCACACATAGGCCGATAAGGCCATCATAGAACAAAATATCCCAAACATATGTACAGAACCCACACAGATATATCCACAGGCCTCTACAGAACATATCATAATCATAAGACGGGACAGGGCCCCGTCATACCCAGAATAATGTACATATCCAGATAGCAGTGACAGACTGTACCAAAAGATGGGCTCTGAAGAAGAGAGCGCCCCAAAATAGCAGAGATGGGATCCTAAACAGATGGATCAGCGAACCTGTCGTCTGTACCTGCGCGGCATGAAAACGCAGCCCCCGAAGAAAGGGGGTCAGTACGAAATATGTACTGAATATGTAAAGCGGAATCACAGAAGTCAAATCATAATGATTACAGAAAATGAGTACAAAATCCAGAGTGTCAAATGCATATTTCCAAAACAGACAGAATGTGTACAGAAACATATGTCATATCATATCCGGTCCCTGCCACGGGACTCAGCAGACAGAACGTGGCCACCCTCCCGACACTGGTGCCACCATACAGAGGAATCAGATAAAGGGGCGTGGCCCCGCATCATAAAATGTCATATCAAAATGGCCATAACAGATCAGATCAGAATAGGCGGACATGGCACATCATACTCCACAGACCCATGTACGCGTATACCTGCCCCCTCACATCGGGACGCGGCGAACAATGCAGAGAATCACGCTTGACAACATATCCTGGCCCGGGCTCAGTGTGGGAAACATTGGGACATCCACGAATGGAGTAGTGAGAGACTAATGCAATTTAAAAATATCATAAAATGTTTTCAAAGACTCGATGAAGCGTATCAAAGCCAAACAAATCCATGGAGTCAGACGGAATCATAATAAATATATTTCGGATATCATAATAAATTACAGAAATATAACTTTCCTGAAGTCATTCCGAGTGTCAAAATAATTTATAATATTTAGTAGAATATTTAAAATAATATTCGTTAAGCGATTAGTAGGGTAATCGAAGCATTTCTTTCAAAAATCGCTTAAAAAGGAAGCTTTAACACATTAAGGGCAAAACCGGAAATAGTGGGCCCGCCTCGGGACAAACAAGGCGGCGGGCTCAAATTATGCCCTCTAAGCTTATGGTATCACCTAAAAAGGTTCTACAGATATTCCATGAATTTTTAAGTGATTGAGAGCAAAATTGCATAATTCCAAGAAATAGCGTATCAAAATGGTTCAATTCTACTGAAGGAAAAACTGAAATTTTCTCTTGCGGATTCCGAGGGCCATCAAGAGGTCCTTCGAGGCCCGGATCCGACCCTAACACACTAAGGGCATGCCAAGGGAAGAATTGGGGTTGCTTTACATACCTTTCACGCTCCTTACGCCTTTCCAAACTCACTTCCCGTTTCGTCGAAAAACTGCAATTGGTCAAGTTTACCAATTGTAAGTTATAAATACCATAATTTCAACTTAATGCATATTTGTCTACCGAAATTTCGGCAGCACTTCCCCTATACATATAGCACCCCGAGAATTCAACTCGGCTATAGATTATCAACAACAACCCAAACGACAACATCAATATCAACAATGAACATTAAAAACACAAATATCCTTCAACTAGTCATTTTTCTCACAAGTTGACATAATCTTCAATTCAACCCAAACTTTCAACTAATATCAATAATTTCACATTCATCAACAATCAAGATCATCACCATATAGTTCTAGAAACATTTCATATCGTTTTCCTCAAGTTATACACTCGATATACATGATATACAATTTTCCGCCAAAGTCATAACTTATGCAAAACATCAAATCTTTGGCATACAATTTCATAACAAGTTTCCAACTTCCAAATTCAAATCCCAAACTCTCCAAATTCTACAAATGGTCACAATTACCAAATATTAATTATACGCTCTTAGGAATTGAATCTTAAGTTAACATCTTTCTACAGAAATTTGGGCAGCATCTCCCCTGTTTATATGCCTAGCCCGAATTCTCAATTCAACAACCAGCACAACAATAACAATACCAGAATCAATAGTATTATTTCCCACATCAAATTATTCCATAAAACATCCCATAGGGTGTTTGTACCATATTTCCACCAACCAAATTAATTTACAGCAGTTAAACAACTCCTTTTCCGTAAATCAACCAAGATTAATGTTAACAATGAAAGATTCATACCTATATCGCGATAATATTTCTGTATCTTCACTTCTTCACCCTGACCTTGAGCCACAACACATTACTACACAATTTTGTAGTTGCAACTGTGCGCTGTCTGGACCGGAATTTGAAAATTATATTTTGATTTGCGTGAAAATTGATGGGTGGAAGTTGGTGGAAGTTTTCAGAGATTTTGGGGAGGCTTAGAGGGTGTTTTGTTGTTGATTGGGGGCTAAAGCCCCGTTATATAACCTTTTAGAATCTGCCAGAACTGTCTAGAAAAGTGTTCAGCGCGATCGCGCCACCTTCTGGCGCGTTCGCGCTGTGTTACAGATTTTCTTCTGCGCGTTCGCGCCCCTCCCAGGCGCGATCGCGCAGACCTTTTTTTCTGCCTGGACCTTCGTTCAGTAAAACGGTCATAACGTTTGATCCCGATATCGTATGAGGGCCCACGACCTATGGATGAAAAGCTAATTCAATTATATACAACTTTTATTTCTGGGCGTTTTCCCAAATTCCAAATTTATAATACCGTGTTTGCCCCTAGAAGTCAGATCATCCGAAAATGCTTCCTTAAATTGTCCCTTTTGGAGGGCTTCCACTTTGATTTGGCCCAAGGGTCCTTCTTGACTTGTGTTTAACTTCACATATGTGATTCATATAATTTGTCACATGTCCCAAAAAAAAAATCTTGACGTGTGGGCCCCACCTCAACTTACAATTAATCCGACGTTCAAAACAATACGGGATGTAACATCCTCCCCCCCTTTAGAACATTCGTCCTCGAATGTTCAACTAGCCTTATGGGGTATTATAATACGTCGAAGAGGTCTCTTTCTTTCCTTCAAAATTTCCCAATCGTTACTATTACTATCCTCCTTTTACGTACTCGTTTTCTTTCTATTTCCGAACATCGTTGTGCTAGAACGTCCCGGCCTTAGCTAGCGACGGAATTGGTGTCAGTTTACTTGAAATATTTGTACCATGTCTTTCGCTTTGTCTCTCAAATTCTGTTCAGTTAATATCTTTCATACCTCGCGACACTGGCTGCTGAGGTCCACCTGTCGGTCGGTACAGTCATGAATGGGGTGTCATATGCACACATACACATTTACTACCATTTCTCTCACAAAACAGTTCCCAAACGCCTATTCAAACTTACTCTCGGTCCCAAGTTGCATTGCGCTATCTTCTTCCTCACCAGCTTATCTTGTCTTAGTCTACCCGATTTCTTGGGGGTTTCTAATCACTCCGCATATCCTAATCTCCTTTAGGTTATCCCAAATTTTCCATTCGTCCCTTATTCCTATACTTGTGAAAATTTTGTTTACTTCTCAGGGGGTCACCCATCCCAGAATTGCTCTGGCCCTAGCACGCTTAACCTCGAAACTTTAGTTCACTTAGACACGTTAACGCTGATATAATAGCACCCACTTCCTCACACGACCCTTTTTACGCAATCTAGGGCAAACTGGGGTCTTAACAATTTCCGAACAATTTTCGTAGCGGGTCCCACTCCGCTCTAGAGAGGGTCTTTCATTTTTCTAATTATGCATTTATTATATTAGCCCTCTAAATCTTCAAGACTCACCTTTTATTATATGCACGGCTACCCCAACGGTTTTTGTCAATTCGGGTGTTTCCTCAATCCTATTAGTAACTAGGACGGGCAAATGTACCACAAAATAGAGCCTAGACCGATCATTACACATATATTTCGAGAAAGGAATAATAATATACCTATATCCACATTTGGTGGCGTCTCCGAATCCTGTCGAATAGTCAGGGAATAGATGCGGTTCGAAGGACCGCCAGAACTGGAAGCTCCGCCACGGCCTCTACCGCGGCCTGCTGGTGCTGATGTACCTTGTCCCGGGGGGTGCATAGCTACAGATGAAGATGATGAACCAACATCTAATCCGGTAGGCTGCACTGCACCACCCAAATTACCCTTATACGGGCAATCTCTCACAGAATGGCCCTGACGGCCACAAGAAAAACATGCACCGGTGACTCTGTAGCATTCTCCAGGATGATATCTGCCACAATAAGAACACAGAGGCCTGGGTGGCCTCATCTGACCGGAACCCCCATCTGTCCGCGGACCTGAAGTCCTGGAGCTCTGGCCTGCTCCTGAATACCCTGGGCTATCGAATCTTCGACCTGTAAACTGCGGAGGTGTGCTCTGTGCCGGCTGGGAAGGATGTCTGCTAGACTGCTGCTGTTCCTGAGGCTGCCTACTCCAAGACTCCCCAGAATACCCAGCTGATCTGGCCCTCTTGGGTTGTCTCCGATCCTGGCTCCTGTCGGGCTGATGTCCTCTACGCCGGTCCTCGTCAGCAACTGGACTGCCACAAGTCTCGTCAGCAACTGGACTGCCTCTCTCATAGACTGATCCTCAGTGCCTGGTCGTGGAGCTGGAGGCTCAGGTACTGGAACTGCGGGAGCTGGCGGTGGAGCCGCCCCCCGATCTGCGGCTGCGACCGCCCCAATCTCCTCCACGAGTGGCGGTGTAGAAGAACCCTCTGTCTGGGGCAAAGTCTCCGGAGCAATATATGCCTGGGCCCTGGTAGTCCTCTGGACCCGGCTAGTCTCTCCTACGGCCACTGACTTGGCCTTTTGGGCCGCTGTCGCCATTTTTGGAGGCATATCTGCAAATGTAACCATTCGTTAGGGAGGAGTCATCCTGATAACACAGCTCTAACGCACGATCTAAGACAGAAAGAAGGGTAGTATCCTAAATGCCCTGTAGCCTCCTGTTTATAGGCGTGGTGCACAACACACCGATAAACAAGACTCTACTAGACACGGTCTGTGGACATTCCGAGGACGAACCGCTCTGATACCACTTTTGTCACGACCCAACCCCGTGGGCCGCGACCAGTGCCCGAGCTAGGCACCTATACGTACCCGATACACAAATTAGCATATTAACAGAATAATAATATAATAATAATATCAGTGGACGCTACAGAATTTAACAGAAAAGCAGACTTGGCACACATAGGCCGATAAGGCCATCATAGAACAAAATATCCCAAACATATGTACAGAACCCACACAGATATATCCACAGGCCTCTACAGAACATATCATAATCATAAGACGGGACAGGGCCCCGTCATACCCAGAATAATGTACATATCCAGATAGCAGTGACAGACTGTACCAAAAGATGGGCTCTGAAGAAGAGAGCGCCCCAAAATAGCAGAGATGGGATCCTAAACAGATGGATCAGCGAACCTGTCGTCTGTACCTGCGCGGCATGAAAACGCAGCCCCCGAAGAAAGGGGGTCAGTACGAAATATGTACTGAATATGTAAAGCGGAATCACAGAAGTCAAATCATAATGATTACAGAAAATGAGTACAAAATCCAGAGTGTCAAATGCATATTTCCAAAACAGACAGAATGTGTACAGAAACATATGTCATATCATATCCGGTCCCTGCCACGGGACTCAGCAGACAGAACGTGGCCACCCTCCCGACACTGGTGCCACCATACAGAGGAATCAGATAAAGGGGCGTGGCCCCGCATCATAAAATGTCATATCAAAATGGCCATAACAGATCAGATCAGAATAGGCGGACATGGCACATCATACTCCACAGACCCATGTACGCGTATACCTGCCCCCTCACATCGGGACGCGGCGAACAATGCAGAGAATCACGCTTGACAACATATCCTGGCCCGGGCTCAGTGTGGGAAACATTGGGACATCCACGAATGGAGTAGTGAGAGACTAATGCAATTTAAAAATATCATAAAATGTTTTCAAAGACTCGATGAAGCGTATCAAAGCCAAACAAATCCATGGAGTCAGACGGAATCATAATAAATATATTTCGGATATCATAATAAATTACAGAAATATAACTTTCCTGAAGTCATTCCGAGTGTCAAAATAATTTATAATATTTAGTAGAATATTTAAAATAATATTCGTTAAGCGATTAGTAGGGTAATCGAAGCATTTCTTTCAAAAATCGCTTAAAAAGGAAGCTTTAACACATTAAGGGCAAAACCGGAAATAGTGGGCCCGCCTCGGGACAAACAAGGCGGCGGGCTCAAATTATGCCCTCTAAGCTTATGGTATCACCTAAAAAGGTTCTACAGATATTCCATGAATTTTTAAGTGATTGAGAGCAAAATTGCATAATTCCAAGAAATAGCGTATCAAAATGGTTCAATTCTACTGAAGGAAAAACTGAAATTTTCTCTTGCGGATTCCGAGGGCCATCAAGAGGTCCTTCGAGGCCCGGATCCGACCCTAACACACTAAGGGCATGCCAAGGGAAGAATTGGGGTTGCTTTACATACCTTTCACGCTCCTTACGCCTTTCCAAACTCACTTCCCGTTTCGTCGAAAAACTGCAATTGGTCAAGTTTACCAATTGTAAGTTATAAATACCATAATTTCAACTTAATGCATATTTGTCTACCGAAATTTCGGCAGCACTTCCCCTATACATATAGCACCCCGAGAATTCAACTCGGCTATAGATTATCAACAACAACCCAAACGACAACATCAATATCAACAATGAACATTAAAAACACAAATATCCTTCAACTAGTCATTTTTCTCACAAGTTGACATAATCTTCAATTCAACCCAAACTTTCAACTAATATCAATAATTTCACATTCATCAACAATCAAGATCATCACCATATAGTTCTAGAAACATTTCATATCGTTTTCCTCAAGTTATACACTCGATATACATGATATACAATTTTCCGCCAAAGTCATAACTTATGCAAAACATCAAATCTTTGGCATACAATTTCATAACAAGTTTCCAACTTCCAAATTCAAATCCCAAACTCTCCAAATTCTACAAATGGTCACAATTACCAAATATTAATTATACGCTCTTAGGAATTGAATCTTAAGTTAACATCTTTCTACAGAAATTTGGGCAGCATCTCCCCTGTTTATATGCCTAGCCCGAATTCTCAATTCAACAACCAGCACAACAATAACAATACCAGAATCAATAGTATTATTTCCCACATCAAATTATTCCATAAAACATCCCATAGGGTGTTTGTACCATATTTCCACCAACCAAATTAATTTACAGCAGTTAAACAACTCCTTTTCCGTAAATCAACCAAGATTAATGTTAACAATGAAAGATTCATACCTATATCGCGATAATATTTCTGTATCTTCACTTCTTCACCCTGACCTTGAGCCACAACACATTACTACACAATTTTGTAGTTGCAACTGTGCGCTGTCTGGACCGGAATTTGAAAATTATATTTTGATTTGCGTGAAAATTGATGGGTGGAAGTTGGTGGAAGTTTTCAGAGATTTTGGGGAGGCTTAGAGGGTGTTTTGTTGTTGATTGGGGGCTAAAGCCCCGTTATATAACCTTTTAGAATCTGCCAGAACTGTCTAGAAAAGTGTTCAGCGCGATCGCGCCACCTTCTGGCGCGTTCGCGCTGTGTTACAGATTTTCTTCTGCGCGTTCGCGCCCCTCCCAGGCGCGATCGCGCAGACCTTTTTTTCTGCCTGGACCTTCGTTCAGTAAAACGATCATAACGTTTGATCCCGATATCGTATGAGGGCCCACGACCTATGAATGGAAAGCCAATTCAATTATATACAACTTTTATTTCTGGGCGTTTTCCCAAAGTCCAAATTTATAATACCGTTTTTGCCCCTAGAAGTCAGATCATCCGAAAATGCTTCCTTAAATTGTCCCTTTTGGAGGGCTTCCACTTTGATTTGGCCCAAGGGTCCTTCTTGACTTGTGTTTAACTTCACATATGTGATTCATATAATTTGTCACATGTCCCAAAAAAAAAATCTTGACGTGTGGGCCCCACCTCAACTTACAATTAATCCGACGTTCAAAAAAATACGGGATGTAACAAAAAGTGTGTTTAATGAATATCCTATCAAAATAATATGGAACAAAAGAATTGTAAAAAGTATTGGCAAAAAATAAGTATAAGGAATTGTGGATAAAAAATGAGTAAAAATGTGTAATGCCTTTAAAGAATAAAAGATTTGTAAATAGACGACTTAGTATTTACCTAGCATCAAAATGTGGATTTAACTTAAGTAAAATATGTATTAGTGTACATGAAACAATATAAAATGTAAGTTGTATTAAAAGTGTATAAAGAATATAAAATAAAGGATGGACTAGTATTTTTGCCTAAACGTCAAAAGTGTGAATTTAACGAAGCATTTATACCAAATCGATTTAATCGATTTATGAAAGTATTGACGGCCTAAGTCTTGCCTAAAGCGAATGACAAATTTTAAGTTAAACAAAAACGGCGACAAGTAAATAAATATATCAACCCGTTTTTCAAAAATAAAGTTTCCACTATACTATGAGTTTATGTTTTGTACAATTTTAAATAACGCGCGAAAGTAAATACAAACAAGGATTCGGTGAAGTGTTCGGGTTCCTTCCGAGTGTCGTCTTCGGGATGTGTCTCCAGATACCTGTATAAACACTTAGTAAAAGTATTAGTAAGAGCATAAATAACTATCGAATGAATTAAAGAAATAATGAATAAACTTAAAATAAAAACCCGTCTTTTGCACATGGGAGACCTTGAAAATCGACAGAAATTTCTTCATCGGCCAAAAGTGTTGTATTTGTAATAAATTGCAAGATGAAAGAAAAAGTATTAGTTAAAATAATTTGAAAAAGTTAAAAAGTAAGGTATGTGACATAAAGTCTTTAAAAAGTGATTTGATAAAGATTCTTTGAAAAAATAATGTGACCAAAGTCCTTGAAAAAATAGTTTGACAAAAAGTTATTGAAAAGATGATTTGACATAAAGTTTTTGAAAACGTGATTTGACAAAAGAATGATGAAACTTGATTTGACCCTAGAATTAGTGTAGTGTATGTAATGTATCAAATGTATAGGTGAATGATGTATGTAAAAAGAACATAAGAATACAAATGAAAATATAGGTAAATATAAATATGATGTATAGCCAATGTAAAGTAAATGTACATAGCAAAATATATAGAAAACAAATAGGCATGTAGTGTGATGGTATTGACAAAAGTGTAAAGAAAATACTTGACAATGTATACATGTATTGAAAATAAATAAAGTTGTAGAGACAATATAGCAAAATATAAAGATAATGCATAAAAAATGTAGAGACAATAAGTGCATTCCTTTTAATGAAAAGTTTCTCCCTTCTTTTCTTAGTAGTTAAGTAATGTAAATATGTACATGTATATGTATATAACGTATGTGCATAAAAAATATATAAAACAATAGATAGATGTAAGATAATATAAAGGAAAAGTGTGGAGAGTGTAAGGAAAATGTATGTAAAATGTAAAGAAAAATGTATAGATAATACAAAAATATAGAAACAATATATGAAGAAATTTAAGGACACAATGTATATAAATAGATGTAAAAATAATATAGATAAATAAATATAAAGGCAATGTATATAAAAGAAATATAAAGACGATGCAAGTAAATAAATGTAAAGACAATATATATGAATAATTAAAGAAGAAATGTATGAATGAAATATAAAGACAATTAAAAAAAAATATAGAAATAAGAAGAAAGTACTAGCCTTGCTAGTCTTCCTATAGAAAGAAAATCTAGAGAGAGTAGAGAGAAGAAAAATGTGTGTGAGGTAGTGTGCAAGTGATGAGAAAAATGAGTGGGGAATTCCTCCTTTATATAGACAAAGATAAACCATTTTTTATCCAAACCCATGTGCCAAAACCATGGGCTTCACAAAACCATATGTTAAATCTTATCTGTGTTTAAAATTAGTTCCTCCGACTTCCATGTAATAATAGACTGTAACTAAAATAATAAAGTATCAAAATATATTTAAGGTAATTTTGTGAATAAAGTAAAAAATGTGATTTGAATTAAGGAGACCTGCTAATTAATTCAAGTAAAACTGTGTTAGCATGTTGTTTATATACAAACGACTGTAACAAAATAATTATTTAAAATGAAAATAAATTGATAAAAATAAGGACAATCATCAATAAATTATATTAAATTTAAAAAATGTATAAAAACAGTATTTTGTGCTATTTAATGACTAGGAAGCCTAAAGAAGTTAATTTTTAAATACAGAGGGCCAAAATTGGGTGTCAACAAGGACCGCTCGAGCTAGACGCTCCACTCCTCCCTCTACCTCGCCCTGCTGGCGTTTGAAAAACTTGCCCTGAAGGGCGCACTACAGAAGAAGAGCCAGCCACAGACCCTGTAGGTTGAGCTATACCTGTACCCATCCTCATCGGGCACTCCCTCGCCCTGTGGCCTAGCTGGCCACAAGCATAACAACCATCTGATCCAGTCGACACTGACCGGCGTGTAACTTGCCACACTGGGCACATCGCGGCAAAGGGGGTCTCATCTGGCCTGACTCCGGTCTGTACAGAGAGCCTGGTGCTCTAGAACTCTGGCCTGCTCCGGAATAAGGAGACCTGTCAAATCTCGGACCTGGAAACTGCGGAGATACACTCCCTGCTGAATGGAAAGGATATTGGGGATGTTACTCCCTGCTGAATGGAAATGATATCGGGGATGTTGCTGTCTCTGTCCTCCTCTAAACTTACCCCCACTATCAAAAGATCTGGACCTCTTACCATGGCCCCAGTCACGATCACGATCTGTCCTCCTCTGGTGCTTGCGATCCTCCAAATTCTGCGCATATGCCTATATACGGGAGATATCCATGCCTAGCTGTAATGCGACAGTCGTACAAGCATCAATCAAATGTGGCCCTAGACCAACCACAAAACGATGAACTCTATCCTCCATCTCAGCCAGCATGGCTGGAGCATATCTGGCCATAGAATCAAAATACACGCAGTACTCCTGGACACTCATACTATCTTGCTCAATACGTAGGAATCTATCTACTCGGGCTCACCTGAGCTCAGGAGGAAAATAATGGCGGATAAAAGCATCTGCGAACTCTCACCACACAGCTGGAGGGGCATTCTCTCCTCTAGATAACTCCCAAGTTTGATACCACTGTACTGCAATATCACGCAGCCTATACGAAGCCAACTGTACGGACTCGACCTCATCCGCATACATAACTCTCAAAGTCCTCTGCATACCATCAATGAAATCCTGGGGGTCCATATTCTGCTTTGCCACGGAAAACTCTAGAGGACCTAACCCAAGGAAGGTCTTAACCCTCGAACTACTAGTCCCATCTGCCTGGTCAATACCAACTCCCTGCCGCTGAGCCTGGGCGACTACTAATCTAGTCAACAACCGTACGGCATCCCGCACATCCTGGCCCGGTGCATCCGGCTGAGGAACTGGGGCAGGTGGTGGAGGCGGTGTATGCGATGTCTCAAATGGCCCCTCACTCTGAATTTCATCCTGGGCTCTCGTGGCCTGTCGAGTGAGGCTAGTGGCCTCATCTGTGGATTTCTTGCCTTTCTGGGCAGCTGTAGCTTTCTTGGGAGGCACTGCTGAAATCATAACAATTTATTAGAAAGCGAACGCCTAACACATGGCTCTATCGCACAATCTAGGAGAGAAAGAATGACATCATCCTAAATGTCCAGTAGCCTCCTGTTTATAAGTGTGGTGCACAACATGCCTATAAACAAGATTCTACTAGACACGGTCTGTAGACAACCCTAGGACGGAACTGCTCTAATACCACTTCTGTCACGACCCAACCCGATGAGCCGTGACGGGAGCCTGACCTCTAGCGACCAAACACCCTTAAATACTTATCTGAAACATACTGAACATCAAAGACCCATGAACGACACAAACTAATCTCATAAAAAGGAAACATCAGAACTCTGCACAATCTGCATACATATATACACTTCATACGGAAGAACAGTGCAAGCCAGCTAGGCTGCTACATATACTGTACACAAAAAAATAGAAGCCGACAAGGATACATCATCTGACTAATACATAAAACTGTCTACAGACCTCTACTGGAATGAAAGCTGTAGAAAGGACGGGACAGGGCCCCGTCATACCCATATGCATACACATCTCAAAAGGGGCATACCAAAACTGACTGTAGCTCCGGATCGAATGGAGCGTACCGACCACTGCTAGATCTAGAGGTCCTATTGAGTTGGACCACTTGTCTATCTCCTTGTACCTGCGGGCATGAACGCAACCCCCCGAGCAATGGGGAGTCAGTACGGATAATGTATTGAGCATGTAAAGCGTAAAAGCAACATTATATATATATATACACATGGGAAATCATGGATAAGATTTGAACTCATAAGCTGAAATGACTGACTGCATGTACTTGTATGAACTAGTATCTGCATAAATCTGCATATCTAACAATGCCTCTGTGGGCGCATAATATGCATGCTCATGCCTATCAATGAAGGACATCCGCGTATATAACGCCTGCCTCTTTTCTCATATCATATCGGCCTCTCTGTGGCTATCATAATATACATTGCTGCAATACTTGCAGCCTGATTCTCATATCGTCATCATAGTGCACCAGCTGATCAGGTGGTAATGCGTATATAACGCCTACTCCTTTCCATACCCCATACACATTTAATACTTGCATATATAACTCCTTCCTGTCATGGGTCAACATACATATATATATATATATAAATGAATGTAACACATGAATAACTATATACATAAAACTGGACCCTGAACAGAAGGAATAATCATAAAGGGGTACATGAACCTCAAAGACTGAAATACTCCTTACTTCTAAGAGTAGAGTAATGTGAAATCTCGCTTACTCGCTTGTTAGATCACATCATAGGATCATGCCAAAAGAAGGAAAGGATAGCCTTAACATATCTTGACGTATATCAAATCGTCCAACTTCTACGTCTCGACTTGTAAATCTACAATTAAGATAACATAGACCTTCATTAGACTATGTACTTCACTTGCTAACCTCCTTTGGATGCATAGAGAGCTTAACGAATCATGGATAACATTTCTCTCATAAGCTTAACAACCTTTCCACTTATCATTCACTTTAAATAACAACAATAAGCAACACTTATATATCAAAATATTTTCAAATCCATTCCCAATCATCTCTTAAAATAACCCTAAGTTACTATTTTGTCTTTCATCACCTTACCACTTTCACAACTAACCCCTCTTTACTTAGAATCATTAAAACTCTTGATACTCAACTTAAATACAAAGATAGAAATCATTTACATACCTTGAGGGGTCAAGAATCCCAAGAACCACTTCACTTTGACTCCCTAAGCTTTACAACTTTGCAGGAACCCTAGAAGCAACCTTTCTTCTTCACCATCTCGGGTTTACGGGGTCCGGGTCTTGTCAAATCTTCACTAATATGATGAAAAATATAGGAAGAGAATATTTTTTGGTTTTCTAATTTTTGGAAGGAGGAAAATATGAAATGAAGTCGTGACCCACATATTTATGCTTGGAAGCCAAAAAGGATACAGCGGTCCGGTTCGACGAGCGGGTCGACGGCCCGTCGACGATCCGTCGACTTGCCCGTCGACCTGCGCCTACAAAAGAATGGCTAAGGAATCCCATCGACGCCGCACGTCGACGGTCCGTCGAACATGTCGATGACCCGTCGACGTTGACTGGTGTCTTGCATATTTTTCTGGTTCTGTTCCGATCGCGTCAACTTGATTCGCTCAAATTCTAAGTTTGTAAATTACCGGGAACATATACTGGTAATCTTGTACACGGGGTAAGACATTTCCTATCTCCAAACTCAGGCTCGGGTCTCTATTCCAAGGGCATACCCGGCTAGGAACCCATAGGTTCTACTACTACGGAGACGAGGGGTGTAACAATAGTTGTTCAACATTAAACAATTTACAAGACTAAGACTGGCTATAGCTGATAGCACCATAACTGTTTCTGATTATGGGACTTAAACAAATAACTCTTTATATACTGACTGAGACTCATGTGGTGTCAATACACAAGTTTATAATGATTACGTACTGAGTTCATGATATTTAAAGTGATCACCATGAACGAATTATGAAACTATAACCCTAAAAGATAGCAATTCTACAACTATTCAAGAAACTAGGGCTAAACTGCATTCTAAGTCAATACTGATAAGCATGTAGAATGAGGTGTAGGGAGAATCATAAACGTTCTCAAACGTAGATAGTTAGTCTTACATACCTTAGCTGCTTCACAATCCACAATAAAAGTCTGACCTTTGAGAAGAATCCCAAAAGCTTGTGTCTCAAACCTTTAATATGGGTTTTCTTGAAAATCCTAGGTTTAGAACAATGATTCCCTGATTAGGTTAGATGAACACATGATTTAATCCACTTGGAATAGGTTAGGATAGCTTACCTTAGTGTTCTTGGTAATGGAGGAGAAGAACGGGTCATTTTAGGGTTTAGGGACTTGTAAAAATAAAAATTAGGATTGGAACCAGGTATTTATAGGTTCTGGTGCGGATTGAGTTTTACGGACTGAATTACGATCAATAATTCAAATTACAGTCAATAATTCTTGGACAGTAATTTTTGATGTCTCAAAACAGAATGCCCAACTAAACACCTATTTAATTACGACCACAAATTACGGTCCGTAATTCGAATTACAGCCCGTAATTCCTGACCATAATTTTTCATGTCCCAAAACCAGTGACCAAATCAATAATTACGGACCGAGTTACGGTCCGTATCTAACGTTATGGTCAGTAATCCTGGGCGTAAAACTCTATCTGCTGAACTGTAGCAAAAATTCCAACTCCAACGTTCTCTATCTGATTTTCTAAGTCTAAAATCATGATCAAAGCTTAAGTTAAAGGTCTGAGGTGTTACAATATCTCCCCCTTGGGATCATTCGTCCTTGAATAATGGGTTCTGGTAAGGAGTGACTACTGAGACGTGTGTACACTAACTGACATGAACACATGAAAACTGAACCGAAAGGGATACTAAACTGATTAGCTTGCTGAACTGGACAGCTACTGAATTGGCTGAATGACCACTCGGCTGAGTGACTACTAAACTGACTGAATACTGGAAAGACATGGAGACTATAGAATAAAAATTTGAATGGAAGGGCAAATTACCTTCAACACTTTTTGCTGACTCTTTAAAGAGATGAGGATATTGGACTTCATGTCTTCTTCGGCTTCCCACGTAGCCTCTTCAAATTTCTGACTACTCCAAAGGACTTTTACTGAAGAAATTTCTTTCGTCCTTAACTTGGAAACTTGACGATCAAGGATTTTCACTGGGACTTCTTCGTAAGTCAAACTATCATTGACTGTTATGTTATCAGTCGGGACAACCAACGAGGGGTCTGTTACATCTTGGAAATTTCGTGTCATTTGCATTATGAGTAGACTAACGCAAGCCTAAAGTGGACATGAATTCCTTATAAGGTTAAAAAGGGTATTTGATAACTTTAAGTGTGTACCTTAAGGTTTTGGAGTCATATGAATCGGTGGAAGTAAGTTCGTCGAAGGAATTGGAATTTGAGTCATGTTTTGGGAAGATTTTGCAGTATTTGAGTTATAAATTGTTTAGTAATGCCTTGAGGGGGAGCTATATGTCCCCTTAGATGGTTAATGAAGTTTTGCACAAGTTCCAAGAAGGTTCCATAAGGATTTGAAGTCAAACGAATCGAAAAGAACACATTTTCGTGAAACCGAGCAAAATAGGGCCATATACGGCCGCATACTCAGTATGATGGACCGCATATGGGCAGAAAACCCCCCAAAATGGTATGCCCCACTACCAAACCTCCACCCCATGGATAGGAGGGGAGATGCGTTCGCATATCCCATATGCTGAGCCACATCTCCACCGCAAGTTGGTGCGGGGTGGCGACTTTGCCACCTTTTTAAATCCCAAAAGATCCCATTTTCATACCAAAATCCCACCTTTATTTCCCCACACTTATAGAGAGTTATTGAAGGTTCTATAACACTCCAAAACTTTCCATATCATCAAGAGAAAAGATCAACATCAAAACCCAAAGGCAATCCATGGAAGGAGATTGTTCTTGCTTCTTTTTAAAGTTGTGATAAACTTGGTCTTGAAAGGAGTTGAGGAAGGTGAAGTTACTCTAATATAAGGTATGCTCTTCCTATTATTTAAATGATGGAGTTGATGTAAATATTTAGTAATTCTTGGAAAGGAAAAGAATTAAAGCGTAAAACTTATAAAGTGTTGAAGTGAAGAAGATGACTATGAGATGAACTTGAAAAGGGATTTTGGATAAATTTGAGATTGAATTGAATGTAACTTCTTGAATATGGTATTGTGAATGTTATTATTATTGTTTGGGAGTTTATTTGTAATTTGGTGGAAGTTGATAAAATAGGGGAAATGCTTCCCAAATTTTGTTAGTTGGTTAATTGCACTAGTTTGAACTTAAGAGTGTTTTCAAGACTTAACCTTAGTATGAATACACTTGAATGTAGATTTTGCAGACTTTGGAGGAGAATGTTAAGTATTTAAGAAGACGTAAAGGTATGTAAGGCTAACCCTTCTTTCTAAAGGCAGGATTTCCTTATTGTAAATCCATCTAAGATATCTGTAATGTCCTATTCCTACAAATGCTAGAAGTCCATGACTTTCAAGATTCTTATGATATTATTGGTAAAAGCTCTCCATAGTGATGATGATACTGATGATGGTGATTCTATTATAGAAATCGGGGGTTTACGGACTTTATGTCACCCCGATAGAGTTGTAATGTTTCCTTTGGATACTCATGTATATCATATATGTATGTATCTATTTTGTGACACCGAGCTTATATGGCCGGGTATGATATCTATTGTGCGAACACCACTGCAGTTGGGTATGGACAACACTGAGCCTTGTCATGGTCGGGTATGGAGGACACCGAACCTATATGGTCGGGTATGGTAGCATTATATGTATATGTATGAAATTGTTTCTTTAGAGAAAGGTTAAGTATGCATGGCAATCGTCTTAAGAGGTATTAGGAGGTATGAGTTTTCCTCTTTATCTTATGTTATCTTTATGCTTTCATTATATTGTTATTCCTTCCTTACTTACTTAGTACATTATTCGTACTGACGTATGATTACACCTGCCTTCGCGGTGTCATGCCCGGCCATCTAGGCACGGTGTAATCATAAGCCGCCCGCCTTTGCGGTGTCATGCCCGGCTATCTAGGCAGGTGTAATCATAAGCCACCCGCCTTCGCGGTGTCATGCCCGGCCATCTAGGAACGGTGTAATGTCATTATCATACACTTATCATAAAGCATGCATAAAGGCTCAAAGACAAACTATAACTCTATCGGGGTGACGTAAGGTCGAGAACCCCCGATTCCATTATGGCGTAATCATGATCGTCACACCTTACCTTGAAAGAACTAACATCATAAGGTGGGTCTAGCAACGATGAATAACATCAAAGAATCGTATAGGGATCATTAGCTTTGTGGAAATATCATATCATATTCGTAACGTGTCTCTTATCTTTACCTCGTGAGAAGCTCTTTATAAACATGGACTCATAGTTTCCGGAATGTAAGAAGGTCATGAAATAATAAAGAAAGTCATGTCATAGGAATCATGCCTTAGAAAAGAAGGGACTAGCATTACATACCTTTACGTTTCGCTAACTTTTTCACTTGAACGCTTCCCTCCAGTATTCACGTTTCTACATTCAAGAGAGTTCGTACTAAAATTAGATAATCGAAAACATACTTAAGCTTAAGCTAAAGCTAACAAAAATTGGGTAACACCTCCTTTATTTCGATGAATTCCTCCACATAATAACAATTCCCAACATCAATAGCAACACCCACAATATGTTAATCAATAGCTTCATCAAGCTAGACATTATTCAATTCTCACAATTCTATTTCAAAATCATCCATGACCATAACTACAATACAACACCACATTCATCCTCATATAATGCTTCTTAAACATCATTCATATTATTTACAACAAGATCATGCTCATAACATGTCAAGAACTATAATCCAAGCCAAGTCGTAATTCAAGAATATTACTATTTTCATATTTGCACTCCATGTCCTCCTCCCTTCCATAGTCTAAGTCTTTTACCCTCTCAATACTCTTAATAACATGAATTGAACATAGAACTCACCTTGGATGATGTAGGAATGGACTTTAGATGAGAATACTCCACTTGGAGAAAACCCTACTTCAACACAAAAGGGTTTCTTGATCTCCACAAACCATAGTGAGCATTCTTACACTAGATTCTACTAATTCTTGGTGATTACTCCTTAATTTCCCTTGGATATATGATAATACAATGAGAGAGTTTTTCTAGAACCTTCAAGACTTGGAGAGAAAATAAAATCTAAAATTTTGGGGTGTGACTCGTGTATTTATAGCTGGAACTGGAATGTTCCAGATAAGCGGTTCGACGAGCGGGTCAACGGTCATGTGGACGTGTCGACGGTCCGTCGGCTTGCTCCGTCGACCTGCTTCTGCAGATCAGAAGTTGCAGAGCCATATTGATGGCAGCGATCGACAGCCCGTCGACTTGTGTCGTCGATTAGTTTCTGCAGATTAGAATTCTCAGAACATAACGATGGTGCACGTTGACGGCCCGTCGACATGGTCGACGGTCCGTCGATAATGTCTGGTGTCTGCAGATTTCCTTGAATCTACTCAGCCTGCGTCGGTTCAATCCATTCAACTTCTAATACTATAATATACCTGGAATACCTGCTAGTACCTCCATGCACGGGGTAAAATACTTAGCAACCAAATACTCGGGTACAAATCTCCATTTCAGGGCATACTCAACTAGGAAGCCGTAAGTTTTTCCTACCATTAAAATGAGAGGTGTAACATTCTTCCCCCTTTAAAAACATTCGTCCTCGAATGTTAAGTTCTCGAGAATCCTCTAAAATTTTGCTAGAGTTTCCCCTGTAATATGGCACTACCATCCTGTCACAACGGCCCACAATAACATTCCCTCACAGGGCTACAATACAATAGCAAGAAAATATGGCCACACATGACCAAAAGCATTAAAAGAAAGCATCGCGTACCTTATGATAACGACGTCTCATCTTGGATCTCCTCCGGTGGTGGAAACAGTTGCGGGTACTTGGACTTCATGTTTTCTTCCGCTTCCCAAGTCATTTCCTCTCGATTATTGTTCATCCACAAGACCTTAACGAAGCTACTTCTTTATTCCTAAGCTTCCGTACTTGCCTATCTAGTATAGCAATGGGCATCTCTTCATAAGCCAACTTCTCTGTAATCTGAATATCCTTCATTGGCACGATTCTAGTTGGATCTCTAACACATTTGCGGAGCATTGACACATGGAAAACTGGATGGACAGATTCAAGCTCTGGAGGTAAATCCAGTTCATAAGCTACTTGGCCTATCTTGCGGATAATCTTGTAGGGTCCAATATACCGAGGACTTAATTTCCCTTTCTTACCAAATCTCAACATGCCTTTCATCGGTGACACCTTTAAAAATAACCAATCATTAACTTGGAATTCTAAATCTCGCTGACGGTTGTCCGCATAGGACTTCTGGCGACTTTGGGCTGTCAACAATAGATCTCGGATAGCCTTGATATTTTCCATCACTTGTCGAATCAATTCTGGACCTATTAATTGTGTCTCCCTGACTTCAAACCATCCAATTGGCGACCTACACTTCCTTCCATACAATGCTTCATATGGAGCCATCTGGATGCTTGAGTGATAACTATTGTTGTAGGCAAATTCAATTAGTGGCAAATGTTCATCCCAATTTCCTCTGAAGTCTAGAATATATGCTCGAAACATGTCTTCCAGCGTTTGAATAGTGCGTTCAGCTTTGTGGATGAAATGCTGTGCTAAGCCTTACCTGAGTACCCAAACCTTCTTACAAAGACTTCTAAAATTTAGCTGTAAATTGTGCTCCTCTATTAGTAATAATAGACATCGGGACTCCATGAAGTCGCACAATCTCTTTAAGATATAACCTTGCATAATCTTCTGCCGAATATGTGGTTCTGACTGAAAGAAAATGGGCTGATTTCATGAGTCTGTCCACGATTACCCATATGGAGTCATAGTTGCTTCGGGAACGCGGTAACCCTACAATAAAATCCATGTTGATCACTTCCCATTTCCAGGTTGGAATTTCCATGGCTTGTAACAATCCTCCTGGCTTTTGATGCTTGATCTTCACTTGTTGGCAATTTGGACATTGGGCAACAAATTCTGCCATGTCTTTCTTCATTCCATCCCACCAATACATTAGCTTGAGATCGTGATACATCATTGTCGCCCCTGAGTGAATGGAATACCGAGAATAATGAGCTTCTTCTAGAATTCGACGACGTAGTCCTGCAACATTTGGAACACACAGCCTGTCTCAGTATCTAAGAACTCCATCCGTAGAAACTTCAAATGGCGACTTCTCTTTCTTAGGAAATGTATCCTTATAGTGATTCAACTGGGGATCTTCACATTAGCGCTCTCTCACCTCTATGTCTAAGGACGAAATAACTGGGTTGTGAATACCAATTCCTGCATCGCCTGAATCAATTAGACAAAATCCGAGGTTGGCTAGCTGGTGGAGCTCACGAATTAATTCTTTCTTCTCCGAAGGGACCTTACATAGACTTCCCATTGATTTACGGTTAAGTGCATCAGCTACTACATTCGCCTTTCTGGGGTGGTATAAAATACTCACATCATAATCCTTTAATAATTACAACCATCGCCTTTGTCGAAGATTCAACTCCTTCTGCTTGAAAATATATTGGAGACTCTTGTGGTCTGTATAAATATCGATATGAATGCCATACAAATAATGTCACCATATTTTTAGGGCATTAATAAACGCAGCCAATTCAAGATCATGAGTTGGATAGTTCTTCTCGTGTTTCCGCATCTGCCTTGAAGCATAGGCGATGACTTTACCGTGCTGCATCAAGACACAACCTAACCCCACACCAGAGGTATCACAATACACAACATAACCGTCTGCTCCTTCTGGGAGTGTCAGAACTGGGGCCGAAGTCAATTTATTCTTTAATTCCTGGAAACTGCTTTCACAAGCATCGGTCCACTAGAATTTTGTCGATTTCTGTGTTAGCTTCGTCAAGGGTGCTGAAATAGAAGAAAATCCTTCCACAAATCTTCTATAGTAACCTGCCTATCCTAGAAAACTATGGACTTCGGTAGGTGTTGTAGGCCTTGGCCAAGTCTTCACAGCCTCAATCTTTTGAGTATCTACACAAATACCATCAGCTAAAATAACATGGCCTAGAAAAGTCACAGAATTCAGCCACAATTCACATTTTGAAAACTTAGCATACAATTCCCGAGTCCGCAGAATCCCAAGAACAATACGCAAATGGTCTGCACATTCTGCTTCAGTCCGGAAATATACTAGAATGTCATCAATGAACACTATCACAAATAAATCTAAGAAAGGCCTAAATGCATTGTTCATCAAATTCATGAACACCGCTGGGGCATTTGTCAAACCGAATGACATTACTCGAAATTCATAATGACCATATCTGAATCGGAAAGCTGTCTTTGGAATGTCTTTTTCTCTAACTCTCACTTGATGATAACCTGACCTCGGATATATTTTGGAAAATAACTTGGCACCCCGTAATTGATCAAACAAATCATTGATTCTCGAAAAAGGATATTTATTCTTAATCGTTACCTTGTTCAGCTACCTATAGTCAATGCACATTCGTAAAGAACCATCTTTCTTTCTTACGAATAAAATAGTTGCTCCCCATGGCGATGAACTGGGTCTAATAAATCCTTCTCAAGCAAATCCTTCAATTGAGCCTTTAGCTCTTTCAATTCTACAGGAGCCATTCTATAGGGAGGAATAGATATAGGTTTGGTATCCGGCAACACATCGATAGCGAAATCAATCTCCCGTTCCGGTGGAAGGCCTAGGAGTTCTTCTGGGAATACATCCGGAAATTCATTTACTACCGAGACGGATTGAAGAGCTGGCGGCTTTGCTTCGGCGTCATGAACTCGGACTAGATGATAAATATAGCCTTTGGCGATCATCTTCCTCGCTTTGAGATAGAAAATAGAAAATAAATCTACCTCTTGGAGATGTTGTGTTACCCTTCCATTCAAGCATTGGTTCGCCCGAAAATTGGAACCGAACTATTTTCGTTCTCAGTCCACATTAGCATAGCACGAGGCCAACCAATCCATGCCCATAATAACATCAAAGTCTAGCATTTCTAGTTCAATCAAATCGACTGTAGTGTGGCGATCACATACCACCACCATACAATTTTTGTATACCTGCCTGGCTATTACTGGATCACCAACCAGAGTGGATACCTCGAAGGGTTTAATTGGCTCGAGTTTCACCCCAATACGACCAGCAATATAAGACGACGTGGAACCCGGATCAATCAATGCATAAACATCATGAGAGAATATGGTCAGTATACCTGTAACCACATCTGGAAAGGACTCAAGATCCTGGCGTCCGGCTAAAGCATAAATAGGGGGCTGCTGAGGGCCACTCGAACTAGATGCTACCCCTCTGCCCCTACCATGACCTGCTGAAATCTGGGAAGTCTGCCCTACAGGGCGCACGGACGAAGAAGAACCTGCCACTGATCCTGTAGGCTGGGTCCCAACTCTACCACCCATCGATGGACAATCACGCATCAAATGCCCAACCTGACTACAGGCATAGCAAGTATCTGAACCTCAGCGACACCAACCGAAATGTAATTTACCACACTGGCTACATTGTGGCACTGGTGGTCTTCGCTGGCTAGGATCACCCCCAAACTGAGAACTGGAGACTCTCGAACCCTGATCCAAACCAGAATAAATAGGGCAATCAAATCGCCTGCCTGCAAATTGAGGAGGTCCACTAGTCGTGGACTGACCCGAATACCTGGAATACTGTTGCTGACCCCCTCTGTACTCATTACTAGCAGATCTGGCCCTCTTACTCTGCCCCCGATCAATATCGCGCTCACCCCTTTGCGGTTGTTGCTGCTTTTCCAAATTCTAGGCGTGGGCCTGAATACGGGAGATGTCCATCCCCTCTTGCAATGAAGCTGTCAAGCAATCTTTGAACAAATGTGGCCTTAAGCCACTCACAAATATATGTACTCTGTCTCTCATATCGGCCACCATGGTGGGTGCGTACCGGGCCAATGAGTTAAAATGGAGGCTATACTCCCGGGCACTCTTACTTCCTTGCTTTAGATTCAGAAACATGTCGACTTGGGCCCTCCGAACCTCAGGTGGGTAATAATGACGATGAAACGCATCCACAAATTCCTGCCAAACCGGGGAAGGTTCATTTTCCCCCCTTGAAGCTATCCAATTATTATATCATAGAACGACGACATCCCACAATCTATAAGACGCTAACTCCACCGACTCAGTATCAGAAGCATGTATAATCGGTAGAGTCATTAGCATCTCATCTATAAAACCTTGAGAGTCTTCATCCGATTTTGACTCGAAAATTTTTAGCGGGTTCAGAGTCACAAAATCACGGGTTCTAGCACTAGTCGCCCTGTCACCTAGACCCGCTCCCTACCGCTGAGCTAGAGCGGCAACTAGCTGTGTCAATAGCTGAATAGCTTCGGTCATTTGTTGGCCCGAAGCACCCGGTGGAGGAGCTGGAGGCATAGGAGCTAGAGCTGAAGCCCCCTCTTGTTCTTCGAGGATAGACGGAGTGTGAGAGGTATTGGATGGAGCCTCATTATGAGATTAACCTTCTTCTATATTTGTTGGTGGTTCTCTTTCCATCCGCCTTTCTGTCACAATCTTGCCCTTTTGGGCGGCTGTTGCTTTTCTCTTTACCGGCATCGCTGAAATCATAACGCACAATTAAGGAAAGGAAATCTTATAGCATGGCTCTATCGCACGATCTAATAAGAAGAAAGATGATCATTTTTTCTAAATACCCCGTAGCCTCTTGTTTATAAGTGTGGCGCGCTTCACACCCATAAACAAGTCTCTACTGGACACGGCTCGTATACACTCCCTAGGATGGAACTGCTCTGATACCACTTTGTCACGACCCGACTAAGGGGATATGATGGGTACCCGGAGTTGATTACCGAGCACCTCTCATTAGGCCAATCATCATACTTAACCTGCACACACACACACACACACATATATATATATGTAAAACCTCCAAAGCAACACATATCTATATACATAAACCCTCAAGGCCACAAAAATGATATACAAAAGTACAATGTAGTCGTCATGGGACATCCGCTACCCACACGTACGTATCTACGAGCCTCTACTAGAGTACTAGACATAAGGACAGGATAGGACCCTGTCGTGCCCAAACATATACACAAAAGAATGTGATCATAAGTAGCACCTCTGGAATGGTGGAGTGCTCCTGTGAATCCGCTGATAAGATCCTATGGATCTGCACCGTCTCCCTGTGGGCATGAATACAACGTCCAAAAAGAAAGGACGTAAGTACGAATAAAGTACCGAGTATGCAAGGCATGAATAATACTAGCATAATAAGGAAATCATAAAACATGAGATGAAGATATAACCTGCTTATCCTTTAAAAGAAAACACATATCATACATATCACATATACCATCAGTGTTAACCCGCGTCCGAGTAACCATCGCACGCCGCCTACTGGTGGTGTCATGCAGGGCATACTCAACTAGGAAGCCGTAAGTTTTTCCTACCATGAAAGCGAGAGGTGTAACAATTTTGGGGAAAATATGAGGGGTAATTTTGGCCCTACTCGAGGAAGGAATATCTTATAATATATAGGGAGTTTTGAAGTGAAACAAAATCCTAGGTTGAAGTTCGGGAAGTCTAGTTTCCAACGCAACAAACTGCGTGTTGATCCGACATCGGAATAGAGAATTATGAGCATTTTAAGACTGACTGTCAGTGCAGGGCTTAACCCTGCACGAACGCGCAGAGTAGCACTGGCCAACTCTGCGCGAACGCGCCCCAAGGAAACGCAAACGCACAGAGGGATTTTAGAGTTGGTGCATATAAGATCTTATATACACCACAAAAGTGAGTATTTTAGATAATTTCGAGTGACGGAGTATTAATCAAGGTCCGGGTAACGTATAACCGTGATTATCGTTTTGTCTTGGGTTGGAGTTGGCTTGGATTCAAAGTAAAAATTGAAGATCTTCCTATTATAGTAAAGGTAAGGTATGAATCTCTCTTTATTAACATTGGTTTAGGAATATTTACGAGAATAAGAGTTATAGATTGTTGTGTTAATATTGTTTGCTTGTGGATTGAGGTTGAAGAAAGTTTTGGAAGAAATTATGCATATTTATCTTGCAGAATCTTGATGATATTGTTGTTGATGTTGTTGGTATTGTTTGGGAGTTTCTTTGGTATTTGAAGGAAGTAGATAATATAGAGGAGATGCTGCTCAAATTTTCGTAACCCAAATTAGTCTTCAATAATTAGTGCATATAAGTTAATGGAAGTATGATTAAAGATATATTTCTCCATATATATATATATAGGTTGGGTGAAGGGCAGACATCGAAGTAAAGGATCCTTTAAGTGGTAACTGGATGAATAAGGTATGTAAAGTGTTCGTTTCTTTCTCTCTTTGGCACGAATCCAACTAAAATATGAACATGAGCGTTCCATAACAAAAATCACTCCACTCCCATGCTTTGTATTTTAAATCTTAATGTCTTAGTTATTTGATTGATTCTGGAAATGTTCTCATGTTTATCGTCATTTAGTTATTTCATTGATTTGATACGGATCCAATAAATTGTCCGGAGGTTACCGACCTTATGTCACTCCGAAAGGCCGTTGTTACTTAATTGGATGATTATGCATTGTATATGTATATATTTATGCACTATTTTACTACACCGAGCCGCGCTATAGTCGGCCGAGTACGACCCCTATTGTGCAACCACTGAGCAGTTGGTATTACACACCGAGTCCTAAAAGGACCGGGTACGTTATGATGATGATACTATATATATATATATATATATATATATATATATATATATATATATATATATATATATGCTTGCATATGATTTTTAAACTCATGCATTATATTATTGTACGTTTTCAGATGGCAGGTTACCTTTATTCTCTTTATATCTCTATCCTACTTATGTTATTTATTTCAGCCTTACATACTTAGTACTTTTACCCATACTGACGTCCCATTGCACAGGACGCTGCATTTCGTGCTGTAGGCTCTGAGAGAGTTAATGGAGAGCAACCGCAGTAGGACTTCCAGCTTCAACAGTGTTTGCAAGTGTCACTACTGCGGACTTGCTATCTTGGGTACCTTTCTGTTAGTGTTATATATATTCATATGTACACTCTTAGAGGCTCATAGACATAGTGGGGTATGTAAATATTGTGTATGGTCATGTTGGCCTTGTTTTGGTCTATAATACTTTCTCGTTAGCCTTGCCGGCTTTCTATGTTGGGCCTTTTCTGCGTGCAGGTATTCTTTGAGTTACGGTACATAATGTTCAAAGTAACTTTTAAGTCAAGTGGTTCCCGGCCTATGGTTCGGAGCCCGTTATACTCCTTGTCGGGGTGTGACAAGTTCAGGGTACCTGTCATGGCCCTCCGGTTGGGTCGTGATAGGGTCTCCCACGTACTTTCTCAACATGGACACATAAAATACTAGGTGCACAACAACCAAGTCTTGTGGCAACTTAAGCTCATAGGCCACTTGACCAACCCTTCACCGGATTCTGTATAGTCCAACATAGCGGGGACAAAGCTTCCGCTTCTTACCAAATCTCATGACACCCTTCATAGGTGAAACTTTAAGAAATACCCACTCATTAACTTGAAACTCTAAATCCTTCGTCTCACATTTGTGTAAGACTTCTGGCGACTCTGAGCCATTTTCAACCGCTCATGAATTTACTTGACTTTCTCTATAGCCTGATAAACCAAGTTTGGTCCTAACATCTCTGCTTTGCCAACCTCAAACCAACCAATTGGTGATCTACATTTGCGCCCATTCAAAGCTTCATACGGTGCCATCCCAATACTAGCATGGTAACTGTTATTATAAGCAAACTCAATAAGAGGTAAGTGATCATTCCAATTATCTTTGAAATCAGGGACACTTGCCCTCAACATATCCTCAAGGGTCTGAATGGTGCACTCTCCTGGCCATCTGTCTGAGGGTGAAAAACTGTACTGAGATTAACTTTTGTACCCAATCCTTTTTGAAAGGATTTCCAAAAATTTGTTTGAACTGGGCACCACGATCTGAAATAATGGACATCGGATTCCAATAAAGTCTGAAATTTCACGAATATATAACTTCGCATAGTTCTCTGTTGAATCTGTTGTCTTAACTGGCAAGAAGTGCGCTGACTTTGTGAGTCTATCCACAATCACCCAAATTTAATCATGCCTCCTAGATGAACGAGGTAGACCCGTTATGAAATCCATATTTATCATCTTCCACTTCCAAACGGGAATATCAATATTCTGAGCCAGGCCACCAGGCCGCTGGTGTTCGGCTTTCACTTGCTGACAATTTGGACACTTAGCCACAAAATCTGCTACATTATTTTTTATATAGTTCCACCAATAAATCTCCATAAGATCATGATACATTTTTGTGAAACCTGAATGAATGGAATACCTGGAATGGTGAGCTTCTGACATAATTCGCTCTCTGAGCCCATCTACATCTGGAACACATAATCTACCTCGGTATCTTAAGGTACCGTTATCTCCCTCTTTTTTAAAAACCATCGTCTTATGCTTGTGAATCCCCTCTTTCAGCTACAACAAGTAGGGATCCTTATACTGCTTTTTCTTAACTTCAACGACTAAGGCGGAAAAAGCTCTATTCTGAACGACCACACCGCCATCCTCGGAGTCCAAAAGTCGAACTCCAAGACTGGCGAAACGGTGAACTTCCTTGGTCAAAACTCTCTTACCTGTATCAACGTGAGCCAAACTTCCCATGGAATGCCGACTAAGAGCATCGACAACAACATTCGCCTTCCCTAGATGATACAGAATATCCACATGATAGTCTTTGAGCAATTCGAGCCATCTTCCCTGCCTAAGATTCAACTCTCTTTGCTTGAAAATATACTGCAGACTTTTATGATCAGTGAAAATATCCACATGCACTCCATACAAGTAGTGACGCTGATAGAACCGATGCATCCACCAAAACAGTCTAGAGGACCAGGTCCATGAACTGTTTAACAGTTAAGTGTGGAAAGGTAAATAAGACAAGATGTTTTATGTGGAAAACTCCTTGTTCAAGGGATTAAAAATCACGACCTATCTCTTGTAGGTTTTCAGCTTCACTAGACTGAGCAAAGTGTAAGGTTACAAGTTTTTGTCCTCAGAATTAGTTCCTAATTCTACCCCTCACAGCATCTCTATTGTAGGTGAATCTAGGTCACTAATCTCCCCTCACAAACAACTCCACAAACTTCACCCTTTTTATTGCTCTAGGTCGGGAAACTAATACACCTAGACTTTCCTATAATCCTGGTGTACCACTCAAGGGAACCCCTTGAGAATTAAAACCAAACTGACTGACTCTGGCCAAAGTGTTAACACACTGTTTGAAAACAAAAAAAAAAGACAACACCTACAAACAACCCTTCTTTAGAGGAGTGTAGGTTTACAATATATAGAATAAGGAACAAAGACTCTCAACAAACCTACGGACTTAAAGTGTCTTCAGTTCTTGGATCTGATCCTTCGGCTTGTTAAGGCTTTGCTCTGGGGAGCATCTTTAGAAAGGTGGCGACTACACTTGAGAGAAAAATAGCCTTTTTAGATTTTCAAGTGTTAGGTCAAATAATCCAAATATGTTGAATAAATATGAGGCCAAGCAATGAGCATGTGAGGAATATGTGACCATGGATAGTCACCTTACAGAAGCCTTAGCCTTTTGGCACACATACAACTGTTCTGCTACAGTTCTGCGTGAACAGTGCAGCAGCTTTACATCTGTTATTGTGCTGTGCTGCTCTCATGGAAACCAGTAGAAGGACCTGGTCCCTTTCTTGTTTGTCAAATCATCAAAACTATGAAGTCTTATAACTCATCAATTTCCCTTTTTTTGATGATGACAAACTTGTGCATGATATTCCCCCTGAGGACCAGGTACCCTTGCATAGTCAGCTTCAGCAACTTGTTGAGCAATGAGAGCAAGTCAACATTCTTCATCTTCTATCAACACTTGAAGAACATGTCATGTTCCCCCTGCGGATTAGAGCAATGTCTTCCAGGCTCAATTAGAGCTAGGTTCAAACCGATTCCATGAAAGAAAATAATCAACTTTATCAATCAATAAACTGATTCCATGAAAGAAAATAATCAACTTTATCAATCGATCTTCCATCTTGAGACCAGGTTCCCCCTGCCGATTTTTCCTTTAACAGCATGTGACCATTTTTACTTTTAAGAACAATTAGCAATTTTCCGCCACTTAGACATAGAGAAATACCAGTTAATAACATTATCATCATTTATCAGAACCTTTCATCTTCACTTATCTTCCCCATTTTGGGATCGTCGAAAAGAGATTATCAACAACACAAGCTTAAAGAAGTGTAGAGATATTAACTCAGGATACTAAAGTGACTCAGCATGAACGAAATCAGAAGCAACAATGCATAGATTAAGGAAAAACATATGCATAAATTAGATATATCTGCCACTAATCGGACCATAGCAGTCAATACAAGCATAAACATACATAATAAAATCCCTAAAAATATTGTCAGTATTGTAGTCCAAAAAGAAAAGACAATAGGAATAGGAAATAGGAATAGAAAAAGAACAGGAACAGGGTGATCAAGAACTTGGTTTAGCGAAGAGAGAATCAATGGGTGGCTGGTTTGTTGAAGGTGAGAGCTGCAATCAGCATGTCCACTCTAGCATCTACTGCGTGATGTGTAGCCAATAGTATTTCTTGGAGGTTCTCAACCTTTCTCTTTAGTCTGGCATTGTCTTCTCTTAGCTCAGCATTCTCAACCTTCAGCACTGTACTAGGACCATGTCTTTCTACTTTCAGATTTGCATTTTCAGTCTTTACCAGAGCATTTTCAACCTTCAGTATCTCTATATCTCTAGAGCTTTATTGTTCGCCTCAATCAATTGCGAAATGGTGGAAGTACATCCCATTCCTCCTTTCTTAGTTATGATTTCACATTCTTGTAGCGCACCTAGAGAAAATAGCTGTTTCTTGATTCCTTTGGTGGCATTTCCCAGATCAACCTCAAAGTGTTTAAACACTTTTGTTAGTAAGAATCCATAGGGGAGACCATGTAAACTGTCCTTAGTATTAACAATCTTCACCATGTGTTCGATCATAAGAGAGGGCAGGCTGACTCTGTTTCCAGCATCCAAAATTTCCATAAGGACCAGGTCATTCTTAGAAGCAATGCATCTTTTTCTCTTTCCGGGATAACAATACTTTGTTGACGAGTTCAAAGAGAAGCTAGGAGGTGGGTTTCATTTGTTTTTTGTATAGGGTATCAGTGGTTATCTCTTCATCAAATCTAACTATCAGACATTTGAATTCGTCAGAGGCCTTGTCATCCCCAAGCTTATTCACACCTTCAGTGGGTACTTCTAAGATCTCACCAAGCTGAGTCGTATCCAAATTAAAATCAACTTTTCCAACTTTGCACACTAGAGTGTTGTCATTGGTGTATTGCAAGTTCACAAAGATGTTAGCAACCTCTTCCTTATATGCTAGAGCAGGGCCTTCAAGAAAATGGTCCCATCCTTGAACTCTCAGAATTTCTAATAACTTAACTATTCCTTGGTGTCCCTCCACCTCTGAATCAAATACCCTGCCCAGTAATACCCTTTGTCCCCTTAGATTTTCTAATCTCAGCAATTCTTTCTCCCTCTTTGAACTTCTCTGTTCGGAAGAATAAGGTTCCTCATCCATGCTTTACTTTCTTCCTTTTGAGGACCCAAAATCTTTCTTTTCATGTGCTTTTCTTTTCTTAGGGGTCTTTTGTACCTTTTCCTCTTTAGCACCATCTTTCTCTCCCACATCAACCTCTACTCTTGCCTTTTTTGTTTCAGCAGCAGGTTTTTCCTTACCCCTAGAGCTTCTTCTTATTTGAGAGGTTTTCTCTTCTTCCTCTTCTTGAATTTCATCCACATTTTCCACAGTGTCTTTGTCCCTTAGTTGACTCAACTCAGCAATTTTTACCAGTCCCTTTCTCTTCTTTGTACTTTGTTTACCCTTAGACTGTGAGGCAATTTATCCTTTAGTCCTTGGTTTGGAAGGGGGTGGACTTTCGATATACTGAGAAGAAGTCTTCTTCTCTGCAGTAGATTTACTCTTTCCCAACTTTCCTCTCTTGAATGTTTTTGCGGTACCATGTCCCTTAGAAAATACTTTATCAGAGCCAGATCCCTTTGCTGATGACTTTTTCCAAGGGACGACAATAGTAGACAGAGGCGTAACATCCAAGGTTTCCTCATTGGGACCAGGTACCTTTTCAGTGATATCTACTTCACTACCCCTTACTTGGGTCGTTACCTTCTCCTGTACTTGAGCACTCATTTCTTCATCCTTTCTTTGCTTTTCTTGTAGTTCTACAGACACACATTTCTCTTCTACATCAACACATCCACTTATAAAAAAACTTAATGTTGCCAACAAGATTTTCACTACCCAAAGATTTGGTCAAGTTTCCACCTTCTACCAAGACTTCAGGTGTAACCTCATCCTTAGTTTCCATATTTTTAATGCTTTTATCATCATTATCAGCAATTAGGGATACACCCAGTCTCTCCTTACACTTAGTGTTTTCAAGAACAACATTTGAATTTTTAAATTTACCCTCAATTTCTATTTCACACCCAACCTGCCAATATTCCTGATTAATGTACTCATCTACATTTACTACTGAGTCCAAGAGATTTGGACTACCTGAGTTTACTGCTGCTTTATTTGATTTTTCTGAGACTCTCTCACCTTCTTTGGTTGCATTTTTGCTAGTTATCTCCACTCCATCATCTTTTTGAACTACTTCCTCAGTAAGCTCGAAGAGTTTGGAGGTAGTGATAGAATTGACACTAATGTCGAAGATGGGTTTATCAGACTGAGAAGGGTTTGTGGATTGAAAGGCACAATCTTGTGATTTTTTCTCCTTTTGAGTTTCAGAGGGATCAGGAACGGTTAATTTAGAAGCAGAGCTTATTTGGTTTTGTTCATGGGAATTTTAGGTTTCTGACTTAAATACAGAGGACGGATGGTCAGTTGGAAGAGGGGCTTGAGAGGATGGATGTGTAGAGATGGCTTTAGTAGAATTTGAGGGGGTTGAATCTTGGTTAGACATGGCAGGATTTTGAATATGAAAAGGTGATTTTGGAGGAATAGGAAAGGGGTTTGAGGAAAAAAATGTGAAGTGAAGAGAGAGAAAGTATTTTGGTTTAAATATTTATGAGGAAACCCTTTTGATTGGTGAAGAGAAGGTTATCGGATCAACACGGGTCGAGTTTGGAGAATATGAATCGATGTGATGAATTTTGAAAAAGGCGGGAGAAAAACTGACAAGGTATTCGGGCGACATTAATGAAGTATGTAGATGCTAGACAACACTACTAACCTAAGCCAGAGAGACCAGGTCCCTTAGCATTGAGATTATTGTGGCAGAGAAATCTGAGAGATGCAATGTCTCCAATGCTTATGTTGTCCTAAGATTGTCATGTAAGCATACCTGTAAAAGTATAGGAGTGAGTCAGATATTATAAAGAAACTTCAAGAATTTTTACTTATTATCTCAACATAGCCAATCATTGAGGAACAAGCTCAGTTCCAACTGATTTCTCTCAGGATGCCCTCTACTTGATGCTTTAAGAAGGATGTATGCACTATAATTCTCCATCTTTCATAAGTTCGGATAGCTTGACTTTTCCTTCACATCTTCCCATAGAAGAGATTGTTCCATGTTGCCGTGACTGATACTACTCATGTGCTCAATTTGCTGTGGATCAGAGCAACACTCCAAATGATAGCAAATTCATTTCAGCTCCAAACTGGATAGATTTAAGCCTTCTACCTTGAGGTTGTCTTCAGAGGAGGATGATGAGGACTAGGTCCTTTAACTTTCAAGATATTTATGAACCCTCTTAACTATCAATGAGAGAAACACCACTTTGAACCTTGATAGACATCAGAGGTCTTAGTATCCTTCATCCAAAGCATTGAATACGTTTGAATTAATCAGTAGAAATCTTTTCTTCTTTGATGGCGAATAGTTGTCAATTTATTGGATTCAACTGAGAAGGACCTGCATATCTCTGTACTAGGTGACAATGCTTCTAAGACATTTTCATTTATAGCACAGAGAAGGATCAAGTATCCATTTGTGAATGATCTTAGGATTAGCTACATTAACTTCTCCTTAGTTAACACTTTTCTCTCAGTTGTAGCTAAGCCCTTCAGTCTTGGTGCACAATCTCACAGAAAAGTGTCTTGCAGTTTTGCTCATATAAAGAATGTCTAATTTTCTTCATTTTTGACACTGACACACTCCTGTGCTTTAAGGCTTTGAGTGAGAGACTATCCATGTCACGACCCAACTAGGGGCCATGACGGGTACCCGGAGCTGACTACCGAGCACCGCTTATCCTGCTATCTATCATACTCCCCCTGTACAAGCATAATCTCTAAAGTAATACTTGCTATAAAATGGTCGCTAACCATTTTCCCAAAACATATATATACATAGGCCCTCAAGGCTACAAAAATGATGTACAAAATATACACTGAAAGGTCACATAATATCTACTACCCACACATATGTATATACGAGCCTCTAACTGGAGCACTAAACATAAGGATGGGACACGACCCCGTCATGCCCGAATATGTACACAAAAGAATATAGCATTAAGTGGCACCTCCGGATGTAGTGGGGTGCTCTTGTAAGCTGCTGATAAGACTCCTCAGAATCTAGTCCGTCTCCCTGTCTACCTGTGGGCATGAACACAGTGTCCATAAAATAAAAGGACGTCAGTACGAACAATGTACTGAGTATGTAAGGCATAAATGATAATGATGACATAATAGAGAAGTAAGAGAATCTAAAATAAATAGATAACTTGCAACTGATTGCCTCTTAGGGCGGAATCATCCATGCTAACTTACATCATAAACAACATCAAGTCATGTATACATATATAAGCTGCCCGTCCATATAGGTACGGTGTGATCATCATTAGCCCGCGTCCAGGCCTCCCATGTCCGGGGTGACATCTTATGCCGCCCACTAGTAGGGTCTGCCCATGCCATATAGACATGGTGTAATAAGCCGCCAGCCTTAGCGGTGCTGCCCGGCCATCTAGGCACGGTGTAATCTCACATATACAGAGCACATAGCATGCATGAGAATTCATGGAAAGCTACGTCTCTATCAGAGTGATGTAAGGTCGGGGACCTCCGACTACATTATAGAACAATCATGATTGTCATGTCTCACCTTTAAGGAACTAATATTATAAGATGAGACTAGCAACAATGAATAACATCAAAGAGTCCATATGACAAGCTCATTATCCTCCTAATAGCATCATTTCATAACATTAGAATCTCGATGTCACAACCCGACTAGGGGGCCATGACGGGTACCCGGGGCTAACCACCGAGCACTGCTCATACCATTACCCATTGTACTCATCAAGCGTTCATTAATTAATCTTATACTCAAATCATAGGAAAATCATTTTCACTTGGAAACATAATTACCTTTATATACATAAGCCTTCGGCTATCAAAATAATATACATACAAGAAAGATATCGTGAGACCATACTACCTATACATACGTATCTACGAGCCCCTATTAGAGTGCTAGACATAGGGACGGGACAGGACCCCGGCGTGCCCAAAATACATATACACAAAACAATAAGCAATGGCACCTCCGGAATAATGGAGTGCTCTCAAGGCCTGCTAACAACTCCTACCAGTCTGGATCTCTTCCCTGTAAACCTGTGGGCATGAACACAGCGTCCAAAGAAAATGGACGTCAGTACGAATATTGTACTGAGTATGTAAGGCATCAACAATAATAATACATCAATGAAATAAGAAAGCATCAAATGAGGAGCAACCTGTAACTGACTATCCATTATAAAAGAAATAATGCAAGCTGGCTTACTCCATAATCATCATCATGTCATGTATGCATATATGTATAAGCTGCCCGACCATATAGGTATGGTGTGATAATCAATAGCCCACGTCCAGGCCTCCCGCGTCCGGGGTAACCATCTCATGCCGCCCACTAGTGGTGTCTGCCCATGCCATCTAGACATGGTGTATATGCTGCCTGCCTTAGCGGTGTCTGCCCGGCCATATAGGCGCGGTGTAATATCATCATCATGATGTACTCATCATAATGCATGCATAGTAACTCAAAGACAACTATTATTTATCGGGGTGACATAAGGTCGTGAGCCCTCGATTTCATTATGGAGCATTCATAAGCATTCTACCTCGCCTTGAAGGAATTAGCATATAAGGTGAGTGTATACAATAAACAACATCAATGGATCGTAGTTAACATCATTAACTTTTGTAGAAACATCATATCGTGAACTCTAGAATCTTTGGACTTAAGCTCATCATCATCATGTTCATAACATCTCTTATCTTTAACTCATATGGCTATTCATGAACATAGACTCTTAGTTTCCGGAATGTAGGAAATTCATGGAGAAGTAGGAAAAATAATATCATAGGAATCATATAAGGATCATTAGCTTCGTAGGAATGTCATATCATGAGGTTGAGGACTTCTAGACTTAGATTCATCATCAGTATTGTCATGCTCGTAACGTATCTCTTTTCTTTATCTTGTATGCAGCTCTTTATAATCGTAGACTCATAATTTTCGATATGTAGGAAAATCATGGAAAGATAGGAGGATTCATGCCATAGGAGTCATGCCTTAGAAAGAAGGGACTAGCCTTACATACCTATTTCGTTTAACAATTCCATCGCTTGATTGTTATCCTTCAATGCTCACGTTTCCACCTTCAAGAGAATTCGCATTAACATTAGCTAATCGATTATATGAACGTGCTTACTAAAGCTAGAGAAAATTGGGCAGCATTTCCTTAGTTTATACAACTTTCCTCATATAACATATCTGTTATATCCCGTATTTTTGAACGTCGGATTATTTGTAAGCTGAGATGGGGCCCACACGTCAAGATTTTTTTTTTGGAACATGTGACAAGTTATATGAATCGCATATGTAAAATTAAACACAACTCGTGAAGGGCCCTTGGGCCAAATCAAAGTGGAAGCCCTCCAAACGAATATTTTTAAGAAAACGTTTTCGGGTGACTTGAATTCGAGGGGAAAAAACGGTATTATACGTTTGGAATTTGGAAAAATACCAAGAAATAGAAGTTGTAGGTAATTGAATTATCTTTCCAACCATAGGTCGTGGGTTCCCAGGAGACGTCGGTACAAGGAGATATGGACGTTTTAAGGTCGAAAGGTCAGTGGGCTAGGCCCAACTCGTGACCAACCGGGTTGGCCAAAAAAAAAAAAAAAAGAAAAGAGGCCCAAATTTGAGGGGGGTGGCCGGCCAAGAGGCCTTGGCCCAAGCCCACAAATTAATCATGTGATTAATTATATAGATGGCACTTATCATCTTCAAGAAGCTTCAAGAAATCAAAAAAAAAAAAAACAAGAGCAAAAGAGAAAGAGAGGCTCACGGCCGAAGGAAAAAAAAAATTAAAAAATTCCAAGCCTTCAACTTTGATTCAAGAATTATAAATTCCTTGTATTCCTACTAAGTTCAAGATTCTCTACAAAGTGGTATAATTATCTTGGCAAGAAAGTGACTTTGGTGGCAAGGAGAACTTATTGGAAAAAGGTAAGGATTTTATGTTTCTTTTATGTTATGGAAGAATTATATATGTTATAGTATGTAGAAATGAATGAAAAGTATGAAAATTTTGGGTGTTGTGGATATAGGTGTTTGGCCGTGTGCATCAAATTGGAAGGGGGAATATGAATTAAATTATTTAGTTTGTTAATTGTGTTGTTGTAGCCTTGTGATGAAAATAGAAGATAAATGGTTCTTGTTGTTATGGAAAATTTGTTGTAAGGTTGTTGTAGGAAAATATGCAACTTTATTGTAGTTTATGTAAATATGGAAATGAAAGTGGTAAGGTGCAAATGATGAATATTGTTGATGAAATTGGAAGGTGAAAATATGTTATGAATATGTATGTTGAAGATTGGAAGTTTCGGATGAATTATGGTTTTGGTGAAAAATTTGTATATTTTGTGAATATTTTGTAGAAATGATATGAAATGCTTCCGAATTGTATTGTGATGATCTTGGTTGGTAATGAATATGAGAATGTTGGTATTGATTCGAAAATGCGAAGTTGGAAGGAAAGCTATTGCATTATGTTGGAAAGAAGACTAGTTATGCTATATTGTGTTTTATAATGATTGTTGGTGTTGTTGGTATTGTTGTTGGTTTGGTTGCTGATATTTTGAGCCGAGTTATATTCTCGGGGATGCTATATGTATAGGGGAGGTGCTGCCCAAATTTTTGTAGACAAGTAATGAACTAAAGATTCAAATGCTAAAAGTCTTACTATTGACAATTGGTAAATATGACCATTTGTAGATTTTGGGCGAAACGGGAATTGAATCTGGGCGAGCGTAAGGCGCAACTAAGGTATGTAAAGCTACCCCTTTTATTCTCTTGGCATGTCCTAGGTGTACTAGATTCGGATTTGAGCCTCGTAGGTTATTCTGCTCATAGAAAAGCGAGTCTGAATTTTGGTACTATTCATTCAGCACAATTGAATTATAGTCCTTAAGTTTTGTTGGAAAACTGTTCAAACATCCATAACCCGTACAGACGTGATCGGCTCGCTTTGAAACCTTCATGGATGACTCCATAGAGTCCAATGCTTGTAATTTATATCCGCCACCTCGACTTGACCCGAGGTGGGCCCACAAGTTCCGAAACTTCCTTCGTTTGTCGCACTTGAGCTATTCTTGTATGATATAAAAGTAAGTATTCTGATATTCTGAATAAGCTACTTACCTTCTGTATTTTTCCTGATATACGATTGTTGTGTGATGCATGATTCTGGCATGTGTGATTTATGTTTGGAAAGTAATAAAGTTGGCAATTATATTATTGTGCGCACTATGTGATATTGACCGCTGGACCCCTGACCGCGGTGTGTGCGACATTGACCGCTGGACTCCTGACCGCGGTATGCCGCATTTGTGATGTTGACCGCTGGACCCCTGACCGCGGTATCTGCGACATTGACCGCTGGACCCCTGACCGCGGTATGTCGGGTTTGGGATGCTAACCGCTGGACACTTGGTCGCGGTATGTGTGATAGTGACCGCTGGACTTTTGGCTGCGATAATTGTGTGTTTGATTTTCTGTTTGTATGAGACGGAAATGTTTTTCAAAGGAAAGCAAAGTATTTTGGCATTTTGATTGCCGTATTTGTCTTCCGGAACCTTTTATGTATGATTTGTACGTCAGATGCAACACTTTGGTATTCTGGCTATTGTGCTCACCTTCTGTACATTTTACTTCGGTTATGTCTTCGTTTTCTGTACTTCATGCTTTGCATATTCAGTACATCTTTCGTACTGACCCCCTTTCTTCGGGGGATGCGTTTCATGCCCGCAGGTATAGATTCACGTTTTGGTGACCCACTGGCGTAGGATTTCCCTTTTGCGGTTCGGAGTGCTCCCTTTGTTCCGGAGTCGACGTTTTGGGTACATACTCTTCCGATGTATATGTTTATGTTTATTCAGGGTACGGCGGGTACATACTCTTCCGATGTATATGTTTATGTTTATTCCCTGTCCCGCCATCTGATTCTGTTGTTCCGTATTAGAGGTCTGTAGACATAGACGTGGGTAATGTACAGTTTTGTTTGGACGCGTTGTGTGAATTGGGTTTGGGCGGGTCATCCGCCGTGGCAGCCCTATCGGCCGCGTGTATGTATACTTTGGTTCGTTATGTATAGTATGATAGCCTTGCCGGTTTCTATGCAGTATATATGGTTGCAGGCACCAGTGTGGAGCCACGTCTGATATTCATTATGTACGAGTCGTCTGTATGCTGAATCTGGTACATGAGCGCGTAGGGGTACCCAGCTCGGGCACTAGTAACGGCCTACGGGGATGGGTCGTGACAATATCAACTCCCAAACATCCATAACAACATTCACAATATTATAAGCAACAATCATCATTCATCTACATTATCCACATTTCACAATTTCACTTCAATTCCTCCATAATCATGGTCGTAGTATACTAGTACGTTTTCTCACATATAATGCTTATCCCATGTCCTTAATATCATTTATAGCATGCTTACAATCGCAACATATCAATATTCATGACTCATTCCAAACTACTACTCACAATCTCATTATTCACATCTTTGTGACCCATTTTTATCTCTTTTCATAATCTAAGTATTTCAATCTCTCGATATCTTAAACAACATGGAATGATCATAAAACTTACCTTATATAGTGTAAGAATAAGCCTTGAGCGGAGATACTCCTCTTGCACCAAAACCCTAGCTTCACTTCTACTTAGATTCCTTATCTTGGATGAACTCTAGTGAGCTTCTTACACTTAACTCTCTTGGTTTGATGAAGTTGATCTTGAATCTCTCTTGAGTTCTTATGGAAGAAGTGTGTGGAACCCTCTAGAAGCCTTGAGAGAGATGAAGAAGTGTGGGAAATGAAATTAGTGAAGTGGGATAACATTTACGTAATTGAACTTAACTTAGTCGTCGGGACTTTCACGGACACTTATACGGTCCGTATAACATTGCACGGCCCGTATAAGTGGTCGTGGTTCACCACCAGACAAACATCATCTCTGCTGGGTGTTATACGGACCCTTATACGGACCGTATAATGTTATGCTGTTACACCTCAGAAATGTTTTTCGTTAATGCACAGTGAATAGATTAACGAAGAGCACGAAGTATACGGTATTTCAATAAGTAAGGAATGACATTTGATGACCCTAATTAATATTTCAAAGACAATCGAGGTAAGAGAAGAAAGTTTTCCAAGAGAAGGCAAGGCATACGATAGGTATCGAAAAGGAATTACGAGTAACGGGTTAACGATGACTTAATAATGTTTTGGAGAAGAGTTATAATGTCCCTTATATTGTTAATGAGGTGATAAACAAGTGTCAAGAAGGTTCCATAAGGATTGGAGATCAAACGAGTCGACGAGAATGAGTTCGGAAGAACTGGGCAATATACGACACAACATACTAGCCGTATAAATTATACTGGCCGTATGTTTAGCCGTATAATCAGCCCAGATGGCCAGCCTCTCTGGACCAAATCTACGGCCAGACATACGGTCAGTGAAATTTATACGGACCGTATGTTGGTCGGTAGAAAATGGTCGGGATAGATTTTGTATTATTAATAAGGGATCCAAGTTTATTTCATTTCATTTTCCCTTCACTCCCCTTCTCTCTAGAACATCTCTCTATACTTCTGCCAGAAGTATTCAAGGGATATTAGTGAACAACTACATCAAACCAAGAGAATCAAGTGTAAGAAACCTATTAAAGTTCATCCAAGACAAGGAATCCAAGTGAAGGTGAAACTAGGGTTTTGCTCAAGTGAAGTGTTTCCATCCAAGGTTCATTCCTACACCATCTAAGGTAAGTTTTATGGTATTTCCATGTTGTTTAAGGTATTGAAAAGTTGAAACACTTGGATTGTAGAAGGAAATAGAAAATGGGTCATGAATGTGGGAATAATGTCGTTTTTGAGCAATAGCTTGGATTGAGTCATGATTCTTGATGTGTTATGATTATGGTTATGTTATAAATGATGTTAAGAACATGGGATAGATATTGTATGACCATGGATATGGATGATTGGAAGTGAATTGAGAAGTGAGGATAATGTATGTGAATAAAGAGTATTGTTATGATATTGTGAATGTTATTGTTGATGTTTGGGAGTTGATATATGATATGGAGGAAATCGTATAAATAAAGGAGATGCTGTCCAACTTTCTCTGGCTTTAGTCATGTATGCTAAGCTATCGATTTTCTAATGATAGTATAACTCTAATGAAGGTAGAAACGTGAGCACTGAAGGAGAACGTGCAAGTGATAGAATAGTTGAACGGAAAGGTTTGTAAGGCTAACCCTTCTTTCATAAGGCATGGTTCTTTGGCCAAGTATCTAATCTTCTATAAGCCTACGATGTCCTCCAAATGATGCTACCTTCAAAAGATACTAAGCTCATGATTATCGATATGTTACGATTGTACTAAATTCCTCATATGACGAGTAATCCTCTAAGGATAGATGTAATGAACGACAATAGTAATGATGCTAAAAATGATTATGAGCTTTTATGTATATGTGTCTATGTATGACTATTATGAAACCCCGAGCTTATATGGCCGGGTAGAGTATATATGTATTGCGCACGCACCACTGCAGTTGGGTACGGATAACCCTAAGCCTTGGTAGGGCCAGGTATGTGTAACCCTGAGCCTGGGTAGGGCTAGGTATGTATAATCACCGAGCCTAGCCATGGTCGGGTACGCGAAACACCGAACCTTCGTGGTCGGGTATGCTATGTAAATGATATGTATATGAATATGAATATGTATATGAATATGAATATGTATATGAATACGAAAATGAGTACGGATATGAATATGAATACGGATATGGATGTATGTACACAATCACGCATTAGAAATGGAAAGTCCCTATGAAAAGCAAGTAAGTGTTTATGACGATGATTCTACTATCTCCTATCCTATGCTATTTCTTACGTTGTCTATTATGCTTTCATAATGATGTTGATCATGTTTTACATACTCAGTACATTCTTCGTATTGACGTCCTTTTGTTTGTGGACGCTGCGTCATGCCCGCAGATGGGCAGGGAGACAGACTTGATCCATAGCCTTATTACTCAGGGACTACATAGCGGAGCTCCATTTCATTCGGAGCTACAACTTTTGGTATTGATTCTTTTGTGTGCATATTATGGGCATAGCGGGGTCCTGTCCCGCCTATATGATATGACATACTCTCCTTAGAGGCTCGTAGACATGTGTATATGGGTAGATGTGTTTGGCCTTGTCGGCCTATATTTTAGATATCATTTTGTTAGCCTCGTCGGCTTATGTACATTTATATGGGCATTGTTATTGATGATATAATATATATATATATTGTTTCGCAATGGAATTAGTATGAATAATGGATGGAAAGTATGATTTAGCTATGTGGCTCACCTAGATGTGAATGTGAAAGTATGATAAGAGGTGCCCGGGTGGGTTAGCACCGGGTGCCCGTCGCGGCCCTCCGGTTGGGTCGTGACATATACGGACCGTATAAGTCGGTCGTATAACCCCATTTCCTTGAAATGATCTCCGTCGTTCGTTTGATCTCCAATCCTTATGGAACCTTCTTGACACTTGTTTAACACCTCGTTAACAATCTAAGGGACATTATAACTCTTCTCCAAAACATTATTAAGTCATCATTAATTCGTTACTCATAAATCCTTTTCGATACATAATGTATGCCTTGCCTTTCTTGGCAAACTTTCTTCTATTACCTCGAATGCCTTCGAAATCTCAATTAGGATCATCCGATGCTATTTCTTACTTATTGAAACATCGTATACTTTGTTCCCCTCGTTAGTCTATCCACTGTGCATCAAAGAAAATTTTTCCGAGGTGTAATATTCTTCCCCCCTTTAAAAACATTCGTCTTTGAATCTTAAGCTATCGGGGATTCTACGAAAATTTCGCCTGAGTTTTCCCTATAATATGGCACTACCATCCTGTCACAACAGTCCAAAATAACACTGCCACTCAGGCCTACAACACTACAACACACAATATGGTCATACACGACCAAAAGCATTAAAAGTAAGGTATTGCGTTGCTTACTTGGGGAAACAGCGTTTCATCTTGAACCTCCTGTGGGATCCATCATTTTAATCCTCTAACACACACTATCTATATCATTCCCTTTGAATAGCTGAAAATGAGTTTTTCTTCTTAGTAATGACTCTCGGGTGCAATACTTCCCCGATTCCTCAGAAATATCATTTCAAGAGGTATAAGTGAATCGCTTTCCTGATATAATCCTTGTTGATACTCAGACTCATCAATCATTTTTATTGCTCAATAATGGTATTAAGTTCCACATGGTTTACAAATCCCTTCCGCTTTCCGTTCTTCCCTATGACCACGATAATGGTATTGACCCACATCTGTAGAGTCTAGATAAACTCAACCCGAGGTGTCCTGTCATAAGTGTCCATCGTCGACTTCCTCAAAGGCCTCTTAATTTTTGAGAATTTCATAACCCTTTGGTAACTTTCAGAAATTTGCTATAACCATAATGGTACAAAAATGAAAATTCCAAGGCGTAATATTCTTTTGGTAAAAGCCCCCTTCATTCAGTAATCTTATTGCAGTCGTAAGTTGTCACACCCCAGGCCTACCGTAGGAAGCATATAACATGTACTTATATCATATTCCAAGTAATTGTCCTATTTATCCTTAATGATAATCCCAACTCAACATTTCAACTCAATTCACCATATAGTTTCCTTCAACTGACCCGGAGTATCATGACCACATGATTCTTGTTTACCTCTTACTCCTCTTTTTAAGTACCCACTTGGTTTCATTGGCGACGTATAAATACTTGCAAGTTACATAATCGTTCTTGCGTGATTCGTGTACAAACACATCTATACATATACATGTATCAATATCCGTATACATATTCGTGTCCATATACATATCCATAGCATACCCGACCTTAAAGGTTCGGTGGTTTTCGCATACCCGGCCACAACAAGGCTCGGTGTCATACATACCAAAACTCTTTTGTCTATCTGTAGTAACTTATCTCATCATGCTCTCTTCCTTCCTTTATTTTTCCCTTGATTATCATATCTTATGTTCTAATATAGAAAACCTTAGGTCCCTTTCTTAATTGTCGCTTATAAATCGCAATATCATTAACAACGACTCTACTGTTAGTGCCTTTGCCTCTATTCTAATATAGCATCGCTATCTTTTACAATACCCCTTGAGTTATTTGATCTCAATGTCATGTGGTTCAAGGTCTTCACGAATGATTTCCAGTACAGTCTCAGATGCCTTCTCAATTTGTGTTCGTTTATTTACTAGTTATTAGACTTATTTCTGCGTAACTCTCACTCCTTGTTTTAGAGTCTACATCTCTCACATCTTAGGGTCCATCATTTCAATCTCTACATTTGTATTCTCTTTTACTCGCTTCCCACCTTTAAGGATTTTACTTGTACCATTCTCGAATCCGTTGCCTCACCTTCAAATCTTGAATTCATATATCCCTTACTTTACTACATCTTATTCATGTCGTTTCCCATAATTTATAGCTAGATAATTCATGTGTGAAGTCATAACATACTCATCTTGAAGTTTTGTAATCAAGTAATACAACTGGCATAGTAATCCGAACAAGGATGTATTTTACTTAGCTCATCTGGTAGTTATGAGTCAATGTCTAAATCCGGTCCAATTAACAACTTTTGTCCCATAGGGATGCTCACAATAGTAGTATGTCTAGTTATCCATACCATCCATGCAATGTCACTTGCCCCCTTCTTCGGTGCTTAAAGTTCACTTGTAACGTCATCTTTGTTTTCCAGGGCCTAAGTCTCATGCGCAACTAATACCCCTTATGCCTCATACTCTTTTACTCTTGTGTTGCACTCAACATTGATTTCAAAACCAATCATAATCATATTGTATTTGTCGTTGATGATAGCTTTGCTCTATCGCTTTATCGTCGTACGGTAAACTCATAACTCATGGCCACCTTTTTCTTTTCAACTCATTACTTCATATACATTACACGTTCTAACTTGGTATAGGATATTCGTAGGAGATGCATCTTCCTTTAATCATAACACGACTACTTCTTAAGTGCGCGTACTTTGCGGCGCATTTCCTTCTCTTTCTATTCCCATTCTTATTCCTTTACATTCCTTCCTCCTCAATTTATCTTATTTCCTCCTGTTTTATAATCAATCCTTTATTCTTCGCACGAGGAACCCTATTCTTAACTTTGTATCGCTTTGTCCTTTAGAATATACTACCTTTGTACAATCCATTCTTCGCTTCCAAAACTTATTCTGTTCATTTCGATCATCCCCTCTCATCCTTATTGTGTTGATCCTTTTCCTAACAATCATCCTATTTCATTATTCATCTTTATATAGTCTTGGTCTTTTACATCCAGCTAAAGATATCACTCATACTCTCGATTATACAAATCACAAACTACTACTACTTTGCCATATCACATTTCTCTGATTCCTTTTTCAAGTTTGCTTTCGATCATTGCGAAACCTCTATGCTGGATTTTTCTAACCAGGTCTTATAAACTTTCTTATCTACTGCTGCCACGACTCGGCTAGGGGCCGTGACGGGTACCCGGGGCTCACCACCGAGCACCACTCGTTCTACTACTCATCATGCTCATTAAACGTTCTTTTATCAAAATTATACTCAAATTATAAGAAAATCATATTTCATTTAGTAACATAAATACTTTTATATACACAAGCCTTTTGGTCATCAAAAGGAAATATATATGTATATATATATATATATATATATATATATATATATATATATATATACATAGTAGCAACCTCGTGAGACCATATAACCCATACTGCGTATCTACTAGCCTTTACTGGAGTGCAAAACATATGGACGGGACAAGACCCAGTCGTGCCCAAAATATACATGTACATATATACCAAAAGAATAATCAATGGCACCTCCGGAAAATGGAGTGCTCTTCAAATCAGCTAACAGCTCCTACGAATCTGGATCAAGATCACCTCCCTGTCTACCTGTGGGCATGAACACAGCGTCCCAAGAAAACGGACGTCAGTACGAACATTTTACTGAGTATAAGAGGCATAAACAATAATGATACGTCAATGAAATAAAGGAGAAACAATAAGGAACATCTATATCTGACTATCAAATATAAAGGAAATGATGCATGCTGGCGTACTCATAATCATCATCATATCATATATGCATAAATGTATAAGTTGCTCGTCCATATCAGATCGGTGTGATAATCATTAGCCTGCGTCCAGGCCTCCCGCGTCCGGGGTATAATCTCATGCCGCCCACTAGTGGTGTCTGCCCATGCCATCTGGCCATGGTGTATATGCTGCCCGCCTTACCGGTGACTGCCCGGCGATATAGGCGCGGTGTTATATCATCATCATAATATGCTCATCATAGTGTATGCATAAAGACTCAAGGAAAACTGTACTTTATCAGGGTGACGTAAGGTCGTGATCCCCCGATTTCATTATGGAGCACTCATTAACATTATGCCTCACCTTGAAGGGAATTGTATATGAGGTGAGTGTAAGCAATAAATGACATCATTAACGTTTTAGGAACATCATATCATGAACATCTAGAATCTCTATACTTTAACTCTTACCTCGTGTAGCTATTTATGAACATAGCCTCATAGTTTTTCGGAATTTAAGAGATTCACGAAGAGGAAGGAAAGTCATGCTATAGGGTTCATGCCATAGAAAGAAAGGACTAGCCTCACATACCTTTGTCGTCTAACTATTCTATCGCTTGATCGTCCTCCTTCGTTGCTCGCGTTTCTACCTTCAAGAGGATTCGCATTAACATTAGTTACTCGGCTATAAGAACATTTTACTATTTATAGGAAAAATTGGGCAGCATTTCCTTTGTTTCTACTACTTCCCCCACATTCTATATCAACTCCCAAATGTTCATAACAATATTCACAAAATCGCAACGACAATCATCAATTATCTACATTTACCACAATTCACCATTTCCCTTCAATTTCTCCACCATTATAGTTATAGCTCACTATCGCGTTTTCTCATATATAATACTTATTCCATGGTCTAGATGTCCTTTATAACATATTTACAATTACAACATATCGATAATCATGACTCAATCCAAACCTTTACCCAACAATGTCACTATTCCCATATTTATGACCCATTTTCTACCTCCTTCTACAATCTAAGTGTTTTAACTTTTCAACACCTTAAATAACATGTAAATACCATAAAACTCACCTTGGATGGTGGATGAACAACCCTTGAGCGGAACTCCTCTTCTTACACCAAAACCCTAGCTCTCTTCTCTTGAGTTTTCTTGGTGTAGATGAACTTTTAATGGGTTTCATACACTTGATTTCATGGATTCGGTGTAGTTGATCATGGATTTCCTTTGATTTCTTGTGGATGAATGATGGAGAAGGTTCTAGAGGTTTCTTGAAGAGAGGAGAGTGGAAGATGAAATGAAATAAAATGAGGGAATGGTCCTTATATTCAATCATGAAATCAGTCCCGACCGAGATATACGGTACGATCGACGGGGCGTCGATCGGATCGGCGGGGCGTCGATCTGGTCGTTGAAGTTGTTAAATTTCCAGTGAGCAATCTGTTGTTTCCTCTCATTCTACGGTAAGAAGGACGGTTCGTCGAACTGATCGACGGAGCGTCGACCTTGTTCGTCAAATGGTCTTCTCTCTAGCTCAATTCTACGACACAATCGACGAAGCGTCGACTCATCCGACGGTAAAAAGAACGACCATCGAACCCCCCTTTCGCAGAACTGCGGTGAAGTTTCATTTAATGAACTTTTCTCCCTTGCCTCTAACTTCTTTGGAATCTTAATTACAATTATTAAGTATCCCTTCTTACTTGTAGGGACGTCATGTACACCTTAAATTACGTTAGTCCGCTCACCGCTCAGCAACCCAAAGTTCCGAGGTGTAACATTCTCCCCCCCTTTTTGGAACATTCGTCCTCGAATGTTAAGTACTCGGGAACTCTACAAAAATTTCGCCAGAGTTTCCCCTGTAATATGGCGCTACCATCCTGTCACAACAACCCATAATAATTCTGCCTCACAGGGCTACAACACAATAAAACTATAAATTGACCACACACGACCCAAAGCACGAAAAGTAAGCGCACATACCTTATATTGTTGGCATTTCATCTTGAACCTCTCTTGGGGGTTGGAATAAATGCGGGTACTTGAACTTCATACTCTCTTCTGTTTCCCAAGTCATCTCTTCTCGATTGTTGTTTCACCACAAGACTTTTACTGAAGCTATTTCCTTGTTTTGAAGTCTTCGCACTTGCCTGTCCAAAATGGCAATGGGCACTTCTTCATATGCTAGATTTTCTGTCACTTGCACATCATCTATTGGAAAAATTCTCTTGGGATCCCCAACACACTTGCGGAGCATTGTGACATGAAAAACTGGGTGAACTGATTCAAGCTCTGAAGGCAAGTTTAATTCATGGGCTACTTGGCCCACCTTACGGATAATTTTATAGGGTCCAATGTAGCGGGGACTCAATTTCCCTTTCTTGTCAAATCTCATCACCCCTTTCATTGGCGACACCTTCAAAAATACCCAATCATCAACTTGAAATTCTATGTCTCGCCGGCAGTTGTTCGCGTAAGATTTTTGGTGACTTTGGGCTGTCAGCAATTGATCTCGGATCACTTTGACTTTTTCTACTGCTTGCTGAACCAATTCAGGGCCTATTAACTGTACTCCCCCTATTTCGAACCATCCAATTGGGGACCTATACTTTCTTCCATATAAAGCTTCATACGGAGCCATTTGAATACCGGAATGATAGCTATTGTTATATGCAAACTCAATAAAGGGTAGGTGATCATCCCAACTACCACTGAAATCCAGCACACATGCTCGGAGCATATCTTCCAAGGTCTGAATAGTACGCTCGGCTTGCCCATCAGTTTGCGGATGAAATGCCGTGCTGAGCCTTACTTGAGTACCCAAACCTTCCTGGAAAGATTTCCAGAACTTGGCTGTATATTGTGCTCCTCTATCTGTAATAATGGATAGTGGAATACCATGAAGTAGCACAAATTCTTTGAGATACAACCTCACATAATCTTCTGCTGAGTATGTAGTCCTGACTGGAAGAAAATGAGATGCCTTTGTTAATCTGTCCACAATTACCCATATAGAATCATGCTTGCCTCGGGAATGAGGTAACCCCACAATAAAATCCATATTGATCACTTCTCACTTCCAAGTAGGGATTTCCATTACTTGCAATAATCCTCCTGGCTTTTGATGTTCGATCTTTACTTGTTGGCAATTTGGACATTGGGCTACAAATTCTGCTATGTCTCTCTTCATGCCATCCCACCAATATATCAATTTGAGGTCGTGATACATCTTTGTCCACCTGGGTGAATAGCATATCGAGAATAATGGGCTTCTTCCAGAATTCGTCGGCACAATTCTACAACATTCGGAACACATAGCCTGCCTTGGTATCTAAGAATCTCATCCATCGAAGTTTTAAATGGGGATCTCTCTTTTTCATGAAGTGTGTCTCTATACTGGTTCAATTGGGGATCTTCATACTGACGCTTTTTCACTTCCACATTCAGGGACGAAACCGTGGGATTGTTAACACTAACTCTTGCACTACCTGAATCGATTAGACGTACACCAAGGTTAGCTAGCTGATGGAGCTCATGAATCAATTCTTTCTTCTTCGAAGGAACTTCGCATAAACTGCCCATTGACCGGCGGCTAAGCACATCAGCTACTACATTTGCTTTTCCAGGGTGGTACAAAATATTCACATCGTAATCTTTCAATAACTCTAACCACCGCCTCTGCCGCAGATTTAAATCCTTCTGCTTGAAAATGTACTGAAGGCTCTTGTGGTCTGTATAGATATCAACATGTACGCCATACAAGTAATGTCTCCATATCTTTAACGCGTGAATAACTGCAGCTAATTCGAGGTCATGAGTTGGATAGTTCTTTTCATGCTTCCGCAGCTGTCTCGAAGCATAAACAATAACTCTACCGTGCTGCATTAACACACATCCTAACCCAACACCGGAAGCATCACAGTATACCACATAACCATCTGACCCTTCTGAAAGTGTTAAGACTGGAGCTAAGGTTAATCTATCCTTCATCTCTTGGAAGATGTGTTCACAAGCATCATTCCACTGAAATTTAGCTGACTTTTGGGTTAGCTTCATTAATGGAGCTGAAATAGACGAAAACCCTTCGACAAACCTTCTGTAGTATCCTGCCAATTCCAAAAACCTGCGAACCTTAGTAGGCGTCGTAGGCCTTGACCAAGTCTTCACAGCCTCAAATTTCTGAGTATCAACTCGAATACCATCATCTGAAATAACATGGCCCAGAAATGTTACGGAATTCAGCCAAAACTCGCACTTTGAAAATTTTGCATATAATTCTCGAGCTCGAAGAATTCCAAGTACGATACGTAAATGATCCGAATGCTCCGATTCTGTGTGAGAATACACAAGAATATCATCAATGAATACTATCACAAATAAGTCCAAGAGTGGCATGAACACATTATTCATCAAATTCATAAACACGGCCGGAGCATTAGTCAACCCAAACGACATCACCCGAAACTCATAAAGGCCATATCTTGTTCTGAAGGCTGTTTTAGGAATATCTTCTTCTTTAACCCTCACTTAATGATAGCCCGACCTCAGGTCTATTTTAGAAAACCACTTGGCACCCTGTAGTTGATCAAATAAATCATCAATCCTTGGTAGAGGATATTTGTTCTTTATCGTCACCTTGTTCAACTGCCTATAATCGATGCACATTTGTCGGGAACCATCTTTTTTTCTCACGAACAAGACTGGTGCTCCCCACGGCGATGAATTGGGTCTAATAAACCCCTTTTCTAGCAAATCTTTCAACTGCGCCTTTAGCTCTTTCGATTCTGCCGGAGCCATTCGATAAGGAGGAATAGAAATTGGCTTGGTGTCCGGCAACACATCAATGGTAAAGTTAATTTCTCTTTCTGGAGGAAGACCTGGAAGGTCATCAGGAAATACATCCGGAAATTCATTCACTACCGGAACGGATTGGAAATATGGCGACGTTGCTTCGGTGTCATGTACTAGGACTAGATGATAAACATAGCCTTTAGCTATCATCTTCCTTGCCTTAAGGTAGGAAATAAACCTACCTTTTGGAGATGCTGTATTACCCTTCCATTCAAGCACGGACTCTCTCGGAAATTGAAATCGAACTATTTTCATTCGGCAATCAACATTAGCATAGCATGAGGCCAACCAATCCATACCCATAATCACATTGAAATCTAGCAGTTCCAGCTCAATTAAATCAGCTTTGGTCTGGTGATTGCATATCACAAGTACACAATTTTTATACACTTGTCTATCTATCACGGGATCACCAACCGGAGTAGTTACCTCAAAAGGTTTGATTGGCTCAGGTTTCACCCCAATACGACCAGCAACATACGGGGTAATATAGGAAAAAGTAGAACCCGGATCTATCAAGGCATATACATCATGGGAAAATATGCATAATGTACCTGTAACCACATCTGGGGAGGACTTGAGATCCTGTCGTCCGGCTAAAGCGTACACACGGGGCTGAGTGGCACCTGAAGTAGATGCTCCCCCTCTGCCTCTACCTCGACCTGCTGGGATCTGGGGAGTCTGCCTTACTGGGCGCACTGAAGATGAACCAACTACTGATCCTGTGGGCTAAACCCCAACTCTACCGCTCGTCGACGGGCAATCTCGCATCATATGCCCAACCTGACCACAGGCATAGCAAGCATCCGAACCTTGACGACATTTTTCGGAATGTAGTCTACCACACTGGCTGCATCGCTGTACTGAGGGTCTCCTCTGACTATAATCTTCCCTGAACTGAGAATCTGAGGCCCTCGATCTCTGGCCCTGCCCTGAACGAAAGGAGCGATCAAATCTCCTACCTGTAAATCGAGGAGGTGCACTAGTCACCGAATGGCCTGAGTGCCTAGAATATGTCTGTCCTGATGCCCCTCTATAATCACTGCCTGCCCCCATAGATCTGGCCCTCTTGATTTGCCTTCTATCAATGTCGCGATCACCTCTTTGTGGTTGTTGTCGTCCCTCCAAGTTCTGGGAGTGGGCTTGTATTCGGGAAATATCCATCCCTTCTTGTAACGAGGCCGTTAAACAATCCTTGAACAAATGTGGCCCCAAGCCACTCACAAACCTGTGCACCCTATCTCCCATATCGGCCACCATGGTCGGGGCATATCTAGCCAAGGAATTAAATTGCAGGCTATACTCCCGGGCACTCATATTTCCTTGCTTCAAATTTAGAAATCTATCTGCTCTAGCTCGGCGGACCTTAGGTGGCAAATAATGGTGAATGAAAGCATCTACGAATTCTTGCCAAACGGGAGGAGGCGCATTCTCTTTTCTCAATGCTATCCAATTATTATACCACAATATCGCCACATCTCGGAGTCTATAAGATGCCAACTCCACAGATTGAGTCTCGGAGGCATGAATAATCTTCAAGGTCCTCAAGATCTCATCAATGAAACCTTACGGGTCTTCATCCGGCTTTGACCCGAAAAACTCCGGAGGATTTAAGCTCATAAAATCATGGGCTCTGGTACTAGCTGACCGATCACTTGGGCCCGTATTTTGTCACTGTGCCTGGGCGGCAACCAACTGTGTCAATAGATGAATGACCTCGGTCACTTGTTGACCCGAAGCAACCGGTGGAGGAACTGGAGCTGAAACTCCTCCTCGTTCTTCTACATTGGGCGGGGTAGAGGAAGTATTAGATAGGGCCTCATTGTGTGACTCGCCCTTTTCTACATTCATTAGCGGCTCTCTTTCTACCCACCTTTTTGTCGTAGTCTTGCCCTTCTGGGCGGCTGTAGTTTTTCCCTTTGGCGGCATTTCTGAAAACACAACACACTATTAGGGAGGATAAAATCTTATACACGGCTCTACCGCACGATCTCATAAGAAGAAAGATGGTCATTTTTCTTAAATGCCCTATAGCCTCCTGTTTATTGATGTGGCCCGCAACACACCATAAACAAGACTCTACTAGACACGGCTCGTAGACACTCCCTAGGACTGAACTGCTCTGATACCACTTTTGTCACGACCCGGCTAGGGGCCGTGACCGGTACCCGGGGCTCACCACCGAGCACCACTCGTTCTACTACTCATCATGCTCATTAAACGTTCTTTTATCAAAATTATACTCAAATTATAAGAAAATCATATTTCATTTAGTAACATAAATACTTTTATATGCACAAGCCTTTTGGTCATCAAAAGGAAATATATATATATATATATATATATATATATATATATATATATATGCATAGTAGCAACCTCGTGAGACCATATAACCCATACTGCGTATCTACGAGCCTCTACTGGAGTGCTAAACATATGGTCGGGACAAGACCCAGTCGTGCCCAAAATATACATGTACATATATACCAAAAGAATAATCAATGGCACCTCCGGAAAATAGAGTGCTCTTCAAATCAGCTAACAGCTCTTACGAATCTGGATCAAGATCACGTCCCTGTCTACCTGTGGGCATGAACACAGCGTCCCAAGAAAACGGACGTCAGTACGAACATTGTACTGAGTATGAGAGGCATAAACAATAATGATACGTCAATGAAATAAAAGAGCAACAATAAGGAACATCTGTATCTGACTGTCAAATATAAAGGAAATGATGCATGCTGGCTTACTCATAATCATCATCATATCATATATGCATAAATGTATAAGTTGCCCATCCATATCAGATCGGTGTGATAATCATTAGCCTGCGTCCAGGCCTCCTGCGTCCGGGGTATCATCTCATGCCGCCCACTAGTGGTGACTGCCATGGCCATATAGGCGCGGTGTTATAACATCATCATAATATGCTCATCATAGTGCATGCATAAATACTCAAGGACAACTATACTTTATCAAGGTGACGTAAGGTCGTGATCCCTCGATTTCATTATGGAGCACTCATTAACATTATGCCTCACCTTGAAGGGAATTGTATATGAGGTGAGTGTAAGCAATAAATGACATCATTAACGTTTTAGGAACATCATATCATGAACATCTAGAATCTCTATACTTTAACTCTTACCTCGTGTAGCTATTTATGAACATAGCCTCATAGTTTTTCGGAATTTAAGAGATTCACGAAGAGGAAGGAAAGTCATGCTATAGGGTTCATGCCATAGAAAGAAAGGACTAGCCTCACATACCTTTGTCGTCTAACTATTCTATCGCTTGATCGTCCTCCTTCGTTGCTCGCGTTTCTACCTTCAAGAGGATTCGCATTAACATTAGTTACTCGGCTATAAGAACATTTTACTATTTATAGGAAAAATTGGGCAGCATTTCCTTTGTTTCTACTACTTCCCCCACATTCTATATCAACTCCCAAATGTTCATAACAATATTCACAAAATCGCAACGACAATCATCAATTATCTACATTTACCACAATTCACCATTTCCCTTCAATTTCTCCACCATTATAGTTATAGCTCACTATCGCGTTTTCTCATATATAATACTTATTCCATGGTCTAGATGTCCTTTATAACATATTTACAATTACAACATATCGATAATCATGACTCAATCCAAACCTTTACCCAACAATGTCACTATTCCCATATTTATGACCCATTTTCTACCTCCTTCTACAATCTAAATGTTTCAACTTTTCAACACCTTAAATAACATGTAAATACCATAAAACTCACCTTGGATGGTGGATGAACAACCCTTGAGCGGAACTCCTCTTCTTACACCAAAACCCTAGCTCTCTTCTCTTGAGTTTTCTTGGTGTAGATGAACTTTTAATGGGTTTCATACACTTGATTTCATGGATTCGGTGTAGTTGATCATGGATTTCCTTTGATTTCTTGTGGATGAATGATGGAGAAGGTTCTAGAGGTTTCTTGAAGAGAGGAGAGTGGAAGATGAAATGAAATAAAATGAGGGAATGGTCCTTATATTCAATCATGAAATCAGTCCCGACCGAGATATACGGTACGATCGACGGGGCGTCGATCGGATCGGCGGGGCGTCGATCTGGTCGTTGAAGTCGTTAAATTTCCAGTGAGCAATCTGTTGTTTCCTCTCATTCTACGGTCAGAAGGACGGTTCGTCGAACTGATCGACGGAGCGTCGACCTTGTTCGTCAAATGGTCTTCTCTCTAGCTCAATTCTACGACACAATCGACGAAGCGTCGACTCATCCGACGGTAAAAAGAACGACCATCGAACCCCCCTTTCGCAGAACTGCGGTGAAGTTTCATTTAATGAACTTTTCTCCCTTGCCTCTAACTTCTTTGGAATCTTAATTACAATTATTAAGTATCCCTTCTTACTTGTAGGGACGTCATGTACACCTTAAATTACGTTAGTCCGCTCACCGCTCAGCAACCCAAAGTTCCGAGGTGTAACATTCTCCCCCCCTTTTTGGAACATTCGTCCTCGAATGTTAAGTACTCGGGAACTCTACAAAAATTTCGCCAGAGTTTCCCCTGTAATATGGCGCTACCATCCTGTCACAACAACCCATAATAATTCTGCCTCACAGGGCTACAACACAATAAAACTATAAATTGACCACACACGACCCAAAGCACGAAAAGTAAGCGCACATACCTTATATTGTTGGCATTTCATCTTGAACCTCTCTTGGGGGTTGGAATAAATGCGGGTACTTGAACTTCATACTCTCTTCTGTTTCCCAAGTCATCTCTTCTCGATTGTTGTTTCACCACAAGACTTTTACTGAAGCTATTTCCTTGTTTTGAAGTCTTCGCACTTGCCTGTCCAAAATGGCAATGGGCACTTCTTCATATGCTAGATTTTCTGTCACTTGCACATCATCTATTGGAAAAATTCTCTTGGGATCCCCAACACACTTGCGGAGCATTGTGACATGAAAAACTGGGTGAACTGATTCAAGCTCTGAAGGCAAGTTTAATTCATGGGCTACTTGGCCCACCTTACGGATAATTTTATAGGGTCCAATGTAGCGGGGACTCAATTTCCCTTTCTTGTCAAATCTCATCACCCCTTTCATTGGCGACACCTTCAAAAATACCCAATCATCAACTTGAAATTCTATGTCTCGCCGGCAGTTGTTCGCGTAAGATTTTTGGTGACTTTGGGCTGTCAGCAATTGATCTCGGATCACTTTGACTTTTTCTACTGCTTGCTGAACCAATTCAGGGCCTATTAACTGTACTCCCCCTATTTCGAACCATCCAATTAGGGACCTATACTTTCTTCCATATAAAGCTTCATACGGAGCCATTTGAATACCGGAATGATAGCTATTGTTATATGCAAACTCAATAAAGGGTAGGTGATCATCCCAACTACCACTGAAATCCAGCACACATGCTCGGAGCATATCTTCCAAGGTCTGAATAGTACGCTCGGCTTGCCCATCAGTTTGCGGATGAAATGCCGTGCTGAGCCTTACTTGAGTACCCAAACCTTCCTGGAAAGATTTCCAGAACTTGGCTGTATATTGTGCTCCTCTATCTGTAATAATGGATAGTGGAATACCATGAAGTAGCACAAATTCTTTGAGATACAACCTCACATAATCTTCTGCTGAGTATGTAGTCCTGACTGGAAGAAAATGAGATGCCTTTGTTAATCTGTCCACAATTACCCATATAGAATCATGCTTGCCTCGGGAATGAGGTAACCCCACAATAAAATCCATATTGATCACTTCTCACTTCCAAGTAGGGATTTCCATTACTTGCAATAATCCTCCTGGCTTTTGATGTTCGATCTTTACTTGTTGGCAATTTGGACATTGGGCTACAAATTCTGCTATGTCTCTCTTCATGCCATCCCACCAATATATCAATTTGAGGTCGTGATACATCTTTGTCCACCTGGGTGAATAGCATATCGAGAATAATGGGCTTCTTCCAGAATTCGTCGGCACAATTCTACAACATTCGGAACACATAGCCTGCCTTGGTATCTAAGAATCTCATCCATCGAAGTTTTAAATGGGGATCTCTCTTTTTCATGAAGTGTGTCTCTATACTGGTTCAATTGGGGATCTTCATACTGACGCTTTTTCACTTCCACATTCAGGGACGAAACCGTGGGATTGTTAACACTAACTCTTGCACTACCTGAATCGATTAGACGTACACCAAGGTTAGCTAGCTGATGGAGCTCATGAATCAATTCTTTCTTCTTCGAAGGAACTTCGCATAAACTGCCCATTGACCGGCGGCTAAGCACATCAGCTACTACATTTGCTTTTCCAGGGTGGTACAAAATATTCACATCGTAATCTTTCAATAACTCTAACCACCGCCTCTGCCGCAGATTTAAATCCTTCTGCTTGAAAATGTACTGAAGGCTCTTGTGGTCTGTATAGATATCAACATGTACGCCATACAAGTAATGTCTCCATATCTTTAACGCGTGAATAACTGCAGCTAATTCGAGGTCATGAGTTGGATAGTTCTTTTCATGCTTCCGCAGCTGTCTCGAAGCATAAACAATAACTCTACCGTGCTGCATTAACACACATCCTAACCCAACACCGGAAGCATCACAGTATACCACATAACCATCTGACCCTTCTGAAAGTGTTAAGACTGGAGCTAAGGTTAATCTATCCTTCATCTCTTGGAAGATGTGTTCACAAGCATCATTCCACTGAAATTTAGCTGACTTTTGGGTTAGCTTCATTAATGGAGCTGAAATAGACGAAAACCCTTCGACAAACCTTCTGTAGTATCCTGCCAATTCCAAAAACCTGCGAACCTTAGTAGGCGTCGTAGGCCTTGACCAAGTCTTCACAGCCTCAAATTTCTGAGTATCAACTCGAATACCATCATCTGAAATAACATGGCCCAGAAATGTTACGGAATTCAGCCAAAACTCGCACTTTGAAAATTTTGCATATAATTCTCGAGCTCGAAGAATTCCAAGTACGATACGTAAATGATCCGAATGCTCCGATTCTGTGTGAGAATACACAAGAATATCATCAATGAATACTATCACAAATAAGTCCAAGAGTGGCATGAACACATTATTCATCAAATTCATAAACACGGCCGGAGCATTAGTCAACCCAAACGACATCACCCGAAACTCATAAAGGCCATATCTTGTTCTGAAGGCTGTTTTAGGAATATCTTCTTCTTTAACCCTCACTTAATGATAGCCCGACCTCAGGTCTATTTTAGAAAACCACTTGGCACCCTGTAGTTGATCAAATAAATCATCAATCCTTGGTAGAGGATATTTGTTCTTTATCGTCACCTTGTTCAACTGCCTATAATCGATGCACATTTGTCGGGAACCATCTTTTTTTCTCACGAACAAGACTGGTGCTCCCCACGGCGATGAATTGGGTCTAATAAACCCCTTTTCTAGCAAATCTTTCAACTGCGCCTTTAGCTCTTTCGATTCTGCCGGAGCCATTCGATAAGGAGGAATAGAAATTGGCTTGGTGTCCGGCAACACATCAATGGTAAAGTTAATTTCTCTTTCTGGAGGAAGACCTGGAAGGTCATCAGGAAATACATCCGGAAATTCATTCACTACCGGAACGGATTGGAAATATGGCGACGTTGCTTCGGTGTCATGTACTAGGACTAGATGATAAACATAGCCTTTAGCTATCATCTTCCTTGCCTTAAGGTAGGAAATAAACCTACCTTTTGGAGATGCTGTATTACCCTTCCATTCAAGCACGGACTCTCTCGGAAATTGAAATCGAACTATTTTCATTCGGCAATCAACATTAGCATAGCATGAGGCCAACCAATCCATACCCATAATCACATTGAAATCTAGCAGTTCCAGCTCAATTAAATCAGCTTTGGTCTGGTGATTGCATATCACAAGTACACAATTTTTATACACTTGTCTATCTATCACGGGATCACCAACCGGAGTAGTTACCTCAAAAGGTTTGATTGGCTCAGGTTTCACCCCAATACGACCAGCAACATACGGGGTAATATAGGAAAAAGTAGAACCCGGATCTATCAAGGCATATACATCATGGGAAAATATGCATAATGTACCTGTAACCACATCTGGGGAGGACTTGAGATCCTGTCGTCCGGCTAAAGCGTACACACGGGGCTGAGTGGCACCTGAAGTAGATGCTCCCCCTCTGCCTCTACCTCGACCTGCTGGGATCTGGGGAGTCTGCCTTACTGGGCGCACTGAAGATGAACCAACTGCTGATCCTGTGGGCTAAACCCCAACTCTACCGCTCGTCGACGGGCAATCTCGCATCATATGCCCAACCTGACCACAGGCATAGCAAGCATCCGAACCTTGACGACATTTTTCGGAATGTAGTCTACCACACTGGCTGCATCGCTGTACTGAGGGTCTCCTCTGACTATAATCTTCCCTGAACTGAGAATCTGAGGCCCTCGATCTCTGGCCCTGCCCTGAACGAAAGGAGCGATCAAATCTCCTACCTGTAAATCGAGGAGGTGCACTAGTCACCGAATGGCCTGAGTGCCTAGAATATGTCTGTCCTGATGCCCCTCTATAATCACTGCCTGCCCCCATAGATCTGGCCCTCTTGATTTGCCTTCTATCAATGTCGCGATCACCTCTTTGTGGTTGTTGTCGTCCCTCCAAGTTCTGGGAGTGGGCTTGTATTCGGGAAATATCCATCCCTTCTTGTAACGAGGCCGTTAAACAATCCTTGAACAAATGTGGCCCCAAGCCACTCACAAACCTGTGCACCCTATCTCCCATATCGGCCACCATGGTCGGGGCATATCTAGCCAAGGAATTAAATTGCAGGCTATACTCCCGGGCACTCATATTTCCTTGCTTCAAATTTAGAAATCTATCTGCTCTAGCTCGGCGGACCTTAGGTGGCAAATAATGGTGAATGAAAGCATCTACGAATTCTTGCCAAACGGGAGGAGGCGCATTCTCTTTTCTCAATGCTATCCAATTATTATACCACAATATCGCCACATCTCGGAGTCTATAAGATGCCAACTCCACAGATTGAGTCTCGGAGGCATGAATAATCTTCAAGGTCCTCAAGATCTCATCAATGAAACCTTACGGGTCTTCATCCGGCTTTGACCCGAAAAACTCCGGAGGATTTAAGCTCATAAAATCATGGGCTCTGGTACTAGCTGACCGATCACTTGGGCCCGTATTTTGTCACTGTGCCTGGGCGGCAACCAACTGTGTCAATAGATGAATGACCTCGGTCACTTGTTGACCCGAAGCAACCGGTGGAGGAACTGGAGCTGAAACTCCTCCTCGTTCTTCTACATTGGGCGGGGTAGAGGAAGTATTAGATAGGGCCTCATTGTGTGACTCGCCCTTTTCTACATTCATTAGCGGCTCTCTTTCTACCCACCTTTTTGTCGTAGTCTTGCCCTTCTGGGCGGCTGTAGTTTTTCCCTTTGGCGGCATTTCTGAAAACACAACACACTATTAGGGAGGATAAAATCTTATACACGGCTCTACCGCACGATCTCATAAGAAGAAAGATGGTCATTTTTCTTAAATGCCCTATAGCCTCCTGTTTATTGATGTGGCCCGCAACACACCATAAACAAGACTCTACTAGACACGGCTCGTAGACACTCCCTAGGACTGAACTGCTCTGATACCACTTTTGTCACGACCCGGCTAGGGGCCGTGACCGGTACCCGGGGCTCACCACCGAGCACCACTCGTTCTACTACTCATCATGCTCATTAAACGTTCTTTTATCAAAATTATACTCAAATTATAAGAAAATCATATTTCATTTAGTAACATAAATACTTTTATATGCACAAGCCTTTTGGTCATCAAAAGGAAATATATATATATATATATATATATATATATATATATATATATATGCATAGTAGCAACCTCGTGAGACCATATAACCCATACTGCGTATCTACGAGCCTCTACTGGAGTGCTAAACATATGGTCGGGACAAGACCCAGTCGTGCCCAAAATATACATGTACATATATACCAAAAGAATAATCAATGGCACCTCCGGAAAATAGAGTGCTCTTCAAATCAGCTAACAGCTCTTACGAATCTGGATCAAGATCACGTCCCTGTCTACCTGTGGGCATGAACACAGCGTCCCAAGAAAACGGACGTCAGTACGAACATTGTACTGAGTATGAGAGGCATAAACAATAATGATACGTCAATGAAATAAAAGAGCAACAATAAGGAACATCTGTATCTGACTGTCAAATATAAAGGAAATGATGCATGCTGGCTTACTCATAATCATCATCATATCATATATGCATAAATGTATAAGTTGCCCATCCATATCAGATCGGTGTGATAATCATTAGCCTGCGTCCAGGCCTCCTGCGTCCGGGGTATCATCTCATGCCGCCCACTAGTGGTGACTGCCATGGCCATATAGGCGCGGTGTTATAACATCATCATAATATGCTCATCATAGTGCATGCATAAATACTCAAGGACAACTATACTTTATCAAGGTGACGTAAGGTCGTGATCCCTCGATTTCATTATGGAGCACTCATTAACATTATGCCTCACCTTGAAGGGAATTGTATATGAGGTGAGTGTAAGCAATAAATGACATCATTAACGTTTTAGGAACATCATATCATGAACATCTAGAATCTCTATACTTTAACTCTTACCTCGTGTAGCTATTTATGAACATAGCCTCATAGTTTTTCGGAATTTAAGAGATTCACGAAGAGGAAGGAAAGTCATGCTATAGGGTTCATGCCATAGAAAGAAAGGACTAGCCTCACATACCTTTGTCGTCTAACTATTCTATCGCTTGATCGTCCTCCTTCGTTGCTCGCGTTTCTACCTTCAAGAGGATTCGCATTAACATTAGTTACTCGGCTATAAGAACATTTTACTATTTATAGGAAAAATTGGGCAGCATTTCCTTTGTTTCTACTACTTCCCCCACATTCTATATCAACTCCCAAATGTTCATAACAATATTCACAAAATCGCAACGACAATCATCAATTATCTACATTTACCACAATTCACCATTTCCCTTCAATTTCTCCACCATTATAGTTATAGCTCACTATCGCGTTTTCTCATATATAATACTTATTCCATGGTCTAGATGTCCTTTATAACATATTTACAATTACAACATATCGATAATCATGACTCAATCCAAACCTTTACCCAACAATGTCACTATTCCCATATTTATGACCCATTTTCTACCTCCTTCTACAATCTAAATGTTTCAACTTTTCAACACCTTAAATAACATGTAAATACCATAAAACTCACCTTGGATGGTGGATGAACAACCCTTGAGTGGAACTCCTCTTCTTGCACCAAAACCCTAACTCTCTTCTCTTGAGTTTTCTTGGTGTAGATGAACTTTTAATGGGTTTCATACACTTGATTTCATGGATTCGGTGTAGTTGATCATGGATTTCCTTTGATTTCTTGTGGATGAATGATGGAGAAGGTTCTAGAGGTTTCTTGAAGAGAGGAGAGTGGAAGATGAAATGAAATAAAATGAGGGAATGGTCCTTATATTCAATCATGAAATCAGTCCCGACCGAGATATACGGTACGATCGACGGGGCGTCGATCGGATCGGCGGGGCGTCGATCTGGTCGTTGAAGTCGTTAAATTTCCAGTGAGCAATCTGTTGTTTCCTCTCATTCTACGGTCAGAAGGACGGTTCGTCGAACTGATCGACGGAGCGTCGACCTTGTTCGTCAAATGGTCTTCTCTCTAGCTCAATTCTACGACACAATCGACGAAGCGTCGACTCATCCGACGGTAAAAAGAACGACCATCGAACCCCCCTTTCGCAGAACTGCGGTGAAGTTTCATTTAATGAACTTTTCTCCCTTGCCTCTAACTTCTTTGGAATCTTAATTACAATTATTAAGTATCCCTTCTTACTTGTAGGGACGTCATGTACACCTTAAATTACGTTAGTCCGTTCACCGCTCAGCAACCCAAAGTTCCGAGGTGTAACATTCTCCCCCCCTTTTTGGAACATTCGTCCTCGAATGTTAAGTACTCGGGAACTCTACAAAAATTTCGCCAGAGTTTCCCCTGTAATATGGCGCTACCATCCTGTCACAACAACCCATAATAATTCTGCCTCACAGGGCTACAACACAATAAAACTATAAATTGACCACACACGACCCAAAGCACGAAAAGTAAGCGCACATACCTTATATTGTTGGCATTTCATCTTGAACCTCTCTTGGGGGTTGGAATAAATGCGGGTACTTGAACTTCATACTCTCTTCTGTTTCCCAAGTCATCTCTTCTCGATTGTTGTTTCACCACAAGACTTTTACTGAAGCTATTTCCTTGTTTTGAAGTCTTCGCACTTGCCTGTCCAAAATGGCAATGGGCACTTCTTCATATGCTAGATTTTCTGTCACTTGCACATCATCTATTGGAAAAATTCTCTTGGGATCCCCAACACACTTGCGGAGCATTGTGACATGAAAAACTGGGTGAACTGATTCAAGCTCTGAAGGCAAGTTTAATTCATGGGCTACTTGGCCCACCTTACGGATAATTTTATAGGGTCCAATGTAGCGGGGACTCAATTTCCCTTTCTTGTCAAATCTCATCACCCCTTTCATTGGCGACACCTTCAAAAATACCCAATCATCAACTTGAAATTCTATGTCTCGCCGGCAGTTGTTCGCGTAAGATTTTTGGTGACTTTGGGCTGTCAGCAATTGATCTCGGATCACTTTGACTTTTTCTACTGCTTGCTGAACCAATTCAGGGCCTATTAACTGTACTCCCCCTATTTCGAACCATCCAATTAGGGACCTATACTTTCTTCCATATAAAGCTTCATACGGAGCCATTTGAATACCGGAATGATAGCTATTGTTATATGCAAACTCAATAAAGGGTAGGTGATCATCCCAACTACCACTGAAATCCAGCACACATGCTCGGAGCATATCTTCCAAGGTCTGAATAGTACGCTCGGCTTGCCCATCAGTTTGCGGATGAAATGCCGTGCTGAGCCTTACTTGAGTACCCAAACCTTCCTGGAAAGATTTCCAGAACTTGGCTGTATATTGTGCTCCTCTATCTGTAATAATGGATAGTGGAATACCATGAAGTAGCACAAATTCTTTGAGATACAACCTCACATAATCTTCTGCTGAGTATGTAGTCCTGACTGGAAGAAAATGAGATGCCTTTGTTAATCTGTCCACAATTACCCATATAGAATCATGCTTGCCTCGGGAATGAGGTAACCCCACAATAAAATCCATATTGATCACTTCTCACTTCCAAGTAGGGATTTCCATTACTTGCAATAATCCTCCTGGCTTTTGATGTTCGATCTTTACTTGTTGGCAATTTGGACATTGGGCTACAAATTCTGCTATGTCTCTCTTCATGCCATCCCACCAATATATCAATTTGAGGTCGTGATACATCTTTGTCCACCTGGGTGAATAGCATATCGAGAATAATGGGCTTCTTCCAGAATTCGTCGGCACAATTCTACAACATTCGGAACACATAGCCTGCCTTGGTATCTAAGAATCTCATCCATCGAAGTTTTAAATGGGGATCTCTCTTTTTCATGAAGTGTGTCTCTATACTGGTTCAATTGGGGATCTTCATACTGACGCTTTTTCACTTCCACATTCAGGGACGAAACCGTGGGATTGTTAACACTAACTCTTGCACTACCTGAATCGATTAGACGTACACCAAGGTTAGCTAGCTGATGGAGCTCATGAATCAATTCTTTCTTCTTCGAAGGAACTTCGCATAAACTGCCCATTGACCGGCGGCTAAGCACATCAGCTACTACATTTGCTTTTCCAGGGTGGTACAAAATATTCACATCGTAATCTTTCAATAACTCTAACCACCGCCTCTGCCGCAGATTTAAATCCTTCTGCTTGAAAATGTACTGAAGGCTCTTGTGGTCTGTATAGATATCAACATGTACGCCATACAAGTAATGTCTCCATATCTTTAACGCGTGAATAACTGCAGCTAATTCGAGGTCATGAGTTGGATAGTTCTTTTCATGCTTCCGCAGCTGTCTCGAAGCATAAACAATAACTCTACCGTGCTGCATTAACACACATCCTAACCCAACACCGGAAGCATCACAGTATACCACATAACCATCTGACCCTTCTGAAAGTGTTAAGACTGGAGCTAAGGTTAATCTATCCTTCATCTCTTGGAAGATGTGTTCACAAGCATCATTCCACTGAAATTTAGCTGACTTTTGGGTTAGCTTCATTAATGGAGCTGAAATAGACGAAAACCCTTCGACAAACCTTCTGTAGTATCCTGCCAATTCCAAAAACCTGCGAACCTTAGTAGGCGTCGTAGGCCTTGACCAAGTCTTCACAGCCTCAAATTTCTGAGTATCAACTCGAATACCATCATCTGAAATAACATGGCCCAGAAATGTTACGGAATTCAGCCAAAACTCGCACTTTGAAAATTTTGCATATAATTCTCGAGCTCGAAGAATTCCAAGTACGATACGTAAATGATCCGAATGCTCCGATTCTGTGTGAGAATACACAAGAATATCATCAATGAATACTATCACAAATAAGTCCAAGAGTGGCATGAACACATTATTCATCAAATTCATAAACACGGCCGGAGCATTAGTCAACCCAAACGACATCACCCGAAACTCATAAAGGCCATATCTTGTTCTGAAGGCTGTTTTAGGAATATCTTCTTCTTTAACCCTCACTTAATGATAGCCCGACCTCAGGTCTATTTTAGAAAACCACTTGGCACCCTGTAGTTGATCAAATAAATCATCAATCCTTGGTAGAGGATATTTGTTCTTTATCGTCACCTTGTTCAACTGCCTATAATCGATGCACATTTGTCGGGAACCATCTTTTTTTCTCACGAACAAGACTGGTGCTCCCCACGGCGATGAATTGGGTCTAATAAACCCCTTTTCTAGCAAATCTTTCAACTGCGCCTTTAGCTCTTTCGATTCTGCCGGAGCCATTCGATAAGGAGGAATAGAAATTGGCTTGGTGTCCGGCAACACATCAATGGTAAAGTTAATTTCTCTTTCTGGAGGAAGACCTGGAAGGTCATCAGGAAATACATCCGGAAATTCATTCACTACCGGAACGGATTGGAAATATGGCGACGTTGCTTCGGTGTCATGTACTAGGACTAGATGATAAACATAGCCTTTAGCTATCATCTTCCTTGCCTTAAGGTAGGAAATAAACCTACCTTTTGGAGATGCTGTATTACCCTTCCATTCAAGCACGGACTCTCTCGGAAATTGAAATCGAACTATTTTCATTCGGCAATCAACATTAGCATAGCATGAGGCCAACCAATCCATACCCATAATCACATTGAAATCTAGCAGTTCCAGCTCAATTAAATCAGCTTTGGTCTGGTGATTGCATATCACAAGTACACAATTTTTATACACTTGTCTATCTATCACGGGATCACCAACCGGAGTAGTTACCTCAAAAGGTTTGATTGGCTCAGGTTTCACCCCAATACGACCAGCAACATACGGGGTAATATAGGAAAAAGTAGAACCCGGATCTATCAAGGCATATACATCATGGGAAAATATGCATAATGTACCTGTAACCACATCTGGGGAGGACTTGAGATCCTGTCGTCCGGCTAAAGCGTACACACGGGGCTGAGTGGCACCTGAAGTAGATGCTCCCCCTCTGCCTCTACCTCGACCTGCTGGGATCTGGGGAGTCTGCCTTACTGGGCGCACTGAAGATGAACCAACTGCTGATCCTGTGGGCTAAACCCCAACTCTACCGCTCGTCGACGGGCAATCTCGCATCATATGCCCAACCTGACCACAGGCATAGCAAGCATCCGAACCTTGACGACATTTTTCGGAATGTAGTCTACCACACTGGCTGCATCGCTGTACTGAGGGTCTCCTCTGACTATAATCTTCCCTGAACTGAGAATCTGAGGCCCTCGATCTCTGGCCCTGCCCTGAACGAAAGGAGCGATCAAATCTCCTACCTGTAAATCGAGGAGGTGCACTAGTCACCGAATGGCCTGAGTGCCTAGAATATGTCTGTCCTGATGCCCCTCTATAATCACTGCCTGCCCCCATAGATCTGGCCCTCTTGATTTGCCTTCTATCAATGTCGCGATCACCTCTTTGTGGTTGTTGTCGTCCCTCCAAGTTCTGGGAGTGGGCTTGTATTCGGGAAATATCCATCCCTTCTTGTAACGAGGCCGTTAAACAATCCTTGAACAAATGTGGCCCCAAGCCACTCACAAACCTGTGCACCCTATCTCCCATATCGGCCACCATGGTCGGGGCATATCTAGCCAAGGAATTAAATTGCAGGCTATACTCCCGGGCACTCATATTTCCTTGCTTCAAATTTAGAAATCTATCTGCTCTAGCTCGGCGGACCTTAGGTGGCAAATAATGGTGAATGAAAGCATCTACGAATTCTTGCCAAACGGGAGGAGGCGCATTCTCTTTTCTCAATGCTATCCAATTATTATACCACAATATCGCCACATCTCGGAGTCTATAAGATGCCAACTCCACAGATTGAGTCTCGGAGGCATGAATAATCTTCAAGGTCCTCAAGATCTCATCAATGAAACCTTACGGGTCTTCATCCGGCTTTGACCCGAAAAACTCCGGAGGATTTAAGCTCATAAAATCATGGGCTCTGGTACTAGCTGACCGATCACTTGGGCCCGTATTTTGTCACTGTGCCTGGGCGGCAACCAACTGTGTCAATAGATGAATGACCTCGGTCACTTGTTGACCCGAAGCAACCGGTGGAGGAACTGGAGCTGAAACTCCTCCTCGTTCTTCTACATTGGGCGGGGTAGAGGAAGTATTAGATAGGGCCTCATTGTGTGACTCGCCCTTTTCTACATTCATTAGCGGCTCTCTTTCTACCCACCTTTTTGTCGTAGTCTTGCCCTTCTGGGCGGCTGTAGTTTTTCCCTTTGGCGGCATTTCTGAAAACACAACACACTATTAGGGAGGATAAAATCTTATACACGGCTCTACCGCACGATCTCATAAGAAGAAAGATGGTCATTTTTCTTAAATGCCCTATAGCCTCCTGTTTATTGATGTGGCCCGCAACACACCATAAACAAGACTCTACTAGACACGGCTCGTAGACACTCCCTAGGACTGAACTGCTCTGATACCACTTTTGTCACGACCCGGCTAGGGGCCGTGACCGGTACCCGGGGCTCACCACCGAGCACCACTCGTTCTACTACTCATCATGCTCATTAAACGTTCTTTTATCAAAATTATACTCAAATTATAAGAAAATCATATTTCATTTAGTAACATAAATACTTTTATATGCACAAGCCTTTTGGTCATCAAAAGGAAATATATATATATATATATATATATATATATATATATATATATATATATATATGCATAGTAGCAACCTCGTGAGACCATATAACCCATACTGCGTATCTACGAGCCTCTACTGGAGTGCTAAACATATGGTCGGGACAAGACCCAGTCGTGCCCAAAATATACATGTACATATATACCAAAAGAATAATCAATGGCACCTCCGGAAAATAGAGTGCTCTTCAAATCAGCTAACAGCTCTTACGAATCTGGATCAAGATCACGTCCCTGTCTACCTGTGGGCATGAACACAGCGTCCCAAGAAAACGGACGTCAGTACGAACATTGTACTGAGTATGAGAGGCATAAACAATAATGATACGTCAATGAAATAAAAGAGCAACAATAAGGAACATCTGTATCTGACTGTCAAATATAAAGGAAATGATGCATGCTGGCTTACTCATAATCATCATCATATCATATATGCATAAATGTATAAGTTGCCCATCCATATCAGATCGGTGTGATAATCATTAGCCTGCGTCCAGGCCTCCTGCGTCCGGGGTATCATCTCATGCCGCCCACTAGTGGTGACTGCCATGGCCATATAGGCGCGGTGTTATAACATCATCATAATATGCTCATCATAGTGCATGCATAAATACTCAAGGACAACTATACTTTATCAAGGTGACGTAAGGTCGTGATCCCTCGATTTCATTATGGAGCACTCATTAACATTATGCCTCACCTTGAAGGGAATTGTATATGAGGTGAGTGTAAGCAATAAATGACATCATTAACGTTTTAGGAACATCATATCATGAACATCTAGAATCTCTATACTTTAACTCTTACCTCGTGTAGCTATTTATGAACATAGCCTCATAGTTTTTCGGAATTTAAGAGATTCACGAAGAGGAAGGAAAGTCATGCTATAGGGTTCATGCCATAGAAAGAAAGGACTAGCCTCACATACCTTTGTCGTCTAACTATTCTATCGCTTGATCGTCCTCCTTCGTTGCTCGCGTTTCTACCTTCAAGAGGATTCGCATTAACATTAGTTACTCGGCTATAAGAACATTTTACTATTTATAGGAAAAATTGGGCAGCATTTCCTTTGTTTCTACTACTTCCCCCACATTCTATATCAACTCCCAAATGTTCATAACAATATTCACAAAATCGCAACGACAATCATCAATTATCTACATTTACCACAATTCACCATTTCCCTTCAATTTCTCCACCATTATAGTTATAGCTCACTATCGCGTTTTCTCATATATAATACTTATTCCATGGTCTAGATGTCCTTTATAACATATTTACAATTACAACATATCGATAATCATGACTCAATCCAAACCTTTACCCAACAATGTCACTATTCCCATATTTATGACCCATTTTCTACCTCCTTCTACAATCTAAATGTTTCAACTTTTCAACACCTTAAATAACATGTAAATACCATAAAACTCACCTTGGATGGTGGATGAACAACCCTTGAGTGGAACTCCTCTTCTTGCACCAAAACCCTAACTCTCTTCTCTTGAGTTTTCTTGGTGTAGATGAACTTTTAATGGGTTTCATACACTTGATTTCATGGATTTGGTGTAGTTGATCATGGATTTCCTTTGATTTCTTATGGATGAATGATGGAGAAGGTTCTAGAGGTTTCTTGAAGAAAGGAGAGTGGAAGATTAAATGAAATAAAATGAGGGAATGGTCCTTATATTAAATCGTGAAATCAGTCCCGACCGAGATATACGGTACGACCGACGAAGCGTCGATCGGATCGACGGGGCATCGATCTGATCGTCGAAGTCGTTAAATTTCCAGTGAGCAATCTGTTGTTTCCTCTTATTCTACGGTGAGAAGGACGGTTCGTCGAACTGATCGACGGAGCGTCGACCTTGTTCGTCGAATGGTCTTCGCTCTAGCTTAATTCTACGACACAATCGACGAAGCGTCGACTAGTCCGACGGTACAAAGAACGACCGTCGAACCCCCCTTTCGCAGAACTACGGTGAAGTTTCATTTAACGACCTTTTCTCCCTTGCCTCTAACTTCATTGGAATCTTAATTACAATTATTATGTATCCCTTCTTACTTGTAGGGACGTCATGTACACCTTAACTTACGTTAGTCCGTTCACCGCTCAACAACCCAAAGTTCCGAGGTGTAACATTCTTCCCCCCTTTTTGGAACATTCGTCCTCGGATGTTAAGTGCTCGGGAATTCTACAAAAATTTCGCCAGAGTTTCCCTGTAATATGGCGCTACCATCCTGTAATAATCTTCCTGGCTTTTGATGTTCGATCTTTACTTGTTGGCAATTTGGACATTGGGCTACAAATTCTGCTATGTCTCTCTTCATGCCATCCCACGAATATATCAATTTGAGGTCGTGATACATCTTTGTCCACCTGGGTGAATAGCATATCGAGAATAATGGGCTTCTTCAAGAATTCGTCGGCGCAATTCTGCAACATTCGGAACACATAGCCTGCCTTGGTATCTAAGAATCTCATCCATCGACGTTTTAAATGGAGATATATCTTTTTCATGAAGTGTGTCTATATACTGGTTCAACTGGGGATCTTCATACTGACGCTTTTTCACTTCCACATTCAGGGATGAAACCGTGGGATTGTTAACACTAACTCTTGCACTACCTGAATCGATTAGACGTACTCCAAGGTTAGCTAGCTGATGGAGCTCATGAATCAATTCTTTGTTCTCTGAAGGAACTTCGCATAAACTGCCCATTGACCGGCGGCTAAGCACATCAGCTACTACATTTGATTTTCCAGGGTGGTACAAAATATTCACATCGTAATCTTTCAATAACTCTAACCACCGCCTCTGCTGCAGATTTAACTCCTTCTACTTGAAAATGTACTGAAGGCTCTTTTGGTTTGTATATATATCAACATGTACGCCATACAAGTAATGTCTCCATATCTTTAACGCGTGAATAACTGCAGCTAATTCGAGGTCATGAGTTGGATAGTTCTTTTCATGCTTCCGCAGCTGTCTCGAAGCATAAACAATAACTCTACCGTGCTGCATTAACACATATCCTAACCCAACATCGGAAACATCACAGTATACCACATAACCATCTGACCCTTCTGGAAGTGTTAAGACTGGAGCTGAGGTTAATCTATCCTTCAACTCTTGGAAGCTGTGTTCACAAGCATCATTCCATTGAAATTTAGCTGACTTTTGGGTTAGCTTCGTTAATGGAGCTTTCACTGCAACTGAAGAGGCTCACACCTTCCATCAAACTAACCTATCAACAGAAAGAACCGAGCCATAGACAGAGAGGATGAAAGAAAGACATAGGAATTTCCCCTGAAGCTAAAGGGGCCTCCAGCTCCTCTCCCGGCCTAGTAGTTCCGCAACTATGAACTACGTCGGACTTGATTCATTTTTTGCTGAAAAGAGAAGGTACGTAGGCAGATCTCCTAAAAAAGAGTGAAGTTCCGCCCGCCCCTTTTTTGGCTGTAGGGTTGGGGTGGCTTGCTGGGTGAGACTGATAGAAAGAAAGGACGGGATGTTTTATCAATTTCCTTCCATTTGTATCTATTGAAAATTCCAACGCCAGCAGCCAACTCTAGCGTGTCAGCTTAGTTATCCTCATCAAACCACTTACTTGACACTCCTCAGCCCGAGGACAGTCTCTCAAATACACATGTTGATGTTGTTGACCCATTTTTCTTTTCTCAAATTATGTCCTTGATTTGAAGAAAACAGGGATGTTAGGTTTCGCTTTAGTCGGAAGAGCCTATCTCCTCCTCGAGTTCTAAATCAGCAGCTTGATCAGCTTAAGGGGAAGTTTCGCAGGTTTGTGAAGACAGATTCTCGTCACTCAGTTTTCAGAGCTGAGCCAACTGATTCAGTGGTCTAGAAGGTCGGAAGGAGAAGTGTTATAAGCTTTGAATGGAAGCCCCGGTAAACGACTCAAGACGGAATTCCGCTTTGTTTTTGAAGGTGATCAAAAAGATTCGACGAAAACCGGGAATACATTCGAGAGAGAGAAACTGAAATAGACGAAAACCCTTCTACAAACCTTCTGTAGTATCCTGCCAATCCTAAAAAACTGCGAACCTCAGTAGGCGTCGTAGGCCTTGGCCAAGTCTTCACAGCCTCAATTTTCTGAGTATCAACTCGAATACCATCATCTGAAATAACATGGCCCAGAAATGTTACGGAATTCAGCCAAAACTCGCACTTTGAAAATTTTGCATATAATTCTCGAGCTCGAAGAATTCCAAGTACGATACGTAAATGATCCGCATGCTCTGATTCTGTGCGAGAATACACCAGAATATCATCAATGAATACTATCACAAATAAGTCCAAGAGTGGCCTGAACACATTATTCATCAAATTCATAAACACAGCCGGAGCATTAGTCAACCCAAACGACATCACCTGAAACTCATAATGGCCATATCTCGTTCTAAAGGCTGTTTTAGGAATATCTTCTTCTTTAACCCTCACTTGATGATAGCCCGACCTCAGGTCTATTTTAGAAAACCACTTGGCACCCTGTAGTTGATCAAATAAATCATCATCCCTTGGGAGAGGATATTTGTTCTTTATCGTCACCTTGTTCAACTGCCTACAATCGATGCACAATCGTAGGGAACTATATTTCTTTCTCACGAACAAGACTGGTGCTCCCCACGGTGATGAACTGGGTCTAATAAACCCCTTTTCAATAGTATTTAACTCATTTCTTGTAGTTGTCAATGATACTCCTAACTTAATCTCGTCTTGCCATTACTTTTTGCACAACATCTTTTCCCCGTTAGGACATATTATAAGCTTATATCTCATCTCCTTTAGATTCTAGGAAAATTTCAGCGGAGTTTCCTCTATATTTGTTATTATCCCAAAATCTGCACGCAGCAAATACCAACAATGCCTCACAGGGCCAATATATGTGTACGACATATCTCAGCCACACATGACTCCCACTTTCAAGTAAAAGCACAAAGATGTTGAAACTTGCCTCATATATCACACTTCGAGATGTACCTGATCCTTTAGTGATCTGCCCTGTTATCCCTTCTTATTTACTTTCCCCTTCATCCTTCAGCTTTACATTTCAATCATACCTCAATATTCTTACCTTACTCGACACACAGCTTTCGTACTGTCGCTTATCTTTGTTCTGATTCATTCAATTTGTTTAGTTCACAAACTTATAACTGAACTTATCATCAAGAGATACCTTTAGTCAATTCCTCTGTTGTACTTACACCGACTTACCTCTATGACAACCAATCCATTATCATATAAATGCATATTCCGATAACGTAGCCTCAACGAAGGGGCTTACCTCCATAACTTTCAATGTAATCTTTCACTTTCTTCTGTCAATACCGTTCTTTTGCTGCAATCAAGGGTTAGTATAAGGAATCTCATTTCCTATGGTTTAGCTCTATCGCATGATCTTAGAGATGAAATAAGAGTAGCCATCCTAAATTCCCTGTAGCCTCCTGTTTATAAATGTGGCGCGCAACACACCATAAACAAGACTCTACTAGACACGGCTCGTAGACACTTCCTAGGACTGAACTGCTCCGATACCACTATTGTCACGACCCGACTAGGGGCCATGATGGGTACCCGGGGCTAACCACCGAGCACCTCTTATACTATTACCCATCGTACTCGTCAAGTGTTCATTCATTAATCTTATACTCAAATCATAGGACAACCATTGTTCACTTGGAAACAACATTACCTTTATATACATAAGCCCTTCGGCTATCAAAATAATATACATACAAGAAGGACATCGTGAGACCATACTATTGTCACAACCCAACCGGAGGGCCGCGACGGGCACCTGGTGCTAGCCCACCCGGACACCCCTTAACATACCTTTACATTTACATCTAGGTGAGCCACATATTGAATCATACATTCCTATTCATCAATCATACTAATCCCATTGGACAACAATACCTTTATATCAACATTAGCAACTATGCCCATATCAATGTACATAAGCCGACGAGGCTAACAAAATGATATCCAAAATATAGGCTGACAAGGCCAAACACATTTAACTATATACACACGTCTACGAGCCTCTAAGGAGAGTATGTCATATCATATAGGCGGGACAGGACCCCGCTATGCCCATAAATATGTACACAAAAGAATCGATACACAAGGTTATAGGTCCGAATGAAGTGAAGCTCCGCTATGTAGTCCCTGAGAAATATAGCTATAGATCAAGCCTGTCTCCCTGGCCACCTGCGGGCATGACACATCGTCCACAAAAAAAAGGATGTCAATACGAAGAATGTACTGAGTATGTAAAGCATGATCAATATCAATATAGAAGCATAATAAGAAACATAAGAAATAGCATAAGAAGGGAGATAGTAGAATCATCGTCATAAGCAGTTACTTGCTTTTCATAGGGACTTTCAATTTCTAATGCGAGGTTGTGTACATACATCCGTATTCGTATCCGTACTCATATCCATACTCATTTACATTGAGTATCCATAGTCGTATTCATATACATATTCTTATTCGTATTCGTATCATATCTATATCATATACATATCCATATCACATACATAACATTAACATAGCATACCCGACCGCAAAGGTTTAGTGTTTCACGTACCCGACCATGGCTTAGCTCGGTCATCATACATACCTGGCCAACCAAGGCTTTAGGGTTACACATACCTGGCCCTACCAAGGCTTCAGGGTTATCCGTACCCAACTGCAAAGGTGCGCACGCGTTACATAAATATATACATATTCTACCCGACCTTATAAGCTCGGGGTTCCATAATAGTCATACATAGACACATATACATAATAGCTCATAAGCATCTTTAGCATCATTACTATTTTCATCGTCGTCATTATCGTTATCACCATTATCGTCGTTGTCATTATCATTATCACCATCATCGTCGTTCATTACATCTATCCTTATAGGATTATTCAACATATGAGGAATTTAGTACAATCATAATACATATCAAGAATCATAAGCCTTGTAGCTTTTTTGAAGATATAATCATTTGGAGAGCATCATAGGCTCATAGAAGAATAGATATTTGGCCAAAGAACTATTCCTTATGAAAGAAGGGTTAGCCTTACATACCTTTCCGTTCAACTATTCTATCACTTGCACGTTCTCCTCCAATGCTCACGTTTTGTCCTTCATTAGAGTTATACTATAATTAGAAAATCGATAGCTAGCATACATGACTAAAGCTAGAGAAAACTGGGCAGCATCTCTTTTGTTTATGCGACTTCCTCCATATCATATATCAACTCCCAAACATCAATAATACATTCAGCACATCATAACAATACTCTTTAATCACATACATTATCCTTACTTCTCAATTCACTTCCAATTCATCCATATTCATGGTCATAGCACACTATTATATCCACTCATATACAACTTCTATCCCATGTTCTTAATGGAATAAATAACATGATTATAATCATAGCATATCAAGAATTATTACTCAACCCAAGCTACTACTCCCAAACACTACTATTCTTACCTTCAAGATCCACTTTCTATATCCTTTTACAATCCAAGTGTTTCAACTTTAAAATACCTTAAACAACATGGAAATACCATAAAATTTACCTTAGATGGTGTAGGGATTAACCTTGCGTGAAAATACTTCACTTCAACCAAACCCTAGTTCTCCTCCAATGGAATTTCTTGTGGTCCTCTAACCCTTAGAAGCTTTCTAACACATAAACACTTGATCCTAGTCTTTGATCTTTGTGTTCTCTTGGACTTGAGTGGAATATGCTTAGAGAAGGTTTTTTGAGCTCTCAACACTTGTATAATATGAAAAATGAAGTAAAAGAACCCAAGGCATCTATTTCTACAAACACTAAAAATCTGCCCGTCGGGACTTCCACGGACACTTATACGGTCCGTATAGTATTGTACGGTCTGTATAATTGGTCGTGGTTCACGAACCAGAAAATCATCTCCCTGCTGGGAGTTATATGGACACCTTAGACGGACCATATAAAGTTATACGGACCGTATAAGTGGTCGTATAACTCCATCCCTTTGAAATAGTTTTCGTCGTTTCGTTCAATCTCCAACCTTATGGAACCTTCTTAACACCTGTATAATACTTCATTAACAATCTAAGGGACGTTATAACTCTTCTCCAAAACATCATTAAGTCATCATTAACTTGGTACTCATAAATCTTTTTCGATACATAACATATACCTTGCCTTTCCTGGGCAACTTTCTTCCCTTATCTCGAATGTCTTTAAAATTTTAATTAGGGGCATCAAATGTCATTTCTCACTTATCGAAATACCGTATACTTCGTGCTCTTCATTAGTCTATTCACTGTGTATCAACGAAAAATTTTTCGACGTGTAACATTCTTCCCACCTTAAGAACATTCGTCCTCGAATGTTAGGTTCCTGGGGATTGTATAAAAATTTCGCCAGAGTTTCCCCTATAATATGGCACTACCATCCTATCACAACAGCCCATAATAATAATGCCTCATAGGGCCGCAACATAATAGCAATAGATTTTGGCCACACACGACTTAAAAGTATAAAAGGAAAACATACATACCTCATGATCTTGACGTCTCATCTTGGATCTCTTCTATGGGCTGAAATAAATGCGGGTACTTGGATCTCATAATTTCTTCCGCTTCCCATGTTATTTCTTCTCGTTTGTTGTTTCTCCATAAAACCTTAACTGAGGCCACCTCTTTGTTTCTAAGCCTCCGTACTTGCCTATCTAGTATGACAATGGGTACCTCTTCATAAGTCAACTTTTCTGTCATTTGAACATCATTTACTGGCATGATCCTAGTAGGATCTCCAACACATTTACGAAGCATCGAAACATGGAAAACTGGGTGAACTGACTCCAAATCAGGAGGTAGATCTAATTCATAGGCCACTTTTCCTACTTTGCACACAATCTCATAAGGCCCAATGTATCGGGGACTGAGCTTCCCCTTTTTGCCAAATCTCATTACACCCTTCATTGGTGACACTTTCAAGAATACCCAATCTTTCACTTGGAACTCGAAGTTCCTTCGACAATTATCCGCATAGGACTTTTGATGACTTTAGGCTGCTAATAACCGATCTTGTATAAGTTTAACTTTCTCTATGGCTTGCTGGACCAAGTCTTGCCCTATCAATTTAATCTCTCCTACCTCGAACCACACAATTGGGGATCTACACTTTCGCCCATATAAAGCCTCATACGGTGCCATTTAGATGCTAGAATGACAACTATTGTTATAAGCAAATTCAATAAGGTGTAAGTGATCATCCCAATTTCCTCCAAAATCTATCATACATGCCCGTAACATATCCTCAAGAGTCTGAATGGTACGTTCAACTTGTCCATCAGTCTGCGGGTGAAATGCCGTGCTAAGGCTCACTTGAGTCCCTAAACCCTTTTGGAAGGACTTTCAAAAATTAGCTGTAAACTGAGTCCCTCTATCAGGGATAATAGATGGTGGGACACCATGGAGTCGCACTATCTCTTTAACATAAAGCTTTGCATAATCTTCCCCCGCATATATCGTTCTGACTAGTAAGAAATGGGCTGACTTCGTGAGTCTATCCACAATCACCCATATAGAATCATACTTACGTCGAGAACGGGGTATGCCTGTAATGAAGTCCATGTTAATTTCTTCCCTCTTCCAGGTTGGAATTTCTATAGATTGTAGCAATCCGCCGGGCTTTTGGTGCTCGATTTTCACTTGTTGATAGTTAGGACATTGAGCTACGAATTTCGTTACATCTTTCTTCATCCCATTCCACCAATACATAGACTTAAGATCATGGTACATTTTCATTGCTTCGGGGTGAACAGAATAACGGGAACAATGAGCTTCTCTAAATATTTGGTGGCATAATCCTGCCACGTCAGGAACACATAATCTACCTTGGCACCGGAGAACTCCGTCTCCTGTAATCTCAAATGATGACTCCTCCTTCTGAGGGAGTGTATCTCTGTAATGAATTAGCATGGAATCTTCATATTGTCGCTCTTTCACTTCCGCTACTAGCGACGAGACTGCTGAATTCTGAATGGTAGTTCCCCTGCTACATGAGTCCACTACTCGAACTCCTACGCTAGCTAACTGCTGGAGCTCATGAGCCATTTCTCTCTTCTCTGGTCGTACATCATACAAACTTCCCATAAATCTACGGCTAAGAGCATCAGCCACAACATTCGCCTTTCCGGGGTGATATAGGATATCAACATCATAATTCTTTAGCAATTCCAACTATTGTCGTTGCTGCAAATTCAACTATTTCTGCTTGAAGATATACTGAAGACTCTTATGATCTGTATAAATATCCACATGGACTCCATATAAATAATGTCTCCACATCTTTAATGCATGAATCACTGCAGCCAATTCTAGACCATGGGTTGGGTAATTTTTCTCATGTTTCCGTAATTTCCTTGAAGCATACGCAATCACCTTACCATGTTGCATCAACACACAGCCTAGCCCAAAGCCTGATGCATCGCAATAAACAACATATCCTTCCAATCCCTCTAGAAGTGTCAGGACTGGGGCAGAAGTCAACCTCTCTTTTAGCTCTTGAAAACTACGTTCACAAACATCTGTCCATTGAAACTTAGCTGATTTCTGGGTCAGCTTTGTGAGTAGTGCAGAAATAGAGGAAAAACCTTTAGCAAACCTCCTATAGTAACCTGCTAAGCCCAGAAAGCTACGAACCTCCGTAGGAGTTGTGGGCCTTGGCCAAGTCTTCACGACCTCAATCTTTTGGCTATCTACCTGAATACCATCGGGTGTAACAATGTGCCCCAGAAATGTCACAGAGTTCAACCAAAACTCATACTTAGAAAATTTTGCAAACAACTCTCGAGTTTGAAAAACTCTAAGGACGGGACGTAAATGATCCGCATGTTCTACCTCGGATCTGGAATACACCAAGATGTCATCGATGAATACAATCACAAATAGATCTAGGAAGGGCCTGAACACATTGTTCATCAAATCCATAAATACTGCCGGTGCATTAGTTAGCCCAAATGACATTACCCGGAACTCAAAATGGCCATATCTTGTTCTGAAGGCTGTCTGAGGGATATCTTTCTCCCTAACTCTCACTTGATGATACCCAGACCTCAAGTCTATCTTTGAAAACCATTTGGCACCTTGTAATTGGTCAAATAAGTCATCAATCCTCGGAAGAAGATATTTGTTCTTAATCGTCACCTTATTCAATTGCCGATAGTCAATGCACATTCTCAAGAAGTCATCTTTCTTTCGGACAAATAATACGGGCGCTCCCCACGGGGATGAACTAGGCCTAATAAAGCCTTTCTTAAGCAAGTCTTTCAATTGCTCCTTCAACTCTTTCAATTCTGCGGGAGCCATTCTATAAGGAGGAATAGATATAGGCTTAGTGTCTGGCAACACATCAATAGCAAAATCAATCTCTTGCTCGAGAGGAAGGCCTGGAAGCTCTTCCGGGAACACATCCGGAAACTCATTTACTACAGGAACTGACTGAAGAGATGGCGGTTCAGCTTCTACATCTTGAACCCGAACTAGATGATAAATGTATCCTTTCGTGATCATTTTCTTTGCCTTTAGATAGGAAATAAACCTACCTTTTGGTGATGCAGTATCCCCTTTCCATTCTAAAACTGGTTCACCCGGAAATTGGAAACGAACCATTTTCTTTCTACAATCAACATTGGCATAGCAAGTGTCACGACCCAACCCCGTAGGCCGCGACTAGTGTCCGAGCTGGACACCCGTACGTACCCAATAACCCAAACTAGCATATAAACGAAGTATACAGATATAGAAGTTGAACGGCGTTGTTAACTATCGCAGATAAACAGATATAGTGCGTGGAAGCCGATAAGGCTGTCACAGAATATATCAACCGAAAACATAGACACAACCCACATGTATGTCTACAGACCTCTACGAATAACAACAGAATCATAAGACGGGACAGGGCCCCGTCATACCCCTGAATAACATATACATGTGCAATAGAAAAGTCTGTACCAAAATATGGGCTCCGGACAAAGGAGCACTCCCAGACAGCTGAGTAGACGTCCTAAGCGGGCGGATCAGCAAAACGAGCGTCTGTACCTGCGGGCATGAAACGCAGCCCCCGAAGAAAGGGGGTCAGTACAGAATATGTACTGAATATGTAAAGCATGGAGTACAGTAAACAAAATCATAACCGGAACAGAAAGTACAGAAAATGAGTGCAATGTCCAGAATATCAAAATGCATATTTACAAAACATAAATAATGTATGCAAAAACATATGCCATATCCGGCCCCATTATGGGACTCGGTGAACAGAACGTGGTCGCCACCCCGTCACTGGCGCCACAACATATCATACTCCAGAGTAGGGAATAGCTCCGTAACACATCATAACATATCAGATGGCCATATCATATCATATCATATCATATCATCAAACATCAGAATATGTGTACATGGCACATCATACTCCAGAACCCATGTACATGTCATACCTGCCCCCTCACATCGAGGCACGGTGAACAATGCAGTGGATTACGCGTGATAACATATCCTGGCCCGGGCTCAGTGAAGGAAGTATTGAGGCATCCACGAGTAGAGTAGTGAGAAACTAAATGCAATGTGAAATATAAATTGTTTACGATGACTCGAAAGAACAATCCAAACGATAGCTCATTTAGAAGGAAATCGGACGATAGTCATAGTATATACCTTTCGGATGTCACGGTAGATTGTGTCAAACAAAACTTCTGGGTTCGTTTGTACATATCAGAACATGTCATATGACTCAATGGAATAGGTGAAACACTTTCTTTTAATAGTCGGAACGATAGTCAAAAGTTTCCCTCGGATATCGCTCGAAAACAAGTCAAACAGGGCAATATGAAAAAGTCTCGGGAATTGTGGGCCCACCTCGGGTCAAGTCGAGGTGGCGTACGTGAATTATGGACATTGGGCCTTATGGAGTCGTCTACGAACGTTTCAAGGTAATCCGATTCTATTTGTAAAAGTTACGGACGTTTTATGGCACACGACTCTTTTAGAAGTAAAAAGTGTTTAAGCTATTTTTCATCAAAGCATAAAGTTCATAATTCAATTGCATTGAAATGAATAAGGGTCATAACTATGCTCGGATTCTAAGAATGGAGTTTTCCCCAAGACTCGTATCATAGCCTATTATGACTAGGACATGCCAAAAGAAAGAAAGGTAGGCTTGACATACCTCGTTCACTCCTTAAGCTACTCCAAACTCAAGTTCCGGATTTTCCAAGATCTACAATATGTCCATAGATATCAACATTAGCCATAGGCACTTAGGAGTTTAATCTTAAGTTAACATTTTTCTACAGAAATTTGGGCAGCATCTCCCCTATAAATTCAACATCCCCGAGAATTCAACTCGGCCAAAACATCAACAACAATACCAACAACCATACTAATAACATCACAATCAATTTGGAACGCATTATAGCGTTAATACCCTTCTTCTCCACATAGTTCATCAACATTCAGTTCAACTACGTATATTCATGCCAATATCAACGCTCACATATCCATTACTAATCCGAGATCATTCAAACACAATTTAAGAGCATTTCAAACTATCTACCCAACATTCGAACAATTCTACCAAACAACCCTACTCCACCCGAAACCTCTAATTTCCAACAAGGATAATCACAACACATTTTTACCTTCCACACTCATGAACTACGCTAACAATTCACACGTTAGCAATGTTATTCCCGCGAAAACAAGAAACGTTATTAGAATTACATTGGCCTCCAAATCAGCCCGTAATAATTCCAACATCCATTTAAGTTATCAAACTCTCATTTTCATCATAGAATACATATCAACAACAACAAAATTGCTACATAAAATAATTGATTCATTGCTCCTACACACACACATGCACATGGCCACCACACATACACCCCTATTTTCATAATTTTCACTCTTTTGTACATACTACAACATAGATGAACCATTTATAACATATAAAAGAGGATTAAATCTTACCTTTTTTTTTCTCAACTTAGCTAGGGTTGTGATTTTGCGACAAAGAGCGGTTTTCTTGTTTCAACAATTATACCACATTGAAGAGGGCCTTTGAATTAGTAGGAATACTAGAAGAATCAATTTTTTGATCAAGATTTTTGATCTTCTTTCTCTCCCTCTCTTGGCCGAAAGTTGGGGTGGTCTTTTTTTCTTCAAGCTTCTTGATTTTTCTATGAGTTGAAGATGACTTAATCTTCTTTTAATTATATACACTAAACTCCCTCATGGGCCTTGGCCCATTAAGGGGCCGGCCACCCTTGGCCCAAGGTTCAAGCCCACTCTTTTTTTTTTCTTTTCTCTTCTTTTTTTTTCCAAGCCCAATTTGTTCATGACTAATTTTTTGTATTTCGTGGAAACTATTTTTCAAGTTTCCAATTTTGCCGTTAGCCTTCCTCAACATTTCCGTATCAATATTTTCATGAACAACTTATGTATCAAACAAGATCAAAAATATTGCCTTATCTCTTACTAGTCGCAATTATCTCAAATTATCCGAATGTGCAAAATACGGGGTCTAACCGCAAGAAGCCAACCAATCCATGCCCATAATAAGATCAAAGTCTACCATTTTTAACTCATGCAAGTCAATCATAGTACGACGGTCACAAACCACAACTATACAGTTTCTATATACTCGGCTAGCTATTATCGATTCCCTAACGGGTGTACACACTTTAAAAGGTTTGATCGACTCCTGTTCGACTCTAAATCGACCCGCAATATACAGAGTAACATATGACAGTGTGGAGCCCGGATCTATCAAAGCATATACATCATGAGAAAATACAGATAATATACCTGTGACCACATCAGGAGAAGACTCAAGATCTTGACGTCCAGCCAAAGCATAAATACGGTGCTGAGGACCGCTAGAACTGAGGACTCTCCCTCTACCTCTACCATGGCCGACTGGTGCATGTGAACCTGGCCCCATAGGGTATAAAGATGATGAAGATCCGGCTACCGACCCTGAAGATTGGGTCCTACCTCTACCATGAACTGAGGGGCAATCACGCATAATATGGTATGGTCGACCACATGAATAGCAAACCTCTGAACCAAATTGGCATGGACCCTAATGTAACTTCCCACACTGAGAACATCGTGGCACGGGTGGCCTCGCCTGACCCGAATTACCTCTGAACTGAGATCCCGAAAAGCTCTGACTCGGCCCGAAATGAGTGAATTTATCAAATCTCTTGCCTGAAAACCATGGGGGCGCACTAGTCATAGAATGGCCTGAATGCCTCGAAAACTGATGTCTGTGCCCACCTCTAAACTCACTCATCAGACCCGAAGATCTGGCCCTCTTGCTATGTCCCCTATCATGCTCACGCTCACTTCTTTGTTGTTGTAGGCTTTCTTATAAATTTTGAGCATGGGCTTGAATGCGTGAAATATCCATATTGTCCTCAAGGGACGCAGTCAAGCACCTATCCATCAAATGTGGCCCTAGGCCTTTCACAAATTGGTGCACTCGGTCACCCATATCCGCTACCATGGCCGAAGCATACCTAGCAAAAGTATTGAAGCGGAGACTATACTCTAAAGCACTCATGCTTCCTGGCCTCAAATTTAAGAACTTATCCGCTCTAGCTCACCGAACTTCTGGAGGCATATAATGTCGGAGAAAAGCATCTACAAATTCCTACCCTACCGGGGGAGGCACACTGGCTCCCCGTGAAACCATCTAAACCATGTACCAATGAACTGAAACATCCCTTAATCTATAGGACGCTAATTCCACCGATTCGGTGTTCGAAGCATGTATCAAGCGAAGCGTCCTCAACATTCCATCAACAAAATTCTGAGGGTCCTCATCCAGCTTTGATCCAAAGAATTACGGAGGGTTCAAGCTAATGAAGTCATGGGCCCTTGCACTAACATCCTATCACCATGCCCTGTACTTTTCCGCTGAGTCTGGGCAGCAACCAATTGAGTAAGCAAATGAATGGTCTCTTTTACATCTTGGCCTGAAGCATTCGGTGGAGGAGCCGAAGGTGCTAGAGCTGGGGCTGAGGCTCCCTCACGCTCCTCAGAAACAGGCACTGACTGGGAGGACTGAGATTGAGCCGCATTCTGGGACTCACTTTCCTCTAAAACTGTTGGCGGTGCTCTTTCAGTCTGCTTTTCAGCCACTGTCTTGCCCTTTTGGGCTGCTGTAGCCTTTCTCTTTATACGCATCTCTGAAATACATAACACACCATTAAGGAAAAAGAAGTTCTTATGTCATAGCTCTATCGCATGATCATATGAAGAAAGAAGGTCAATCATTCCTAAAAATGCCCGCAGCCTCTTGTTTATAAGTGTGGCGCGGAACACACCCATAACCAAGACTCAACTGGACACGGCTGATAGACACACCCTAGGATAGAACTGCTCTGATACCACTTTTGTCATGACCCAACCGGAGGGCCGCGACGGGCACCCGGTGCTAGCCCACCCGGGCACCCCTTAACATACCTTTACATTTACATCTAGGTGAGCCACATATTGAATTATACATTTCTATTCATCAATCATACTAATCCCATTGGACAACAATACCTTTATATCAACATTAGCAACTATGGCCATATCAATGTACATAAGCCGACGAGGCTAACAAAATGATATCCAAAATATAGGCTGACAAGGCCAAACACATCTAACTATATACACACGTCTACGAGCCTCTAAGGAGAGTATGTCATATCATATAGGCGGGACAGGACCCCGCTATGCCCATAAATATGTACACAAAAGAATCAATACCTAAAGGTTATAGCTCCGAATGAAGTGGAGCTCCGCTATATAGTCCTGAGAAATATAGCTATAGATCAAGCCTGTCTCCCTAGCCACCTGCGGGCATGACGCAGCGTCCACAAATAAAAGGACGTCAGTACGAAGAATGTACTGAGTATGTAAAGCATTATCAATATCAATATAGAAGTATAATAAGCAACACAAGAAATAGCATAAGATGGGAGATAGTAGAATCATCGTCATAAGCACTTACTTGCTTTTAATAGGGACTTTTCATTTCTAATGCGAGGTTGTGTACATACATCCGTATTCGTATCCGTACTCATATCCATACTCATTTACATTTCGTATCCATAGTCGTATTCATATACATATTCTTATTCGTATTCGTATCATATCTATATCATATACATATCCGTATCACATACATAATATTTACATAGCATACCCGACCACGAAGGTTCAGTGTTTCACGTACCCGACCATGGCTAGACTCGGTCATCATACATACCTGGCCATCCAAGGCTTCAGGGTCCCAAATACCTGGCCCTACCAAGGCTTCAGGGTTATCCGTACCCAACTGCAGAGGTGCGCGCGCGTTACATAAATATATACATATTCTACCCGGCCTTATAAGCTCGGGGTTCCACAATAGTCATACATAGACACATATACATAATAGCTCATAAGCATCTTTAGCATCATTACTATTTTCATCGTCATCATTATCGTTATCACCATTATCGTCGTTGTCATTATCGTTATCACCATCATCGTCGTTCATTACATCTATCCTTATAGGATTATTTGTCATATGAGGAATTTAGTACAATCGTAATACATATCAAGAATCATAAGCCTTGTAGCTTTTCAAGATAGAATCATTAGAGTTATACTATAATTAGAAAATCGATAGCTAGCATACATGACTAAAGCTAGAGAAAACTGGGCAGCATCTCCTTTGTTTATGTGACTTCCTCCATATCATATATCAACTCCCAAACATCAATAATACATTCACAACATCATAACAATATTCTTTAATCACATACATTATCCTTACTTCTCAATTCACTTCCAATTCATCCATATTCATGGTCATAGCATACTATTATATCCACTCATATACAACATCTATCCCATGTTATTAATGGCATAAATAACATGATTATAATCATAGCATATCAAGAATCATTACTCAACCCAAGCTACTACTCACAAACATCACTATTCTCACCTTCAAGACCCATTTTCTATATCCTTTTACAATCCAAGTGTTTCAACTTTCAAATACCTTAAAAAACATGGAAATACCATAAATCTTACCTTAGATGGTGTATGGATTAACCTTGGGTGAAAATACTTCACTTGAACCAAACCCTAGTTCTCCTCTAATGGAATTTCTTGTGGTCCTCTAACCCTTGGAAGCTTTCCAACACATAAACACTTGATCCTAGTCTTTGATCTTTGTGTTCTCTTGGACTTGAGTGGAATATGCTTAGAGAAGGGTTTTTGAGCTCTCAAAACTTGTAGAATATGAAAAATGAAGTAAAAGAACCCAAGGCATCTATTTATACAAACACTAAAAATCTGCCCGTCGGGACTTCCACGGACACTTATACGGCCCGTATAGTATTGTACGGTCCGTATAAGTGGTCGTGGTTCACGAACCAGAAAATCATCTCCCTACTGGGAGTTATACGGACAGCTTATACGGACTGTATAAAGTTATACGGACCGTATAAGTGGTCGTATAACTCCATCCCTCTGAAATGGTTTCCGTCGTTTCGTTCAATCTCCAACCTTATGGAACCTTCTTAACACATGTATAATACTTCATTAACAGTATAAGGGACGTTATAACTCTTCTCCAAAACATCATTAAGTCATCATTAACTTGGTACTCGTAAATCTTTTTCGATACATAACATATACCTTGCCTTTCTTCGGCAGCTTTCTTCCCTTATCTTGAATGTCTTTGAAATCTTAATTAGGGGCATCAAATGTCATCTCTCACTTATCGAAATACCGTATACTTCTTTCTCTTTGTTAGTCTATTCACTGTGCATCAACGGAAAATATTCCGAGGTGTAACAACTACCCACACATACGTATCTATGAGCCTCTACTAGAGTGCTAGACATAGGGACGGGACGGGACCCCGCCGTGCCCAAAATTCATATGCACAAAACAATAAGCAATGGCACCTCCGGAATAATGGAGTGCTCTCAAGGCCTGCTAACAGCTCCTACGAGTCTGGTTCTTCTCCCTGTTTACCTGTAGGCAGGAACACAGCGTCCAAAGAAAACGGACATCAGTACGAACATTGTACTGAGTATGTAAGGCATCAACCATAATAATACATCAACGAAATAAGGAAGCATCAAATGAGGAGCAACCTGTAACTGACTATCAATTATAAAAGAAATAATGCATGTTTTCTTACTCCATAATCATCATTATATAATGTATGCATATATGTATAAGCTGCCCGACTATATAGGTACGGTGTGATAATCATTAGCCCACGTCCAGGCTTCCCGAGTCCGGGGTAGCCATCTCATTCCGCCCACTAGTGGTGTCTTCCCATGCCATCTAGACATGGTGTATATGCTGCCCGCCTTAGCGGTGTCTGCCCGGCCATATAGGCGCGGTGTAATATCATCATCATGTACTCATCATAATGCATGCATAGTAACTCAAAGACAACTATTATTTATCGGGGTGACATAAGGTCATGAACCCCCGATTTCATTATGGAGCATTCATAAGCATTCTGCCTCACCTTGAAGGAATTAGCATATAAGGTGAGGTTATACAATAAACAACATCAATGGATCGTAGTTAACATCATTAGCTTTTGTAGAAACATCATATCATTAACTCTAGAATCTTTGGACTTAAGCTCATCATCATCATGTTCATAACATCTCTTATCTTTAACTCATATGGCTATTCATGAACATAGACTCTTAGTTTTCCGAACTATAGGAAATTCATGGAGAGGTAGGGAAAATAATATTATAGGAATCATATAAGGATCATTAGCTTCGTAGGAATGTCATATCATGAGCTTGAGGACTTCTAGACTTAGATTCATCATTAGTATTGTCATGCTCGTAACGTATCTCTTTTGTTTATCTTGTATGAAGCTCTTTATAATCGTAGACTCATAATTTCTGATATGTAGGAAAATCATGGAAAGATAGGAGGATTCATGCAATAGGAGTCATGCCTTAGAAAGAAGGGACTATCCTTACATACCTCTTTCGTTTAACAATTCTATCGCTTGATTGTTCTCCTTCAATGCTCACGTTTCTACCTTCAAGAGAATTCGCATTAACATTAGCTAATCGATTATATGAACGTGCTTACTAAAGCTAGAGAAAATTGGGTAGCATTTCCTTAGTTTATACAACTTTTCGCCTATTACATATCAACTCCCAAACATCCATAACAACATTCACAATATTATAAGCAACAATCATCATTCATCTACATTATCCACATTTCACAATTTCATTTCAATTCCTCCATAATCATGGTCGCAGTATACTAGTACGTTTTCTCACATATAATTCTTATCCCATGTCCTTAATATCATTTATAGCATGCTTGCAATCACAACATATCAATATTCATGACTCATTCCAAACTACTACTCACAATCTCATTATTCACATCTTTGTGACACATTTTCTATCTCCTTTCATAATCAAGTCTTTCAACCTCTCAATATCTTAAACAACATGGAATGATCATAAAACTTACCTTAGATCGTGTAAGAATAAGCCTTGATCAGAGATACTCCTCTTGCACCAAAACCCTAGCTTCACTTCTACTTAGATTCCTTGTCTTGGATGAACTCTAGTGAGCTTCTTACACTTAACTCTCTTGGTTTGATGAAGTTGATCTTGCATCTCTCTTGAGTTCTTATGGAAGAAGTGTGTGGAACCCACTAGAATCCTTGAGAGAGATGAAGAAGTGTGGGAAATGAAATTAGTGAAGTGGGATCACATTTATATAATTGAACTTAACTCAGCCGTCGGGACTTCCACGGACACTTATACGGTCCGTATAACATTGCACGGCCCATATAAGTGGTCGTGGTTCACCACCAGGCAAACATCATCTCTTCTGGGTGTTATACAGACCCTTATACGGACTATATAATGTTATACGGACCGAATAAGTCGGTCGTATAACCCCATTTCCCTGAAATGATCTCTGTCGTTCATTTGATCTCCAATCCTTATGGAACCTTCTTGACACTTGTTTAACACCTCGTTATCAATCTAAGGGACATTATTAATCTTCTCCAAAACATCATTAAGTCATCATTAATTCGTTACTCATAAATCCTTTCCGATACGTAACGTATGCCTTGCCTTTCTTGGCAAAATTTCTTCTATTACCTCGAATGCCTTCGAAATCTCAATTAGGATCATCCGATGCTATTTTTTACTTATTGAAACATTGTATACTTCGTGCCCCTCGTTAGTCTATCCACTGTGCATCAACGAAAATTTTTCCGAGGTGTAACACTCGAGACATAGAATCATCATTATCCTTATCGTTATCATGGCACCTCTCTTATCTTTGTCTCATCTGAAGCTCTTAATATTCATAGACTTATAGCTTTCGAAATATAGGAAAGTCATGGAAGGAATAAGGAAATCATTCCTTAGAAAAGAAGGGGCTATCCTTACATACCATTATGTCTCTTTAATGACTAAGCGTTCCCCTTCCAAGCTTACAACTCTACCTTCAAGGGAATTAGTACTATGGTTAGATAACCGAAAACATACTTTAGGTCTCAATTAACAATCTAAGAGCTAATGAAAATTGGGCAGCATTTCCTTTATTTCAACCACTTCCTCCATATAATAAACAACTCCCATACACCAATAACAACACCCACAATATCATAATCAACCAACTTCATTAAGCTAGACATCATTAAATTCTCCAAATTCCCTCTCAAAGTCATCCATAACCATATTATTACACAACGTCGTATTCATTCACATATAATGCTTCTTCACTATTCTTAATATCATTCATAACAATATTATATTCATAACATGTCAAGAACTATGATTCAAGTCATGTTACTATTCAAAAATACCATTATTTTCACATTTGAGTTCCATATTCTACTTTCCTCCTCAATCCAAGTCTTTCAACCACTCAATATTATTATTAACATGAAATGAACATAAAACTCACCCTTGATCATGTAGGAACAATCTTTGAATGAAGATACTTCACTTGGCGAAAACCCTACCTTTAATTTCAAAGGAATTCTTGATTTCCACAAGCCCTAGAGAACATCCTTGCACTTGATTCCACTAATTTTTGGTGTTTAATCTTTGATTTATCATGGGTTTATGTTGATATAGTGTGAAGAAGGTTCTAGATGTGTGGAAAGGGTTGGAGAAGATGAGAAATGAGTAAAAAAAATGAGCTTGGGTCATCCAAATGTTAAAAAAAAAATCTGACCCATCAGGAAATTATACGGTACAAACGACGAAGCGTCGATCTGACCGTCGAAGTCGTGAAATTTCCAATGAGCAACTTTCATTTCCCTTCATTCTACGATGAGAAGGACGGTCCGTCGAACTGATCGACGGAGCGTCGATATGCTCCGTTGAATGGTTTTTGCACGAAATCAATTCTACGGCACAATCGATGAAGTGTCAAACCGTCCGACAGCACAAAGAACAACCGTTGAACCTTCTTTTCGCGGAACTGCAGTGAAGTTTCATTTTGACGAACTTTCTTCCCTTTCCTCATATGTCTTCGGAATCTTAATTAGAATTATTAAATATCTCCTCATCTTTGTAGGGATTTTGTGTAAAACTTAACTTGTGTCAGTCTAATCACCGCACAACAACGTGAAACGTCCAAGGTGTAACAATCCATTTCTTCGGTCTTATGCTCTGAGCCCTCATCATCTATGTCCACTGCCCTCTCTCACTCTATCATTTTTCTTTAATCAATTGTTGACCATAGGAAACAAAACCAGTTTGGGTCCTAAGTGATAATAGAATGGATAAACTTGATCTTTCTTTACCCATCCTTGCCGTTTACTCTTCTTCTTCCAAGGACCGGGTCCCTTGTCTCTTGGTCTGTTTTCAAACACCTCCCTTCTTCTCTGTTCAGCCCGAGCTCTTGCTTTGCCTCATGTCTCATAATAACTAGTATGGTCATAATAAGAGTAACTCCATTTTTCATACCCAGCTCTGCATTTCCCCTGAGTATTGTGTGAAATTCTGGCTCTTTCTGCACAAATGCTTTTTTTCACATCATAACAAGCACGGACTGTAGTAGCTTCACTAAAAGGCCATGTCCAAAGATATGACATCTCAAGATCAGTCTCATCTTTCTTCACCTCCTCCTGAATCATCTTATTCCTTTCAGGTTAAACAATGAGGTTCATTTTAGCCTTTTCAAGATTTTCTTCAATCTCAAAATGAATCTCATTTATTCCATGTTTTACCCTGGAGGGAGTGTTCAATTGCTTCTTCATTTGACTGATCAGTAGAGCATTGTCTCTGGTTGCCATCTTAACACGCTCCTTTAGATTTACTATAATGATAGCCATGTCATCTCTAGCTTGTTTCAATACACTAACCTTCTCACATAGAGACGTTTTCTTATTTACCAACCTAAGACGGTCAACAACAACAAGTCTATAAAAATAGCAGTTTCTCTTGAAAGTAGCTTTCCAGACCCTTTTGAACACCAAGAAAGTTTACCTCTTGATCACTATCACATTCAGATGCAACAATTACAAAGATAAAGACATCTTTTGAGGCTTTGTCAGTGTCCATCATGGGTATCTCCTCTGCTGCAGCATCATCTTCTAATTTATTTGAGGAGTCTTCCCACACAGCTAAGGCTTGCTTTACTGGGATATCAGCATCAGCTTTGTAGTTAACCTTGTCATCAGGGACCTGGTCTTCTTCTGCATCTTCCCCTTGATACTCTTGAAGTTGGAAGGAATATGTTTTCACACTTCGACCAGGTTTCCCACATTTTTTACAGCAAGGTTTTCTTTGATAGTTCTGCTGCTGCTTTCTATCTTTGACAACCTTCTGGAGATGGCAGCAATTGTAAGCTCAAACTCATCTGAATCACTTTTAGTCTTAAGGCTTTGTAGTCTCGAGCTTTTACCTTCTTCTTTGTATGGTGGAATAGCCATGAGAGATCCTTTCTAGGTGTTACCCATTTAGAAAGAACCCACTCTGATACCAATTGATAGAACTGATGCGTCCACCAAAATAGTCTAGAGGACCAGGTCTATGAACTGTTTAACAGTTAAGTGCAGAAAGGTAAATAACACAAGATGTTTTACGTGGAAAACTCCTTACTCAAGGGATTAAAAATCACGACCTACCTCTTGTAGGCTCTCAGCTTCACTAGACTGAGCAAAGTGTTAGGTTACAAGTTTTTGTCCTCGAAATTTGTTCCTAATTCTACCCCTCACAACACCTCTATTGTAGGGAAATCTAGGTCACTAATCTCCCCTTACAAACAACTCTACAACCTTCCCCCTTTTTACTCCTCTAGGTCGAGAAACTAATACACCTAGACTATCCTACAATCCCGGTGTACCACTCAAGGGAACCCCTTGAGAATTAAACCCAAAATGACTGACTCTAGCCAAAGTGTTAACACACTGTTTGAAAACAAAGAAAAAGACAATACCTACAAACAACCCTTCTTCAGAGGAGTGTAGGTTTACAATACATAGAACAAGGAACAAAGAATCTCAACAAACCTAAGGATTTAAAGTGTCTTCAGTTCTGGGATCTGATCCTTCGGCTTGTTGAGGCTTTGCTCTTTGGAGCACCTTGAGAAAGGTGGCGGCTACACTTGAGAGAAAAATAACCTTTTTAGATTTTCAAGTGTTAGGTCAAATAATCTAAATATGTTGAATAAATATGAGGCCAAGGAATGAGCATGTGAGGAATATGTGACCATGGATAGTGACCTTACAGAAGACTTAGCCTTTTGGCACATATACAACTGTTCTACTACAGTTTTGCGAGAACAGTGTAGCAGCTTTACAGCTGTTATTGTGCTATGCTACTCTCATGGAAACTAGTAAAAGGACCTGGTCCCTTGTTTGTTTGTCAAATCATCAAAACTATGGAATCTTATAACTCATAGACATCATATCTTAAGTGCAAAAATCACAGCTGCCAATTATTTTCATGCGCCTTAAGTTGTCTAGATGCATAAGCCACAACTTTACCATGCTGTATAAAACACATCCGAGACCAATTCCTGAAGCATCACAATATACAACGAACCCTTCAGTTCTTTATGGTAACATCTAAACTGGAGCAGAAGTCAATATTTTCTTTAACTCTTCGAAACTCTGTTCGCATGCATTAGACCATTGAAATTTAACCTTTTTCTGAGTCAACCTCATCAACAGAGCTGAGATAGAGGAAAATCCCTCTACAAAACGTTTGTAATAGCCTGCCAGACCCAAGAAACTTCTGATATCTGATGTTGAGATGGGTCTGAGCCAGTTCTTAACAGCGTTAACTTTCTGAAAGTCCACTTTAACACCTTCGCCTGAAATCACATGGCCTAAGAATGCCACTGGCTTTAGCCAAAACTCGCACTTTGAGAATTTTGCATAAAGCTCACGATCCTTGAGTATCTGCAATACTATTCTGAGATTCTCCACATGGTCAGCCTCACTACGGGAATATACCAGAATATCATCAATAAACACAATGACGAATAAATCAAGATAAGGCTTGAAGACCCTGTTCATAAGGTCCATGAAAGTTGCTGGTGCATTCGTCAACCCAAACGACATGACAAGAAATTCAAAATGACCATAGCGCGTTCTCAAAACGGTTTTCGGAATATCAACTTCCTTAACCTTTAACAGATGGTAACCTGATCTGAGGTCAATCTCATGAAGTTGATCAAATAAGTCATCTATTCTGGGAAGAGGGTACTTGTTCTTAATGGTGACATTGTTCAACTGGCGATAATCTATACACATATGCAAAGAACCATCTTTCTTTTGGACAAACAAGATCGGTGCGCCCCAAGGTGAGGCACTTGGCCTTATAAATCCCTTGTCGAGAAGATCCTTCGACTGAACTTTCAACCCCTTTAACTCTGCTGGGGCCATTCTATACGGCGGAATAAATATCCTCTTAGTGCCAGGATGTAGGTCAATCCCAAAGTCAATTTCCCTATCGGGAGGAACTTCGGGTAGATCATCTGGAAAGACTTCTAGAAACTCGCTGACAATTGGTACCGACTGGAGAGTCGGAGCCTGGGCATTTGCATCCCTGACTCGAACTAAGTGGTAAATATAACCCTTGAAAATCATCTTTCTGGCTCTAAGATAGGAAATAAATCTATCCCTGGGTGCTACTGAACTTCCCTTCCATTCTATAAGTTCATCGGGAAGATCAAAGTTTACTGTTTTGGTTCTACAACCCACTAAGGCATAACATGATTCTAACCAATCCATACCCATGATTACATCAAAATATATCATTTCTAAATCTACTAAGTCTGCTATGGTTTTAAGATGATAGACTAACACTGGACAACCCCTATAAATATGTCTAGCTATAACTGATTCCCCAACTGTGTGGCTACTTCAAAGGGATCACGCAACTGTTCGGGTTCTATCACAAATTTCTCAGCAATATAAGGGGTTACATGAGATAGAGTGGATCCTGGGTCCATAAGAACAAAAACATCGAAGGTGAAGACTGTTAGCATGCCTGTGACAACATCTCCATGGGTCTCTGTATCCTGATGTCCTAACAGTGCATACAGACAGTTCTGACCACGGCCTATATTTCCATACTTTGCTGCCCCACGCCCTTGCTGGGCTTGGAAATTTCGAGGAACTGCTGAATTAGTGGACTGAGCTACATTACTGTTACCTCCGGTATTCTGTCTTACTGACGGACAATCCCGCAGAAAATGACCTAGCTGACCACACCTAAAAGAACCATCCATGCCCGAACGGCATACTCCCGAGTGCTTCTTACCACAAGTGTTGCAAGTAGGGTGTTGGAAACCACGATCGGTCACGCTGGCTTGTGACTGTGAGCCTGTTGTTCTGAAGTTTTGGCCTTTTTTATTAAACTTGGACCTCTGAGATAGAGCACTAGCTGTAGACGGAGCAGTTCCTGATGACCTATTCTTAAATAACTGACGGTTTCCACCTCCTTGAGATCCTCCCAAACTGAAAGTACCAGTAGACTTAGGCCTCTTGTTGAACTCTCTATCTTTCTGCTTCTGCAAGGCTTCTTCTTCCATCAACCTAGTCTCGTTACCTTGCCAAATGTCAATATCTTGGAAATAGTCATCTTGACGTTTTGAGCAGCTATATTGGCATCCATGTGCAATTCGGGTTTAAGCCCAAGTACAAACCTTCTAACCACGGCCCTCATATCGGGAACAATGTGAGGAGCATGTTTGGACAATGACACGAACTTGAGATAATATGTCCCGACCCGACTAGGGGCCGCGACGGGCACCCCTTAGCGTACCTTTACACTTAAATCTAGGTGAGTCACATATTTAAACATACATTTCTATTCATCAATCATACTAGTCCCATTGGACAACAATACCTTTATATCATCATTGACATCTATGCCTATATCAATGTACATAAGCCGACGAGGCTAACAAAATGAAATCCAAAATATAGGCCGACAAGTCCAAACATGTCTAACCATATACACATGTCTACGAGCCTCTAAGGAGAGTATGTCATATCACATAGGCGGGACAGGACCCCGCTATGCCCATAATTATGTAAACAAAAGAATAAGTACCCAAAAGCTATAGCTCCGAATGAAATGAAGCTCCGCTATGTAGTCCCTGAGAATGTAGCTATGGATCAAGTCTGTCTCCCTGGGCACCTGCGGGCATGACGCAGCGTCCACAAACAAAAGGAAGTCAGTACGAAGAATGTACTGAGTATGTAAAGCATGATCAATATGAATATAGAAGCATAATAAGCAATATGAGAAATAGCATAGGAGAGGAGGTAGCAATATCAACGTCATAAGCACTTACTTTCCTTTCATAGAGACTTTCCATTTCTAGTACGTAATTGTGTACATACATCTGTATCCATATCCGTACTCATTTACATTGCGTCCATAATCGTATTCATATACATAGTCTTATTCATATTCATATACGTATCATGTTCGTATTCATACTCATATCTATATCACATACATACCCATATCATATACATAATATTTACATAGCATGCCCGACCATGAAGGTTCGGTGTTTCATACATACTTGGCCAACCAAGGCTCAAGGTTACACATGCCTGGCCCTACCAAAGCTTCAGGGTAATCCGTACCATCTGCAGAGGTCTGCGCGCGTTACATAATCATATACATATTCTACCTGGCCTTATAAGCTCGGGGTTCCATAATAGTCATACATAGTTACATGTACATAATGGCTTATAAGCATCTATACTGTTAATATCACTATCATCATCGTCATCGTTATCGTTATCGTCATTCATTACATCTATCTTTATAGGCTTACTCATCATATGAGGAACTTTGTACAATCGTAGCATATCAAGAATCGTGAGCTTAATAGCTCGGAAGATCGAATCATTTGAAGGACATCATAGACTTATAGAAGATTTAGATGTTTGGCCAAAGAACCATGCCTTATGAAAGAAGGGTTAGCCTTACATACCTTTCCGTTCAACTATTTACCACTTGCACGTTCTCCTTCAACGCTCGCGTTTCTACCTTCATTAAAGTCATACTATCATTAGAAATCGATAGCTAGCATACACGACTAAAACTAGAGAAAATCGGACAGCATCTCCTTTATTTATACGACATTCCTCCATAGCGTATATCAACTCCTAAATGTCAATAATACATTCACAATATCATAACAATATTCTTTATTCATCCACATTATCTATATTTCTCACTTCGCTTCCATTCACCTATATCCATGGTCATAACACACGACTACGTTCATTCACATACATTTCCTATCCAATGTTCCCAACATCATTTATAACATATTTATATCACGACACATCAAGAGTCATGACTCAATTCAAGCTATTACTCAAAATGGCACTATTCCACATTCATGACCCAGTTTTCTATATCCTTCTACAATCCAAGTATTTGAACTCTCTAATACCTTAAACAACATAGAAATACCATAAATCTTACCTTAGATGTTGTAGGAACAAGCCTTGGTTGGTAATACTTCACTTGAGCAAAAACCCTAGTTCATCTCCAATGAGACTTCTTGACTTGAATGATCTTTAATGGGTTTTTCTTACACTTGATTCACTTAGTTTATGTTGTTGATCACTATTACCTCTTGAATTATTGTGGAATAAATGTAGAGAGATGTTTTAGAGAGAAGGGGTGTGGTATGGAAGTGAAATGAAATAAAACTTGGATCCTTTATTTAATGAACCATTCAGTCCCCGACCAGGTATACGGACCAACATACGGTCCATACATTTTATACGGGTCGTATGTTTGGTCCAGAGGAATGAGCCATCCTGGGCTGATTATACGGTCCTATTTTATAAGGCTAGTATGTTTGGCCATATAATCCCCAGTGTTCCGAAGCTCGTTTTCGTCGACTCGTATGACCTCTAATCCTTATGGAACCTTCTTGACACTTGTTTACCACCTCAATATCAATCTAAGTGACATTATCACTCTTCTCCAAGATATCATTAAATCCTCATTAACTCGTTACTTGTAATTCCTTTCCGATACCTTTCGTATGCCTTGCCTTCTCTTGGAAACTTTCTTCCCCTATCTCTAACATCTTTGAAATCTTATTTAGGGTTATCAAATATCGTTTCTTACTTATTGTAATACCGTATACTCGTACTCTTCACTAGTCTATTCATTTGTGCATCAACGGAAGATTTTCTGAGGTGTAACATTCTCCCCCCCTTAAGAACATTCGTCCTCGAATGTTAAGTCCTCGGGGATTCTATAAAAATTTCGCCTGAGTTTCCCGTGTAGTATGGCACTACCATCCTATCACAACAACCCATAATAATAATTCCTTACAGGGCCACAAAATAATAGCAACAGAATTTGGCCACACACGACCATAAAGCATAAAAGGAAAACACACATACCTTAAGATCTTGATATCTCATCTTGGATTTCTTCTAAGGGCTGAAATAAATGCGGGTACTTGGATTGCATAAGTTCTTTCGCTTCCCATGTCATTTCCTCTGGTTTATTGTTTCTCCATAAAACCTTAACTGAGGCCACCTCTTTGTTTCTAAGCCTTCGTACTTTCCTATCTAGTATGGCAGTGGGTACCTCTTCATAAGTCAACTTCTCTGTCACTTTAACATCATTTATTGGCACGATCTTAGTAGGATCTCCAACACATTTTCAAAGCATCGAGACATGGAAAACTGGGTGAACTGACTCTAAATCAAGAGGTAGATCTAACTCATAGGCCACTTTGCTTACTTTGCGCACAATCTCATAGGGTCCAATGTACCGGGGATTAAGCTTCCCCTTTTTGCCAAATCTCATTACATCCTTCATTGGTGACACCTTCAAGAATACTCAATCCTTCACTTGGAACTCTAAGTCTTTTCGACGATTATCCGCATAGGACTTTTGACGACTTTGAGCTGCTAATAATCGACCTTGTATGAGCTTGACTTTCTCTATGGCTTGCTGGACCAAGTCTGGCCCTGGACCATGTCTGGCCCTATCAACTTAGTCTCTCCTACCTCGAACCACCCAATTGGGGATCTACACTTTCGCCCATATAGAGCCTCATACGGTGCCATTTGAATGCTAGAATGATAACTATTGTTGTAAGCAAATTCAATGAGTGGCAAGTGATCATCAAAATTTCCTCCAAAATCTATCATACATGCCCGCAACATATCTTCAAGAGTCTGAATGGTACGCTCAGCTTGTCCATCATTCTGCGGGTGAAATGCCGTGCTAAGGCTCACTTGGGTCCCTAAACCCTCTTGGAAGGATTTCAAAAAATTGGCTGTAAACTGAGTTCCTCTATCGGAGATAATAGATGCTGGGACACCATGGAGTCGCACTATCTCTTTAACATAAAGCCTTGCATAATCTTCCGTTACATATGTCGTCCTAACCGGTAAGAAATGAGCTGACTTTGTGATTCTATCTACAATCACCCATATAGAATCATACTTACATCGAGAATGGGGTAAGCCTGTAATGAAGTCCATGTTAATTACTTCCCACTTCCAAGTTGGAATTTCTATAGCTTGCAACAATCCGCCCGACTTTTGGTGCTCGATTTTCACTTATTGACAGTTGGGACATTTAGCTACGAATTCCGCTATATCCTTCTTCATCCCATTACACCAATATATCGATTTAAGATCATGGTACATTTTCGTCGCTCCGGGGTGAACAGACTAACGGGAACAATGAGCTTCTCTTAATATTTGGTGGTGTAAACCTGCCACATCGGGAACACATAATCTGCCTCTGCATCAAAGAACTCCGTCTTCTGAAATGTCAAATGATGACTCCTCTTTCTGAGGGAGTGTATCTCTGTAATGCATTAGCATGGAATCTTCGTATTGCCGCTTTTTCACTTCCGCTACTAGCGACGAGACTGCTGAGTTCCGAATGGTAGTTCCCCTGCTACCTGGGTCGACTACTCGAACTCCTAGGCAAGCTAACTGCTGGAGCTCACGAGCCATTTCTCTCTTCTCTGGTCATACATCATACAAACTCCCCATCGATCGACGGCTAAGAGCATCAGCCACAACATTTGCCTTTTCGGGATGATATAGGATATCAACATCATAATCTTTTAGCAATTCCAACCATCGCCGTTGCCGCAAATTCAACTCTTTCTGCTTGAAGATATATTGAAGACTCTTATGATCTGTATATATGTCTATATGGACACCATATAAATAATGTCTCCATATCTTTATTGCATGAACCACTACAGCCAATTCTAGATCATAGGTTGGATAATTCTATTCATGTTTTCGCAATTGCCTTGAGGCATACGCAATCACCTTATCATGTTGCATCAATACACAACCTAGCCCAATTCCTGAAGCATCGCAATAAATAACATATCCTTTCAATCCCTTTGGAAGTGTCAGGACTGGGGTAGAAGTCAATATATCCTTTAACCCTTGGAAACTACGTTCACAAGCATCCGTCTACTGAAACTTTGCTGATTTCTGGGTCAACTTTGTGAGTGGTGCAGAAATAGAAGAAAACCCTTCAACAAATCTCCTGTAATAACCCGCTAAGCCCAGAAAACTATGAACCTCCGTAGGAGTCATGGGCCTTGGCCAAGTCTTCACGGCCTCAATCTTTTGGCCATCTACCCGAATACCATCGGCTGCAACAATGTGTCCCAGAAATGTCACTGAGTTCAACCAAAACACACACTTAGAAAATTTGGCAAACAACTCTCGACTTTGAAGAGCTCTAAGGATAGTACGCAAATGATCCACATGTTCTGCCTCGGATCTAGAATACACCAAGATATCGTCGATAAATACAAGCACAAACAGATCTAGGAAGGGCCTGAACACATTGTTCATCAAATCCACAAATATTGCTGGTGCATTAGTTAGCCCAAATGACATTACCCGGAACTCAAAATGGCCATATCTTGTTCTGAAGGCTATCTTAGGGATATCTTTCTCCCTAACTCTCACTTGGTGATACCCGGACCTCAAATCTATCTTTGAAAACCATTTAGCGCCTTGTAATTGATCAAATAAGTCATCAATCCTTGGAAGAGGATATTTGTTCTTAATCGTCACCTTATTCAATTGCCGATAGTCAATGCACATTCTAAAGGATCCATCTTTCTTCCGGACAAACAATACGGGTGCTCCCCACGGGGATGAACTAGGCCTAATAAAGCCTTTCTTAAGCAAGTCTTTCAATAGCTCTTTCAACTCTTTCAATTCTGCGAGAACCATTTTATAAGGAGGAATAGATATAGGCTTAGTGTCCGGCAACACATCAATAGTGAAATCATTCTCCCACTCAGGAGGGAGGCCTGGAAGCTCTTCCGGGAACACATCCGGAAATTCATTTACTACAGGAACTGACTGAAGAGTTGGCGATTCAGCTTCTACATCTTGAACCCGAACTAGATGATAAATACATCCTTTCGTGATCATTTTCCTTGCCTTTAGATAGGAAATAAACCTACCTTTTGGTGACGCAGTATTCCCTTTCCATTCTAGAATTGGTTCTCCCGGAAATTGGAAACGAACCATTTTCATTCTACAATCAACATTGGCGTAGCAAAAAGCCAACCAATCCATGCCCATAATGACATCAAAATCCACCATTTTTAACTCATGCAAGTCAATCGTAGTACGACGGTCACAAATCACAACTACACAGTTTCTATATACCCGGCTAGCTATTACCGATTCACCAATGGGTGTAGACACCTCAAAAGGTTTGATCGAATCCGGTTCGACTCTAAATCGACCCGCAATATATGGAGTAAAATATGACAATGTGGAGCCTGAACCAATCAAAGCATATACATCATGAGAGAATACCGATAATATACCTGTGACCACATCAGGAGAAGACTCAAGATCTTGGCGTCCAGCCAAAGCATAAATACGGTGCTGAGGATCGCTAGAACTGGAACTCTCCCTCTGTCTCTACCATGGCCGACTGGCGCATGTGAACCTGGCCCCATAGGGTGTACAGATGCTGAAGACCCAGCTACTGACCCTGATAGCTGGGTCCTACCTCTACCATGAACTGAGGGGTAATCAGAAATAATATGGCCTGGCCGACCACATGAATAGAAAACATCTGAACCCGATCGGCATGGACCCCAATGTAACATCCCACACTGGGAACATTATGGCACGTGTGACCTCGCCTGACCCGAATCACCTCTAAACTGAGATCCCGAAAAGCTCTGAGTCGGCTCGGAATGAGTGGATCTATCAAATCTATGGCCTAAAAATAGTGGAGGTGCACTGGTCATAGAATAGCCTGAATGCCTAGAAAACTGTTGTCTGTGCCCGCCTCTGATCTCACTCATTGGACCCGAAGATCTGGCCCTCTTGCTATTTCCCCTATCATGCTCGAGTTCACTTGTTTGCTGTTGTAGACTTTCTTCCAAATTCTGAGCATGGGCCTGAATGCGTGAAATATCCATATTGTCCTGAAGGGACGCAGTCAAGCACCTATCCATCAAATGTGGCCCTAGGCCCTTCACAACTCGGTGCACTCGGTCACCCATATCCGCTACTATGCCTGAAGCAGACCTAGCCAAAGAATTGAAGTGGAGACTATATGTCACGACCCAACTAGGGCCGCGACAGGTACCCGATACTATCATACCGAGCACCTCTTATCTATCGTTTGACCTTTACTACTGAGTGGGCCGTATGAACGAATACCGTCATTTCTTTACTTAACACCATCATTAGTAGCATATGTGTTAATAAACTTTGATAACATATTATACAGCAACGAGGACAAACAAGAATGCAAAATATCTGACTGTACATAGCTGTCTACGAGCCTCTAAACAAAATACATATAATAACAAGGAGGGCCGGGTGCCGCCGTGCCCGAACATGTACACAAAAGTAGTACCAATAAACTGGAGCTCCGGAACAACTGGAGCACTTTCAATGTACCGCTGGAGGAGCTCCTAGGAATCAAACCTGTCTACCTGCTTACTTGCGCGGCATGAAACGCAGCGTCTACAAGAAGGGACATCAGTACGAGTAATGTACCGAGTATGTAAGGGATGAAAAGCAGCATAACGAGAACATAAAGTATGAATAATAATATAATGAGTTCATAGAGCATATAGTAAGATAAGAGAGTAACCTGTACATATGAGTGCCCTTTTTGGACTGATGCCATGCATGCTTATCTTTCCTTTAAAAACATTTCTTTTTCATATACATAGAAAGTAGAACATGTCATCATATCATAGCGCCGAAATACGTCGGCTCCCCCACATATGGCCCGCGTCCGGGATGATAAATCACGCCAGCTGACCAGGTGGCAATGTGTGTATAGCGCAATATATCTCCCTTTCCCCATATCCCCCATATACATATACATATATCATGTCCATGTGTCATATACATATATCATATAAGCAGCATGCATGAGAGCCCGAGGAAGGTCGTGTATCTATCGGAGTGACGTAAGGTCGGTAACCTCCGATTACATTATGGAATAATCATGATCGACATGTCTCACCTTGAAGGAACTAGTATTATAAGGCGATACTATCAATAAAGAATAGCGTTAAAAGAAAACATATAATAAGATCATAAACCTCATAAGGCGTCAACTTATATTCTTTGGAGTCTTTAGAAAGTAGGGTCATATTCAAGAAATAAAGTTAAGGATCAAGAACTAACTCTATAATCTCATATTCATATTGAGCCCATAACTTGAGATTTTTAGCCATGAAACCATATTCATCATAATCATCATAGGCATATTCTCATTTTTGACAATATCGTTTACATTACAAAAACATGTCCGTCGTCATAATCATAAAAGCTTACAAAATCATAAACCTTTGTTTTGGAACAATATAGACATTTTTGGAAAATATTTACGGGTTATCAGGGATAGAATCATGCCTCAGAATCCTAAACATCTGACTTTTGAAAACAAGGAGAATATGGAAACATTTATAAAATCATAGCGCAGGAATCATGCCTTTGAAAGAAAGGGACGAGCCTTAACATACCTTGTCTGCTCCCCTAGTCGATGCAACTTAACTCTTGGCCTTCCCAAAATCTATAACAATGTTAATGAATACAAACATTAGCTATAGATATCCAAGAATCTCATCTTCAACTAACACTTTGTCTACCGAAATTTCGGCAGCATTTCCCCTGTAAATACACCATCCCCGAGAATCTAACTCGGCCAATTTTATCAACAACAATCCGAGAATTCAACTCGGCCAAACTATCAATAACAATACCAACAATCATACTAACAATTTCAACAATCAATCCAAAATATATCCTACATCAACAATGCTTGCCACACAATTCGTCGGCACTTTATGTGTATTCAATTCAATCACATATAATCCGACTAACACCAATGACCCCCCATTCAAGTTTTATCCGAAATCTTTCTAACATGATTCAAGAATACTTCAAACCATTCATATGACATTCAAAACAACCCGATTAACATACTACTTCCCCCGAGACCTTCCAACTTCAATAAGAACAATAACAACCTAATTCTTTCTTTCAAATTCAATTACAACAACCCAATAATTTACACTTTAACAACATTACACTAACAATATCATCTCCCATAAATGTAAAAACATTATATTTAATTCACATTAACTTCTAAAACAAGTTTCCCAACAACTACAACTTCACTAAGATCATTAAACTTTCATTATCAACATGGAATCCATGACAACAACAACCAAAATACTAAGGAAAATTGATCTCTTATTTCCACACAATACACACGGCCAAACACCATATATACACGGCCACAACATACATCCCTATTTTCATGATTTTCATTCACTTTTACATACTACAACATACATAATCACCCATAACATATAAGAAAAGGATTAAACCTTACATTTTTTCCTTGACTTCCCACTTAGCTATGATTTGTAACTTGCAAGAATATGGGTTTTTCTTGCTCCAAGGACCACTTCACTTTGCTAAGAACCCTTCAATTGGTAGAAAATAATTTTTGAAGAAATTTTTTCCAATGGTCTTGTTGGGTTTGGATATGGCCGAATGGCCTTAGTTTTTCTCCTTTTTTTTTTTTTGTTCTTCAAAGTTCTTGAAATTTCTAGGGAAATAAATGAATAAGATGACTTAGTCATCTTTTTATTTATCCATTAAACTTCTAGGTGGGCTAAGCCCACTCCAAATGGGACGGCCCAAATGGCCCCTTTAATTCCAAGCCCATTTTTTTTTTTTGTGTCTTATTTTGCACTTCATGAAAAATTTAATTTTTCCAAATTCCAAATTTTCCCTTAGTCTTCCTCCACATTTCCATGGGTCATATTGTGAATTTTCCTTTTTTCCCTTAACCTTTCTTAATATTTCCACTTCAAAATTTTCATACACAACTTGTGTGCTAAACCAAAAATCAAAATATAACCTCGTCCTTAACTTCCCACGATTATCTTATCCGAACGTATAAAATGCGGGATATAACACTATACTCTAAAGCACTCATGCTACCTTGCCTCAAATTCAAGAACTTATCGGCTCTAGCTCGCCGAACTTCTGGAGGCATATAGTGTCGGAGGAAAGCATCAACAAACTCTTGCCATACCGGGGGAGGTGCATTGGCTCCCCGTGAAGCCATCCAAACCGTGTACCAATGGATCGAGACATCCCTCAATCTATATGACGCTAATTCCACCGATTCGGTGTCCGAAGCATGTATCAATCGAAGCGTCCTCGACATACCATCAATGAAATTTTGAGGGTCCTCATCCGACTTTGATCTAAAGAATTCCGGAGGATTTAAGCTAATGAAGTCACGGGCCCTTGCACTAACAGCCCTATCACCTTGCCCTGTACTTTGCCGCGGAGTCTGAGCAGCAACCAATTGAGCAACCAAATGAATGACCTTTTTTACATCTTGGCCTGAAGCATCCGGTGGAGGAGCCGGAGGTGCTAGAGCTGGGGCTGAGGCTCCCTCACGCTCCTCAGAAATAGGGACTGTCTGGGAGGACTGAGATTGAGCCGCATTCTGGGACTCACTTTCCTCTACAACTGTTGGCGGTACTCTTTCAGCCCGCTTTTCTTCCGCTGTCTTTCCCTTTTGGGATGCTGTATCCTTTCCCTTTACAGGCATCTCTGAAATGCACAATACACGGTTAAGGAGAAGGAAGTTCTTATATCATAGCTCTATCGCACGATGTTATGAAGAAAAAAGGTCAATCATTCCTAAAATGCCCGCAGCCTCTTGTTTAGAAGTGTGGCGCGCAACACACCCATAACCAAGACTTTACTGGACATGGCTTGTAGACACACACTAGGACATAACTGCTCTGATACCACTTTTATCACGACCCGACTAGGGGCCGCGACGGGCACCCGGTGCTAGCCCACCCGGCACCCCTTAGCGTACCTTTACACTTACATCTAGGTGAGCCACATATTTAAACATACATTTCTATTCATCAATAATATTAGTCCCATTGGACAACAATACCTTTATATCATCATTGACATCTATGCCCAGATCAATGTACATAAGCCGACGAGGCTAACAAAATGAAATCCAAAATATAGGCCGACAAGGCCAAACATGTCTAACCATATACACATGTCTACGAGCCTCTAAGGAGAGTATGTCATATCACATAGGCGGGACAGGACCCCGCTATGCCCATAATTATGTACACAAAAGAATAAGTACCCAAAAGCTATAGCTCCGAATGAAATGGAGCTCCGCTATGTAGTCCTTGAGAATGTAGCTATGGATCAAGTCTGTCTCCCTGGGCACTTGCGGGCATGACGCAGCGTCCACAAACAAAAGGACGTCAGTATGAAGAATGTACTGATTATGTAAAGCATGGTCAATATCAATATAGAAACATAATAAGCAATATGAGAAATAGCATAGGAGAGGAGGTAGCAATATCAACGTCATAAGCACTTACTTGCCTTTCATAGAGACTTTCCATTTCTAGTACGTAATTGTGTACATACATCCGTATCCGTATCCGTACTCCTATCCGTACTCATTTACATTGCGTCCATAATCGTATTCATATACATAGTCTTATTCATATTCATATCTGTATCATGTTCGTATTCATACTCATATCTATATCATATACATACCCATATCATATACATAATATTTACATAGCATGCCCGACCACGAAGGTTCGGTGTTTCATACATACTTGGCCAACCAAGGCTCAAGGTTACACATGCCTGGCTCTACCAAGGCTTCAGGGTAATCCATACCATCTGCAGAGGTCTGCGCGCGTTACATAATCATATACATATTCTACCCGGCCTTATAAGCTCGGGGTTCCATAATAGTCATACATAGTTACATGTACATAATGGCTCATAAGCATCTATACTATTAACATCACTATCGTCATCGTTATCGTCATTCATTACATCTATCTTTATAGGCTTACTCGTCATATGAGGAACTTTGTACAATCGTAGCATATCAAGAATCGTGAGCTTAATAGCTCGGAAGATCGAATCATTTGAAGGACATCATAGACTTATAGAAGATTTAGATGTTTGGCCAAAGAACCATGCCTTATGAAAGAAGGGTTAGCCTTACATACCTTTCCGTTCAACTATTTACCACTTGCACATTCTCCTTCAACGCTCGCGTTTCTACCTTCATTAAAGTCATACTATCATTCGAAATCGATAGCTAGCATACACGACTAAAACTAGAGAAAATCGGACAACATCTCCTTTATTTATACGACATTCCTCCATAGTGTATATCAACTCCCAAACGTCAATAATACATTCACAATATCATAACAATATTCTTTATTCATCCACGTTATCTATATTTCTCACTTCGCTTCCATTCACCCATATCCATGGTCATAACACACGACTACGTTCATTCACATACATTGCCTATCCTATGTTCCCAACATCATTTATAACATATTTATATCACGACACATCAAGAGTCATGACTCAATTCAAGCTATTACTCAATATGGCACTATTCCACATTTATGACCCATTTTTCTATATCCTTCTACAATCCAAGTATTTGAACTCTCTAATACCTTAAGCAACATAGAAATACCATAAATATTACCTTAGATGTTGTAGGAACAAGCCTTGGTTGGTAATACTTCACTTGAGCAAAAACCCTAGTTCATCTCCAATGAGACTTCTTGACTTGAATGATCTTTAATGGGTTTTTCTTACACTTGATTCACTTAGTTTATGTTGTTGATCAGTAATACCTCTTGAATTCTTGTGGAATAAATGTAGAGAGATGTTTTAGAGATAAGAGGTGTTGTATGGAAGTGAAATGAAATAAAACTTGGATCTTTTATTTAATGAAACATTCAGTCCCCGACCAGGTATACGGACCAACATATGGTTCGTACATTTTATACAGGCCGTATGTTTGGCCGTATGTTTGGTCCAAAGGAATGAGACATCTTGTGCTGATTATATGGTCCTAACATACGGACCGTATATTTTTTACGGCCAGTATGTTTGGCCGTATAATCCCCAGTGTTCCGAAGCTCATTTTCGTCGACTCGTATGACCTCCAATCCTTATGGAACATTCTTGACACTTGTTTACCACCTCAATACCAATCTAAGGGACGTTATCACTCTTCTCCAAGACATCATTAAATCCTTATTAACTCGTTACTCATAATTCCTTTCTGATACCTTTCGTATGCCTTGCCTTCTTTTGGCAACTTTCTTCCCTTATCTCTAACATCATTGAAATCTTATTTAGGGTCATAAAATATCGTTTCTTACTTATTGAAATACCGTATACTCGTACTCTTCACTAGTCTATTCACTTGTGCGTCAATGGAAGATTTTTCGAGGTGTAACATAATAGTCCTGAACAGTCATGCCATTCTGCCTTAGATTCTCAAACTCAGTGGCCTTGGCTTTCCTGACCTCAATTGGCATGAAGTGTTCAATGAAAGCGGATGCAAATTCATCCCAAGTAGCAGAAAGTGCATCCTCCCCTCGGGACTGTTCCCATGTCTCATACCAAATATAGGCCACATCTTGCTACTTGAAAGTTCCCAATTTTGCTGCCTATGTATCAGTAGCATGCATCACACGAAATACCTTCTGGAGTCCATCAATAAAATTATGTGGGTCCTCATCCTTCTTAGACTCTGTGAACACTGGTTGCTTTATCCGCAGAAACTCCTGAGTCCTAGAATTGTTTGACCCATTACTAGCACCCGAGCTAGGGGTCGTTTCTTGTCGCTGGGCCTGGTTTGCCAATATCGGAGTGAGTAGTTGAATAGCTCCTCTAACATCTACGTCTGAAGCATTGAGAGGTGTATCTGTAGCATTAGCTGGGCGCGGCTGCCTGAGCTTGAGTGTTCTCTTCTGTAGCTACATCAACGGTAGCCCTCTGGCTAGTAGCTGTATTCCTCTTGTTGTACTTTCTTTTCGGAGCTATTTCTGAAATACATAATTCGCACGAGGTAGAAGAATTCCTAAAAGTATTGATCTAACTGCACGAACTAAAGTATAAAAGAAGTGAAACAAATCCTAAATGTCGTGGTGGTCAACTCATTATATGAGTAGGGCCCTCACACATATAAAGGTGACCCCACTTGACATGGCTTCATAGACTCTCCAAGACACTTGAACCTATTGCTCTGATACCAAGCTTTGTCACGCCCCGAACCATGGCCTAGGCGTAACACGGCACTCGGTGCCTAACGGCATGTGACCGACCAAACCCATAGGTTGGCTGAATCAACATGTGATATCAAGACATGAAATAATAAGGGAAATAAGACTAACACATGCTGATCTACTAAAAGTCTGACTAAAAATATGTTAAATACGGAAATACTAGTTAAAGTCTGAAACATCTAAATCTGAATGAACTATGTCTGTGAAGCCTCTACGAATACTAAAAATATAACTGTCTAAAACTGGATGGACTGAAAGTAGGATAATGCCCCGGAGGAACTGGGGCTCACCAATCAGCTGATACTAGCGGTCCTAGTTAGCTAGATCGTCAACCTGTATATCGTTAAGCAATAAAAAGGGACATCAGCATATTTGAATTATACTGGTATGTGAAGCAACTGAAAGAAGAAATATAAGTGCTGAAACTAAAACTGAACTAAACAGGAAAGCAAGAATCTGAAGTACTCCCTGTTCTAAACGAAGAATTGCCTGTATGACTGTAAATATAAACTGTGGCCTAGGGCCCAAGTAATGTGTACAAAAACTATGGCCTCAGGCCTAAGCAATACGTATGCATAAACTGTGGCCTAGGGCCCAAAAATACAAATACAAGTGTTCAACATTAAACAATTTACAATACTAAGACTGGCTATAGCTGATAGCATCATAACTGTTTCTGATCATGGGACTTAAAAAAATAACTGTTTATATACTAACTGGGACTCGTGGTGTCAATACACAATTCTATAATGATTACGTACTGAGTTCATGATATTCAAAATGATCACCATGAACGAATTATGAATCTATAACCCTACAGGATAGCAGTTCTATAACTATTCAAGAAATTAGGGTTAAATTGTATTCTGAGTCAAATTACTGATAAGCATGTAGAATGAGGTGTAGGGAGAATCATAAACATTTTCAAACATAGATAGTTAGCCTCACATATCTTAGCTGCTTCACAATCCACAATAGAAGTCTGAACTTTGAGAAGAATCCCAAAAGTTTGCGTCTCAAACCTTTAATATGAAAACCCTAGGTTAAGAACAATGATTCCCTAATTAGGTTAGATGAACACATGATTTAATCCACTTGGAATAGTTTAGGATAGCTTACCTTAGTGTTCTTGGTAATGGAGGAGAAGAATGGATCGTTTTAGGGTTTAGGGACTTGTAAAAATAAAAATTAGGACTGGAACCGTGTATTTATAGGTCTTGGTGTGGATTGAGTTTTACGAACTGAATTATGGTCAGTAATTCAAATTGCGGTCAGTAATTCTTGGACAATAATTTTGGATGTCTCAAAACAGAATGCCCAACTAAACACCTCTTCAATTACGCTCACAAATTACGGTCCGTAATTCCTGACCGCAATTTTCCATGTCCAAAACCAGTGACCAAATTAATAATTACGAACCGAGTTATGGTCCGTATCTCAAGTTACGGCCCGTAATTCTGGGCGTAAAACTCCATCTGCTGAACTGCAGTAAAAATTCCAACTCCAACATTCTCTTTCTGATTTTCTAAGTCTAAAATCATGGTCAAAGCTTCAGTTAAAGGTCTGAGGTATTACATTTAGGGCATGTTTAATTAATATGGGGATTAATTAATACACCAAAGTTTGTACTATCTAATACCACCACCACCAGCATGGGATAACTTATACATGGATCAAAAAACTAAAATGACAAAACTAACCTTCTTTTTTTCCAAGAAACCTACAAAAGTCAACCATCCAAGGGTATAATTGTAATAAATTATTTTTTAATTTTAAAAATAAATAAATATTAAAATGGTATCTATGTCCAATTTTAGTGTAATGAACCAAATAACCAACAATAAATAATCCTTGTATTACTAATCCCTACATTACTAATCCTTGTATAACTTATCTTTGAACCAAAGGACCCTAACAATAATGACATGATTACAATGGTACACTCATTGTAAAATTACCTCTCTATAACAGCCATACTCAACTATTGTGTAATAATATTTTGTAAGAAATATATTATATATAAAAATAAAATGTTAAGATATTTATGGTAAATCATCATTAATGTCATCCTACTCCTACTTGGGTGAGATAGAAGAGTCAACTGTTAAGCTCTCATATAACCTTCAAGGGAAAGTTATTGAATACCCTTTTGCTGAAAGTATGGATAATAATATTCGTCAATTAAAGAGTTATATTTTCACTAAGGGAATAAAATTTACGAACAACCTACAATTGTAGAATTCTTACGTCAAACTTGAAACTTTAAAATTTTCAATTAATTTTAAATGCATATGTTTCTTAGATTTTAATTCTTTATCGGTACAGTACAACTAGTTATGAATTTATTAATAATGTATTAGTCTTTTCAATTTTTAGTTAATGAAATATGAAAATCAATTGAGATGTTAAATTTAACAAGTATTTTATTTTCGTTTATAACATAAAAAGTACAGGAAAAATATTTTGTGTACTTTTGTTTATAACAGCTAAATGAGATCTAAATGTCAAATGTCAATATGCTCATATAACAACACATCACTCTAGCAACCATGAAATATTCAGACAAACGCTGACACTAGGACGAGGTTTGACTGTAGTAAGTTTTTAAAGTATATAGCAAAATAATGGAAAAAAATATTATCCCTTTAATTAAGTAAGTAAAATTTATTATTTAACTGATTCACCTAACTTATGACACATTAACTCAGGAATTAAATTCCATTCCTAGGTAATCTCACGCCTCGAACCTGGGTCTAGGCGGATCAGTACCCGGTATCTGAACATGACCGAGTGAACCACATACATGACATAATTCGTGAAACATGACTGTGCGAAAATATAAATCATAAATAATTTTAATGCTTAAAATCTATGTAAGTCTCATAATTTAATAAGTGAAATAGTTTTTTTTTAAAACTTAAGCATATAGCCGTAACAGCTAAAGATAACATCTGAGGAACTGACATAACATATACTTAGTATATGAAACCTCTGACAATACTATGAAATCAAATTGTTTACCGGTACAAGGTTCAACATATCTTAAGCATCTAAACAAGTGATATAAAGATAAAACTCCTAATGATAATGGGGCTCACCTCAGCTGATATGTAATGGATCCTAGCTAGAAGTCTTGGCATCCTGAGTCTATGTACTTGCATCGTGAAATGGAGCGCCCCGGCAAAAGAGATGTAAGTACTGTGGAGTAGTACTCGTTTGTAAAACCACTGAACGAAAGGATAGTAAATGGGTTGCTTGAGGGAATGGGCAGCGCAAATCAATAAGCATGTATCGTAAAAAGTACTGAAATTAAAAATGAGCATAATTTGAACATGAATATCATAACATATTTAAATTGTTTTATTGGGAAAACCTTAGTAGAACCAACATACAACCATCATGTGAGTACATGGCATCTGGTATTTGTCAAATCAGCTTAGTCATCTCATACCTTATCGGGGTATGAGACATGCATGACATAAATGGATCCATAAAGTTAACCCGCAATGGGTAACAAGAAAAAATTACCCGAACTAACTGAACGATCCTTATCATATGCTAACATAAATAGTTTCAGGTGTTAACCTTCTCGGTATTAATACTACTCCCAAAACATAACATAAATAAAGATGGCATATATGCCCATGGTTTCCATATTATATGTACATAGTTCATCATGTATTTCATAGTATAGTTTCATGAGACATGGAATCATAGGAATTCATGGATTTCGAATAATAGTGAGTTAACCTGTAGTTCATAGTTAAATTTGAAACTCATGAAAATCAAGGCATGAGTATACAAAGATTATGTATATAGTTGATGGACATAACATGAACAACAACGACAAATCATAATCGAAGCATGAGACAATTTAGAGATTTCATGAACTAGGGCATATCATTCGATTGAGGAGAGTTCGTGAGTTTCATGAATTGAGTGTGATGTGTGAAAGAAAAATGATGTTCCAGACATAGAGAGTAGCCTTACATACCTTTAATCACTCCTATCAATCGAACAAAACTAATTTTCTGATAAAGAACACCAAAACCCTTGCTTTGAATTCTTAGGAAAGATTAACCTTGGAAATTCTAAAGATTGTGTGGTGATAAGTGTTGATAATTATATAATGGTGTTGGAATCGCTTGGAAATCATTAGAATGATCTTATCTTGATGTAGGAGGATGAGGAGAAGATAAAACTGCTACTTAGAGCAATAAAATGTACTCTGGAATGTAAAAATCAGAATAAAACACACAACGGCCGTATTTATAAGCTGGGGCAAAAGTACAGCCTTGGCCGAGGTGCGAGCTTTATTGCGAAGGCCTTGGTCACAATGAGCCTCGTCTCGCATGGTCCATTGCGGCCAAGTGCCATACCATGGGCTATTCGTCGCATGGCCTACCCTCTTTCCCATACTTAGCCAAATATCCAAAAATTTCTCCAAACATACATCAAGGGTGCGACGCCACCTCCATCGCACCAAACATTGGTGCTTTGAGCCTCGCATCGCGATACTTGGTTGAGTCCTACACTTAGACTATGTTCTACCTTATTTCTGGTTCAACGGGTCAATCATTAGCCCCGAAGTACGTTCCAAAGCGTTTTTCTCTCTTTATAAATATTCTTCTTATCTCTCAAGTTTATTGTGTTTCAATCTCCATTGATTTCTACAGTGCCGGAATTTTGTTTAAAATTCCATTTCCCACCTTATTTTATGAGTTGTTCTTGTTGTTGAACTATAGATTATTCATTATGATATACTAATTTTGAAGAACAATGTCTACGAAAGTTAATTACTCCTAGAAGAAGCCCAGGAATCATAATGCTCATGATAGCATTGTTCATGGTAGTGGTGACGTACCTAGCTTTAATTTAAACTCTTTCATGCAAGAAGAACCCAAGAAAAGGCCTAAAGCTCGAAAAAGTAAACTTGTTACTACGGAGAAGAAAATTCCATCTCCAAGAGAAATCATGGGTGAAATTAGGTAAACAAGCAAGCATGATATACAGAGAAACAAATTCGATAAAAATGCAAATGTTGGCAGAAGAAGACATGGAAAAAGAAAGGACAAAGAAGTTATGAATTTATTATACAAGTTCTAAGAGGGGGTTTCAGGTTCGAAATAAAAAATAAGCAAGTCTAATGTTTTTTATAAATAAAATAGGAGGAGAAATGCATTGTTAACATTGGGTGATTCTCAAATTTTCTTACGAACATGATGAATTTGACCTAAAACCCTAATTTTCTGAAAAGGATGGACTTTGATCAAAGTTCTAAATGTGTTACACCTCGTACTTTTGTACGTTAAGTATCTTCGTGAGTTGGTTGTCATGGATTTGGAGAGCGGTACTATCTTCGAGGTTTTATAAGATCAGACGTTTTCATCTTGAGTATACGAGAGTGTACGTTCATTCTTAGTATGTGTTGGGAGGATTAGAGGTTTAACGAATAGACGAGACTGCATTTCGGGAAAAGTTGGATTTTACTGTTAGAAGTACAGACCGTATAAATAATACGGACCGTATATTTGGTTGACCCCCCACCGTATTTTGATAACAGTAGGGGTGAGCCACTGTTGTCTTTTTATGGTCCAATTAGACGGACCGTATAATTTTTACGGTTCGTAAATATGGACCGTAAATTTAAGTCGGTGCCAGCTTTCTTTTTTATATATTTCATACCCTTCTCATTTTTCTCCATTCCCCAGACCCCTAGCAATTCTAGAAACCCTCTCCAACATATGTAATCAACCCCTAAGTGAAGTTAAGGAATTAAAGTGAGAATCAAGTGCTAAAGGTTTCCAATGTGTTGTTGAAGCTTCTTTCTCTTTCTTGTAGTAGCTTTGGAGGATACTACAAGGTGAGTGATCTTGGAGTTGCTATGTTCTTGAGTCCTTGAGGTAAGAATTCATCTTATTTTCATGTTTATGAGTTTATGTGATGGTTATACTAAGTTTGGAGGGAGAGAAGTTGGGGGGAAGTTTCAACTATGAACTTGAGTTTATGTTGAGTTGTAATATAGTTTGAGCCATGATCATAAATGTTTTTTGAGCGAAAATCTTGTTGTATGGTTAGTAGTTGATGTTAATATTGTGTTGAGGTTGTTATACTTGGTGTGTCTGGAAGAAGAAGGTATATAGGTGTCGAATGTGAATTGTATATCAAGTTGTTTTATTGTATACCTCCAAATGTTGTTGACATGATTCTAAAAAGAGACTTATATGAGGTTGTTGTTGTTGTTGGTTGTTAGGTGTGCCGTAGTGACTAAGGTGTGAGAGAAATATTGTCTATTTCATTTTGGAATCGAGATATCAACTGATATACATGATATACTAGTACCATCTAAGCTTGTAAATGCCTTCCTTTGCTATAGGCTTGGAGTACTAGATTGTCATATTTGTCGTGGGATTGTGTTGACGACTTGAAGTATGTTAAGGCTAACTTTTCTTCTTTTGGCATGATCCATATGAACAAAACGTAAACGTAGCGCTGCTCCATAATGATTCCATTCTTAGCAGCTAGAGATGTTCTAGATTGGTTCATGTTCTAGTAATATTCTTCTTAGCAAGTCCTTCTCCAGATTCAGTATGCTTTATAGAGTCACATGTTGATGAAAATTCTATCTCATAACGATGTTCGGAGGTATAATGACCTTACGTCACTTTTATAGATTCAGGATGTACTCTTATATATGTGTGTGTGTGTGTGTGTGTGTGTGTATAGTCAGACCTCTCTATAACGACATCCGCATATAACAACACCACTCTATAACAACCAAGTTTTTTCGGAATTGATTTTTTATGTTATATTTTACTTCTCTATAACAACATTTCACCTATAACAGCAACAACCAACTTTATAATAGTATGCTCTTTGAAAAATTATGTAACGACCCGCTTGGTCATTATAGTCTTTCCAGTACTTTTGACCTTTCCTCGAGATCATTTAACTCACATTTGACCTGAGGGGACCGTTGACTCACTTCTCAAGGTGTTTAGATTTGATTCGGGCGACTCTTTGTGAAATTTGGGCTAAAAGCAAAAAAGAGTTGACTCAAAGTTGACTATTGAATAAACGGACCTTTTTCAGAAAATTCGACGATTTCGAGAGGTCCGGATGATCGTTTAGAACTTATGTGTATATCTGGTTTGATTCCCAATGCACTCGGGTGCATTTTGGGACATAGGTTGGGTTGGAATTGAGGTATCGGGGGTTGACTCGGTCAATGAGACCTCCGTTGGGAATTCTGAGGCCACGCGTGCGTTCGTAACATGATTTTATGTGTTTTGTGAGCAGATGGCCTCAGGTATTAGTCGGGATTTCAGATTGAGATTATGTTTATTTCGAAAAATTCTGGTGCTGGTGTCCGCCATGGCGGCACCCTTCTCGTCCCAGCGGCATCGCCAGAGCAGTGGGATGGGCCGCTAGGGCAGCTAAGTGTATTTGTAGCCCGACCATCTCGACGGTCTTCGAGACCGTCGGGGCAGGACCGCCACAGCAGTCCCCCTACCGTCGTATCGGTATCGGGACTGTTATTTTATTTATTTGTGTATTAAAAGCCCTTAGTCTCTCATTTATTACTATTCAATAAATTGAGCTTTTGGGAACAATTCTAGGGTATTTATGGAGAAGATTCTTGGTGGTAAGTCCTTCTAATCTCTTTGCTATTCCATTACCCATAATCGTCTTAGAATCCCTTTACCTTGTTAGTTCATTAAGTAATGGAAGATTAAAAGTGGGTTTAATGAATATTCTTTCTGGGCTTCTAAATCATGCTTTGTTGGTTGGGTTAGCTTCTTTAAGCCTTGAATTGGTAATTAGAATCCTTTATTTCATAATTTCTCCCTAATTAGAGGCTAATTTGTGGAATTGGAAGTTAGGTTTTATACTCAAATTTTGGGGGTTTTGCCTAGAATCTGAAATTGAGTGAATTGTTGATTATTCTAGCTTGTTAATGATGGAATTTGATCACCTGGAGGTTTAATTTCATGTTGGTACCTTTAGATTCCAAATTTCACCCTTCTAGTTCATAAACCCTATTCCATAGGTTGGGGATTTGGGTCTTGATAGAAGTAGGGCTTGTTTTGATGTTCTCCTTGATTCTAATTCTATGATTGGAATATACTCAGACTTTCTTGATCTCGAGGCTCAAAGGAAAGGAAAAGCTAAGGTGTGATTGTTGGTGATATTGTTGTTCGGCCATCCAGGTAGGTTACGGTTTACCTTATGGGGAAACTTCATCAAGTGAAGCATATATTTAGATGATATCGTCGGAGAAAGCATGTGAACTTTCGGGTATGAAGTCGGGTTCGATATTGTCATAGATTGGGCCTTGTTGTGTGATTTGGGCTAGCCACCCCATTGTGTTGTGACTTGATTTGTGCTATTGTTATCGGCTTGATGCCACGTGGTGATATTAGATATTGGAGACTATTGTTATACCTCTTCATGATATTGAAGTATCTTACTTGTTGACGTTTGATATGATGATAGTGTTCTATATGACTTGTGTAGCCTTTTCATGATATTGTTGGTGTACCCATGCTTGGTACTCGTGATATTGATTTGACTGTTGATGATGAGATCATGTTTACCGTTGAGCTGATTTATAGAAGTCTTGATAGGGCTTATAGTGTTGTGACTTCCATAGCATATTTGTTGGCATCTATTGCATTGATTTTAGCATTTATGCATTCATACATGATGGAAATGGTTTGGAATTGATTAATAAAAGACTTATGGTATCTATAAGAGAAAATGTTTTAAATGCCCGATGGGAATTGATTTCGGGTGATGTGATATTATATGATATGATTTGATAAAGATCCTCCGTGGGTAAAGATCCGGAGACTCATTACCATTGGGTAAAGCTTCGGAACGAGTGGTACATGGACTTCGCGGATCTCCCATGCGTTATGCTACCGAGAGGTCGATACTTCTGTCCGGAGTACATGTGTACACAACATTGCATTGCATCCACTTTTCATACATTATTGCATTACATTGCATTATGGATTGTATTGATGATATGGTGATACACTTGTGTTATTTGGATTCAGATTGATTATATTGCGACTTGGCACACTTGGGATTAGGTGCTATAACCTAGGTGACGACGTGTACTTGGTTTCTGATTTGTGTTGATCTATGCTTGTTGATTACCTGTTTATCTTACTTTATTGTCTGGATTATGTTAGCTAAACTTAATCGATATGTGATACCTACCAGTATTGTGGTTGTGTACTAACATGTACTTGCTACATTCTTTTATGAATGCATAATTCCAGGTTGGATCTATCTCTATTTCTCGTGGCTGTTAGTCGCTCCGAGAGTTGCTTAGAGTCTACAGGGTGTGCACGAGACGTCCGCCGCCTTGAAGGCTCTTCTTTATTTATGTCTTATTTTCTATTCCGAGATATACTCAGACTTGATGTATAATTGATATTCCAAATTTGTAATCCTAGTTAGATACTCTTGTATGGGTTAGACCAGCCTTTGGGGTGTATTTTCCTTAATTTTGCGTATTTTCTATATCATCATCGTCAGATTTACGTGATTTTATCGCTTCTGCACATTTAATTAATTGTCTATGCTTTTACTATTGTTAGGTTGATGGTTCGCTTGCCGAAGTGGGAAAGGTAGGTGCCCCCGCGACTTAGCTAAATTGAGTCGTGAAAGTTGGTATCAGACCCCTAGGTTACCCAGACTATAATACAAGAGCATGTCTAGGATAGTCTCGTAGATCGGTACGATGAGCTCCATGCTTATTTGCGAGAGGCTATAAGACATTTAGGAAACTTCAAATTCTTTCATTCTCTCGTGCGATTTTATTCAAACTGGTATCTAGTCGATTCCAATTGGTATCTGGACCTTCGTATCTTGATCATCCTCAAAAGATGGAAATCTGGCCTTAAATTCTTATGCGAATGGTTGATCTATCACGTGTCGTGGCATGGTACGAGATGTGTTATTATGATTCGGACGCATGAGCCAGTTTAGTCACTAGTTATGGCCTGAGGATTTGAATGTGTGGAGTCGCGATTAGACTTGGTTGTTATGTGGAGTCGCGATTAGACTCGTCTATTATGGGGGTTCGTGAGAAATGGGAAAGTAGTTCAGAGGGGTTACATGATCTCCATGTTTCAGTGTATGGTTGCTCGGTGATGTGATCGGTTGACTTCAGCTTCGACAAGGCTTTATAATGGTGCGCGTGAAACGGGTGAACCAATGGCGGGTCAACGATTCAGTAATGGTAGGGTATTTAGACTTTGGTATGTGAGAACAAGTGTAAGTTCGGTGATGACCATCAAATGTAGGCAACATATTGTGATCGCGGGTAATAAAGAAAAGAACTTGACAATAAGGACATGAAGGAAGACTATTGTGGAAAGCACGTAGCGAAGTGAGACTTCATACAATATCTCACACATGAGTACTTTTCGAGAGATTGGGAAGGGGGACAATTGGTATCTGACATGGTTGTCAGATTAAGGTTACGACTGGTGCTAAAGGTTAATCTTGATATAAGCTCATTGATGTTAAAGAACTACTCAGTTATTAAGTGAATGCTATGGTACATCGTTTGATCGGTAAAATTGAATGGGTTGTAGACTTAGTAAAATTAGTAAGCGACTGGTAGAAATGACTTCAATTATGGGCGTATGTGATGCATTAATTACTTGAGGAGTTACTAGTTGTTTCACCTAGATTTGAGGAGGAATATGGATTTTGTTTTGGTGGTTCGTTTGGCTTAGATGGACGATTAGTTTAGAGGATCGAGTGGATTTGAGTGTTTGTTGGTTGGTAGTGATAAGAGATTTGAAATGAAATATGGGAACTGAAGGATTGCGATGAGGCATCTTGCTATCGGGTTCAGAGAATTAAGGTTCGTAAGACTTGAGGTGAGGTAATATAGGTACTTGAGCAGTGTTGGATTGCGGGAACATTATATCATGATGTACAGTGAGGGGTGTGACCGATGAGGTTGATGGGTGTCTACGAGGTTAAGGTAAAAAAGGAAATCGTTGAAGCAAGAGTTAGTGATGTGGGAGCTTGGTTGCGATTGGGCAGTGTAGAGTAGGCTTAAGAGTTTATGGATGGGTTGTATGTTAAGGTATGTCATAGACTAATAGAGGTCAATGATGGACTGAGGTTGGGAACCTTGTATTCATTGTGTAAAATTGACTAGATCCGCTACTAATGGTGTCATTACTCGGCTTGGGTGATTTAAAAAAAAAAAGATAGTCGTGCAAATGGTTATAGGTACTCAGATTCGATAATTGAGGTAAGAGGTGATTCTTCGAGGACTAGTGACATTAAGGATTTGAGTAGGGGATTAGTAAACATGGGTACTTGAAATGATAGAATGGACGATGATGGGTTAACTAAGTTAAGTTCGGTATACATTTCGGGAATTGAGTAAGGCAATTCGGGAAAGGACGATGCTGTGGGATACATGAGGATATTAGTTAGACTGTTTGTGTGATACACTGGATTTAGAGAGTGTTCAAGTTCGAGTTGTAAGCGTTAAGGAAACTCTAACGTGCAGAATGTGTGGTACAATCCTATCTCCAGGATTAATTTGGCCTGTTTGTAAGATTTATGATTATATGGTATTCGATAGAGTGGATTCGAGTATTGATTATGGTATCGATGATCGATAAGTGATTAGAAAATTTGGGAATTGATGAGTCGAGAAAAGGTATAGTTGATTGTGAATCGATAAGAAAAAGGGTACATCTTGGGGATTTCTTGGGTCAGTATGGAGTGTGGTGTTGTCTTCTTCATATTCCAGTTGAGATGTGTTTGTTGCGTGAACTTAAGAAGGAAATCTACAGGGATGGACTAGGTTATATGATAGAGCTCTGTGAGGTTCGTGATCCGCGACTAGTGAGAAGCATATTTCAGTGAACCGACTTATTGAGGTTTATAAAAAGTGGCTAAGTAGTACACCGTCGAATAAGTTTCGTGACCTTCTACAACGAATGAGTTAGCGTGATTTAAGAGAAAGGATTGTGGAATTCCTATCATGTAAGCCTAGAGTTGTATTTTCGGGAAGGACCTTACTCGGGGTAATACAGTATGATTGCAAGAAATATTGACTGGACAGTTTGGGTAAGAGCTTTAGTTATTAAGGACTTGGGGGTAATTGCGTGAGATTTCGAGCGGCAGTGTAAGATTGGATACTTTCAGAGAATTTACAAGCATATCGAGGTGATACTATGAGAGGTTAGATGGTTATATAATTACTATATGAGGCTTTAGGTTTTGCGTCGAAAATTTCGGGGTTGTATCGAATTTGAGTATCGGGTAAAGGTTGAGAAACATGAAGTTTGAAAACGTAAGGTATAGTTCTTCGGTACTAAGTTGATAACTTGGATAGGACTCAACTTGTGGAATCGAAAATGATAGAAAGGATTTGTTATGCGTGGTATGACTGCGATTGGTTTCGAAATTCGGAGTTAGTTTTAATGACTATTGGTGATATTCGAAAGTTATACATTCGTTCAAGGTCAACATTGTTCGAGTTAAGCTAAAAGGTCGATGATTACACTTCCAGGAAGGTATCTAAGGACTCAAAGGGTTTCAGCTCAGATTTGAGGTATGACAGATTTATCGAGCTTGTCAGGGTTTTCTAGTGGATTTGATGATACTTTCTGAGAACAGTTATTTGGGATAGAATGAGGTTATACAATGAGCCTAGTACAGATTAGAGAAGGAACTGTTGTGCAAGAGGTCTCTATAGTGATTATTGTTTGCTCGATGAGATATTCAGTGGTACGACTCCTGTATTATGATTTGAAGGTTTAAGAAGATTTGGAACTGGCCAAGTTGCTGCCAGTAAGATCAGTTTGATAGAATTGCGTAGAGATCGCAGATGAATCAAGGATTCTTTCTGGTGAGAATAAGTCCTGGTTTCAGAATTTTGGTATGTGTGTTCATATGTTTCTAGAAAATCACGGTGCGAGTAATGACTTTAGAAGATGCGGGAGAAGGATTTAGCCGAATCAAAGTAATTTATCGGTTCAGAACGAGTTATGGTTTGTGACCATGTTTCAGAGGATTGCGTTGGTTTAGGAAAGTGTTTATGGGGACTATGGATCGCGTTCAGAGTTGCGATTTTGTCCAATCAGAGATTTCGAGTAAAAGAAATTCGTTTATTCGAGGATCAGTTATGAGGGAAATTTTAATATGGAGTTATGAGAATTGGAGCTTGAGCTAAGTTCGAGAGTTATGACTGGTAGAGTGAACGATCAGGTTTGAAGGTTACACCCGTCAAGGGTATCATGCAATTTGGGAAGGAGGGAAAGTGAGCCCGAGGTGTATTGGCCATTTGAGACTACCCGTTGTTGGACCCTTTGTTCTATGAGTTAGTTTTTCACTATGCCGGTCAGGTGTTTATTCGGTCTTGCATGCTTCTATGTTGGAGAAGTGCCTTTCCGATGGTTCCTATGTCATTTGTTGGGATTCAATTTTGTTCAAGGAGAATCTTTCCTAGTAGGAGAAGCCCTATATGCATAGCTGATAGCCTCAGTTGTTTGCTGATTCAGGTACTTCCTCGCTATATTTCCTCCTTCGCTTGAGGACGAGCGATGGTTTAATTGGTATCTGATGTAATGACCCGCTTGGTCATTATAGTCTTTCCGGTACTTTTGACCTTTCCCCGATCCTGTTTAGCTCACATTTGATCAGAAGGACTGTTGACACGCTTCTCAAGATGTTAGATTTGATTCGGGCGACTCTTTGTGAAATTTGGGCTAAAAGCGAAAAAGAGTTGACTATTGGATAAACGGACCTTTTTGGGAAATTCGTCGATTTTGAGAGGTCCGAATGGTCTTTTAGAACTTGTGTGTATATCTGGTTCGGTTCCCAAAGCACTCAGGTGCATTTTGGGACTTAGGTTGGAAAGTTGAAATTGAGGTATCGGGGGTTGACTCGGTCAACGAGACCTCTGTTGGGAATTCCGAGGCCACGAGTGTGTTCGTACCGTGGTTTTATACATGTCTGTGTATGTGGTTTGTGAGCAGATGGTATCGGGTATTAGTCGGGATTACGGATTAAGATTGTGTTTATTTCAGGAAATTTTTGTGTTGGTGTCCGCCATGGCGGCACCCTTACCGTCCCAGTGGCACCGCCATAGCGGTTGGATGGGCCGCTGGGGCGGCCAAGTGTATTTGTAGCCCAACCGTCTTGGCGGTCTGAGAGGCCGTCGGGGCGGTCCCGCTGCCACCGTATCGGTATCGGGCCTGTTATTTTATTTATTTGTGTATTAAAAGCCCTTAGTCTCTCATTTATTACTATTCCGAAAATTGAGCTTTTGGGAGCAATTCTAGAGTATTCTTGGAGAAGATTATTGGTGGTAAGTCCTTCTAATCTCTTTACTATTCCATTACCCCTAATCATTTTAGAATCCCTCTACCTTGTTAGTTCATTAAGTAATGGAAGATTAAAAGTGGGTTTAATGAATATTCTTTCTAGGCTTCTAAATCATGCTTTGTTGGTTGGGTTAGCTTCTTTAGGCCTTGAATTGATGATTAGAATCCTTTATTTCATAATTTCTCCCTAATTAGTGGCTAATTTGTGGAATTGGAAGCTAGGGTTTATACCCAAATTTAGGGTTTTTTTTTCGTAGAATCTGAAATTGAGTGAATTGTTGATTATTCTACCTTGCTAATGATGGAATTTGATCACCTAGAGGTTTAATTTCATATTGGGACCTTTAGATTCCAAATTTCACCCTTCTAGTTCATAAACCCTATTCCATAGGTTGGGGATTTGGGTCTTGATAGAAGTAGGGTTTGTTTTGATGTTCTCCTTGATTCTAATTCCATGATTCGAATATGCGTAGACTTTCTTGATCTCAAGGCTCAAGGAAAGGAAAGGCTAAAGAGTGATTGCTGGTGATATTGTTGTTTGGCCTTACAGGTAGGTTATGGTTTACCCTATGGGGAAACTTCGTGTAGCGAAGCATATATTTAGACGACATTGTCGGAGAAAGCATGTAAACCTTTGGGTATGAAGTCGGGTTCGACATTGTCATAGGTTGGGCCCTATTGTGTGATTGGGGCTAGCCACCCCATTGTGTTGTGACTTGATTTATGCTATTGTTGTTGGCTTGATGCCACGTGGTGATAGTAGATATTGGACACTATTGTTATACCTCTTCATGATATTGAAGTATCTTACTTGTTGGCATTTGATACGAAAATAGTGTTCTATATGGTTTGTGTAGCCTTTTCATGATATTGTTGGCGTACCCATGCTTGGTACTCGTGATATTGATCTGACTGTTGATGAAAAGATCATGTTTACTGTTGAGTTGATTTATATAAGTCTTGATAGGGCTTATAGTGTGGTGACTTCCGTAGCATATTTGTTGGCATCTATTGCATTGATTTAGCATTTATGCATTCATATATTCATACATGATGGAAATGGTTTGGAACTGATTAATAAAAGACTTTTGGTATATATAAGAGAAAATGTTTTAAATGCCCGATGGGAAATGGTTCCGGGTGATGTGATATTATATGATATGATTTGACAAAGATCCTCTATGGGTAAAGATCCGGAGACTCATTACCGTTGGGTAAAGATTCAGAAAGAGTGGTACATGGACTTCGCGGATCCCCCATGGGTTATACTACCGAGACGTTGATACTTCCGTCCGGAGTACATGTGTACACAGCATTGCATTGCATCCACTTTTCATACATTATTGTATTGCATTGCATTATGGCTTGTGTTGATGATCTGGTGATACACTTGTGTTATTTAGATTCAGATTGATTATATTGAGACTTGATACACTTGGGATTAGAAGCTATAACCTAGGTGACGACATGTACTTGGTTTCTGATTTGTGTTGATCTATACAGTTACACCTTGGAAAATTTCGCGCTACCAAGGTCGTACCCAACTTAGTATGGGCCGGAGGAAGAGCAAAGCTATGCAAGGATTGAGGAGAACCATTATATTATAAGAGTGTAATAATGGTATACATATGATATTTGGAGACCATATGGGTTGAATTGGTTCATATGTCACTTGCCGAAAAGCCCTCGTTGCTGTAAGCTAAGTGGGGCCCATGCACCGGAGTTTTATAAGGGACATATGAAGAGATATATGAGTAGTACATGGAACGTTGAGCAAGTCCTAAGAAGGACCCATAAGCCAAATATGGGCATAAGCCATCCAAAAGGGCGATTTAAGGAAACATTTTCAGATGACCTGACTTGGAGGGGCCAAAACGCCATTATAAGTTTGGAATTTGGAAACGAAACTAAGAATGAAATTTGTAGATAATTTAAAGAGCTTTCCAACCATAGGTCGTGGGCCCTCACACGATATCGGGATCAAAGGTAATGGCCATTCTACGCCAGACAGTTTGAGCAGAAAATTTCTGCGGACCATTTGACGGCCCGCAGGAATTTTGACGCCCCGCAGAAAATTCTGTGGTCCGTCAAATTGACACAGCCCAGCGTCAAATGGTCACAGTGACCCATATTTTACTGGGCAGTTCTACGGGCCATTTTGACGGCCCGTAGGAATTTTGACTGCCCGTCAAAATTGGCATAGAATTACCCGACGGGATTTTAAGTTCCCTTTTATATAATTTAGTCCACTTCATTTGGACATTTCATCTTACCAAATCAGACCCCAAAAGCTCTCTAATAACCCTCACTTCCACTCCATAAACTAATCCAAGCCAAAATTCAAGAGAGATTAATTATCATTAAGCAAGAATCAAGATACCCATGTGCTAGAGGTCTTGCTAGGGTTAATAAGCTACAAGAATTCTTTGGATATTGAAGCTAGGGTTTTCTTCAAGTGGAGTATTTCTATCCAAAACCCATTCCTACACTATCAAAGGTATGTTTTATGATCCATTCATGTTATTTAGAGTATTGAGGGGTTGAAAGACCTGGATTATAGAAGGAAATAGAAAATGGGTTACAAATATGGGAATAGTGACATTTTTGAGTTGTAGCTTTTTATGAATCATGATTCTTCATATGTTACGAGTATAGTTATTTTATTAATGACATTTAGAACATGGGATAAGTATTATATATGAGAAAACACGATAGTGAGCTATAATCATAATTGTGGAGAAATTGAAGGGAAAAGGTGAGTTGTGGGAAATGTAGATGAATGATGATTGTTGTTTGCGATATTGTGAATGTTGTTATGAACGTTTGAGAGTTGATATAGAACATGGGAAAAGTTGTATAAATAAAGGAAATGCTGCCCAATTTTCCCTAGAAATAGTAACACGTTCTTATAGCCGACTAACTAATGTTAATGCGAATTCTCTTGAAGGTAGAAACGTGGGTATTGAAGGAGAACAAGCAAGCGATAGAATAGTTAAACGTAAACGGTATGTGAGGATAGTCCTTTATTTCTATGGCATGAATCCTATAGCATGACTTTTCCTTCCTCTTCATGAATTTTCTACATTCCGGAAAACTAATAGCCATGTTCATGAATAACCACATGAGATAAGAGATTCATTATGAGTTCAATAGCGATGATGAAGAGTTTAGTATAACGATTCTAGAGTTTATGATATGATGTTCCTATGACGTTAATGGTGTCATTTATTGTAACCACTCACCTTATATACTATTTCCTTCAAGGTGAGGCAGAATACTTAAAAATGTTCCGTAATGGAATCGGGGGTTCGTGACCTTAGGTCACCCCGATAAAGTATAGCTATCCTTTAGTTATTATATATGCATTATAATGAGTATATGTTCATGACATTACATCGTACCTATATGGACGGGTAGACACACACCACTATAGTGGGCAGCTTATACCCGGGACGCGGGAGGCCTGGACGCAGGTTAATTATTATCACACCGTACCTATAAGGACGGGCAGCTTATGCTTATACACTTATGCTTATTATGCATATATGACATGATGATGATTATGCTTAAGCCAGCATATGTGATTCTTTTATAAGTGACAGTTATATACAGTTGCTCCTTATTGATGCTTCCTTTATCTCATTGACATATTTTCATTCCTTATGCCTCTCATACTCAGTACAATGTTCGTACTAACGTCTGTTTTCTTTGAACGCTGTGTTCATGCCCACAGGTAGACAGGGAGGCGATCTTGATCCAGACTCGTAGGGGCTAGTAGCTGATTTGAGAGCACTCCATTGTTCCAGAGATGCTTATGATTTTTTTTTTGTGTACATGTAATTTTTGGGCACAACGGGGTCTTGTCCCGTCCATATGTTTAGTACTCTAGTAGAGGCTCGTAGATACGCAGTGTGGGTCATATAGTCTCACGAGGTTGCTACTGTCTTTACATATATATATATATATATATATATATTATTTTGATGGCCAAAAAGGCTTATGTATATAAAGGTATTTATGTTTTCAAATGAAAGATGATTTTCTTATAATTTGAGTACGAATTTGATAAAAGAACGTTTAATGAGCATGATAAGTAGTAGAACGAGTGGTGCTCGGTGGTTAGCTCCGGGTACCCGTCACGGCCCCTAGTCAGGTCGTGACAAAAGTGGTATCAGAGCAGTTCAGTCCTAGGAATTGTCTACGAGCCGTGTCTAGTAGAGTCTTGTTTATGGTGTGTTGCGCGCCACGCTAATAAACAAGAAGCTACGGGGCATTTAGGAAAAATTACCATCTTTCTTCTTATAAGATCGTGCGATAGAGCCATGTATAAGATTTTCGCCTCTTAATAGTGTGTTATGATTTCACAAATGCCGCCAAAAGGAAAAGCTACAGCCGCCCAGAAGGGCAAGACTACAACAAAAAGGCGGGTGGAAAGAGAGCCTCCGATGAATGTAGAAGAGGGAGAGTCACATAATGAGGCCCTATCTAATACTTCCTCCACCCCGCCTAATGTAGAAGAACAAGGAGGAACTCCAGCTCCAGTTCCTCCACCGGTTGCTTCGGGTCAACAAGTGACCGAGGCCATCCATTTATTGACACAGTTGGTTGCCGCCCAGGCACAGTGGCAAAATGTGAGTTCAAGTGATCGGTCAGCTAGTACCAGAGCTCGTGATTTTATGAGTCTGAATCCTCCGGAGTTTTTCGGGTCAAAGCCGGATGAAGACCCGCAAGGTTTTATTAATGAGATACTGAGAACATTGAGGATTGTCCATGCCTCCGAGACTGAATCAGTGGATCTGGCATCATATAGACTTCGAGATGTGGCGGTATTGTGGTATAATAACTGGATAGCATCGAGAAAAGAGAATGCGCCTCCTCCCGTTTGGCAAGAATTTGTAGGTGCTTTTATCTGTCACTATTTGCCACCCGAGGTCCACCGAGCTAGGGCGGATAGATTCTTGAATCTAAAGCAAGGAAATATGAGTGCTCGGGAATATAGCCTTCAATTTAATTCCTTGGCTAGGTATGCCCCGACTATGGTGGCCGACATGGGGGATAGAGTGCATCGCTATGTGAGTGGCTTAGGGCCACATTTTTTTAAGGATTGCTTGACGGCTTCTTTGTAAGAAAGGATGGATATTTATCGAATACAAGCCCATGACCAGAACTTAGAGGGACGACAGCAATCACAAAGGGGTGATCGTGATATTGATAGGAGGCAAAGCAAGAGGACTAGATTGATGGGGGCAGACAGTGATTATGTAGGGGGATCGAGGCAGACTTATTCCAGACACTCAGGCCAGTCGGTGACAAGTGCACCTCCACGATTTACGGGCAGGATATTTGATCGCTCCTTTCGTTCAGGACAGGGTCAGAGTTAGAGGGCCCCAGATTCTCAGTTTGGGGGAGATCATAGCTAGAGGATACCCCTAGTACCACAATGCAGCCAGTGCGGTAGGTTACATTCCGGACGGTGTCGCCAGGGTTCGGATGCTTGCTATGCCTGCGGCTGGGTTGGGCATATGATGCAAGATTGCCCATCGATGAGTGGTAGAGTTGGGGTTCAGCCCACAGGATCTGTGGCTGGTTCATCTTCAGCGCGCCCGGTAGGGCAAATTCCCCAAATGTCAGCAGATCGAGGTAGAGGCAGAGGGGTAGCATCTACTTGCGGTGCCACTCAGCCTCGTGTATATGCTTTATCCGGACGACAGGATCTTGAGTCCTCCCCGGATATGGTTACAGGCACATTGTCCATATTTTCCCATGACGTGTATGCATTGATAGTTCCGGGTTCTACCCTATCTTATATTACTCCATATGTTGCTGGTCGTATTGGGGTGAAACCCGAGCCAATTAAACCTTTTGAGGTATCTACTCCGGTTGGTGATCCCGTGATAGCAAGACAAGTGTACAAAGATTGTGTAATTGTGATATGTGACCGCCACATTAAAGCTGATTTAGTTGAGCTGGAAATGTTAGATTTCGATGTGATTATGGGTATGGACTGGTTGGCTTCATGTTATGCTAATGTTGATTGCCGAATGAAAGTTGTTAAATTTCAATTTCTGGGAGAGCCCGTACTTGAATGGAAAGGTAATACGGCAACTCCAAGAGGTAGGTTTATTTCCTACCTTAAGGCAAGGAAGATGATAGCTAAGGGCTATATTTATCACTTAGTCCGAGTTCATGACACCGAAGCAACGTCGCCAACTTTCCAATCTGTTTCGGTAGTGAGTGAATTTCCGGATGTATTTCCAGATGAGCTTCCAGGTCTTCCTCCAGAAAGAGAGATTGACTTCACCATTGATGTGTTGCCGGACACCAAGCCTATTTCTATTCCTCCTTATCGAATGGCTCCGGCAGAACTGAAAGAGTTAAAGGCGCAGTTGAAAGATTTGATTGAGAAGGGGTTTATTAGACCCAATTCATCACCGTGGGGAGCACCAGTCTTGTTTGTGAGAAATAAAGATGGTTCCCTACGAATGTGCATTGATTATAGGAAGCTGAACAAGGTGACGATAAAGAACAAATATCCTCTCCCAAGGATTGATGATTTATTTGATCAACTACAGGGTGCCAAGTGGTTTTCTAAAATAGACTTGAGATCGGGCTATTATCAAGTGAGGGTTAAAGAAGAAGATATTCCTAAAACAGCTTTCAGAACGAGATATGGCCATTATGAGTTTCAGGTGATATCGTTTGGGTTGACTAACGCTCCGACAATGTTCATGAATTTGATGAATAATGTGTTCAGGCCACTCTTGGACTTATTCGTGATAATATTCATTGATGACATTTTGGTATACTCTAGCACAGAATCAGAACATGCAGATCATTTACGTCTCGTTCTTGGAATTCTTCGAGCCCGAGAATTATATACAAAATTTTCAAAGTGCGAGTTTTGGCTGAATTCTGTGACATTTTTAGGCCATGTCATTTCAGATGATGGCATTCGAGTCGACACTCGGAAAATTGAAAAGGTGAAGACTTGGCCAAGGCCTACAACGCCTACGGAAGTACGTAGTTTTCTTGGACTGGCAGGCTACTATAGAAGATTCGTAGAGGGATTTTCCTCTATTTCAGCCCCATTGACGAAATTATCCTAGAAGTCAGCTAAATTTCAATGAAATGATGCTAGTGAACGCAGCTTCCAAGAGCTAAAAGACAGATTGACCTCGGCTCCAGTCTTGACACTCCCATAAGGGTCAGATGGTTATGTCGTGTATTGTGATGCTTCTGGCATTGGGTTAGGGTATGTATTGATGAAGCATGGTAGAGTTATTGCTTATGCTTCGAGACAGCCACGGAAACATGAAAAGAACTATCCAACTCATGATCTCGAATTGGCTGCGATTATTCATGCATTAAAAATATGGAGACATTACTTGTATGGCGTGCATGTCGATATCTACACAGATCACAAGAGTCTTCAATACATTTTCAAACAAAAGGAGTTAAATCTGCGGCAGAGGCGTGGTTAGAGTTATTGAACGATTACGATGTGAATATTTTATACCACCCCGAAAAAGCAAATGTAGTAGCTGATGCGCTAAGCCGCCGATCAATGGGCAGCCTATGTGGAATTCCTCCGGAAAAGAAAGAGATGGTTCATGAGCTCCACCAACTAGCTAATCTTGGAGTACGTGTAATTGATTCAGGTAGTGCAGGGATTGGTATTTATGATCCCACAGTTTCATCTCTGAACATAGAAGTGAAAGAGCGTCAGTATGAAGATCCTCAATTGTGCCATTACAGAGACACGTCTTATGAAAAAGAGAAGTCCCTATTTGATGTTTCCACTGATGGAATTCTTAGATACCGAGACAGGCTATGTGTTCCAAATGTTGCAAAGTTGCGCCGACGAATTCTAGAAGAAGCCCATTATTCTCGGTATTCTATTCACCCAGGTGCGACAAAGATGTATCATGATCTCAAGTTGATATATTGGTGGGATGGCATGAAGAGAGACATAGCAGAATTTGTAACAAAGTGTCCGAATTGCCAACAAGTAAAGATCGAACATCAAAAGCCGGGAGGATTATTGCAAGCAATGGAAATCCCTACTTGGAAATGGGAAGTGATCAATATGGATTTTATTGTGGGGTTACCTCGTTCCCAAGGCAAGTATGATTCCATATGGGTGATTGTGGACAAACTCACGAAAGCAGCTCATTTTCTTCAAGTCAGAACCGCATACTCAGACTATGCAAGGTTGTATCTCAAAGAAATTGTGCGACTCCATGGTATTCCACTATCCATTATCACAGATAGAGGAGCACAGTTTACAGCCAAGTTCTGGAAGGTCTTTCAAGAAGGTCTAGGTACCCAGGTGAAGCTTAGCACGGCATTCCATCCGCAAACTGATGGGCAAGCTGAGCGTACTATTCAGACCTTGGAAGATATGCTCCGAGCATATGTGCTGGATTTCGGTGGTAGTTGGGATGATCACTTACCCCTTATTGAGTTTGCATACAACAATAGCTACCATTCCAGTATTCAAATGGCTTCGTATAAAGCTTTATATGGAAGGAAATGCAGGTCCCCAATCGGATGGTTTGAAATAGGAGAAGTGCAGCTAATAGGCCCTGAATTGATTCAGCAAGCGGTAGAAAACGTTAAGGTGATCCGAGATCGATTGTTGACAGCCCAAAGTCGCCAAAAGTCTTATGCGGACAATCGCCGACGAGACTTGGAATTTCAGGTTGATGATTGGGTATTTTTAAAAGTGTCGCCCATGAAAGGGGTGATGAGATTTGGTAAGAAAGGGAAGTTGAGTCCCCGATACATTGTACACTATAGAATTATCCGCAAGGTGGGTCATGTAGCCTATGAATTGGACTTGCCTCCAGAGCTTCAATCAGTCCATCAAGTTTTTCATGTCTCAATGCTCCGTAAATGTGTTAGAGATCCTACGAAGATTGTTCCAATTGATGACGTGCAAGTGACAGAAAAGCTAGCATATGAAGAAGTGCCTATTGCCATCTTAGACAGGCAAGTACGAACACTTCGAAATAAGGAAGTAGCTTCAGTCAAAGTGTTGTGGCGAAATAACAACCATGAAGAAATGACTTGGGAAGCGGAAGAGAAAATGAAATCCACATATCCACACTTATTTCAACCCCAGAAGAGGTTCATGATGAAACACCAAGATTCTGAGGTATGTACACTTTCTTGTTTATGCATATTGGTCGTGTGTGGCCAAATTTTATTGCTATTATATTGTGGCCCTGTGAGGCATTATTATTATGGGTTGTTGTGACAGGATGGTAGTGCCATATTACAGGGGAAACTCTGGTGAAATTTTCGTAAAATTCCCGGATAGTTTAACATTCGAGGACGAATGTTCCAAAAGGGGGGAAGAGTATTACACCTTGGAAAATTTCGCGCTACCAAGGTCGTAGTGTTACACCTAGGAAAATTCCCCGTCAGCGTACAATGAATAGGCTAGCAAGGAACACGAGGTATATGATGATTGGGATAAGTAAGAAATAGCATTTGAGGTATGTACACTTTCTTGTTTATGCATATTGGTCGTGCGTGGCCATAGATATGTTGCTATTATGTTATGGCCCTGTGAGACAATGATATTATGGGTTGTTGTGACAGGATGGTAGTGCCATATTACAGGAGAAACTCTGGCAAAACTTTCATAGAATCCCGAGTGTTTAACATTGGAGAACGAATGTTCCAAAAGGGGGGAAGAATGTTACACCTGGGAAAATTCCCCGTCAGCGTACAGTGAATAGTATAGCAAGGAACACGAGGTATACGATGATTTTTATAATTAAGAAATAGCATTTGATGATCTTAATCGAGATTCAAAGACATTCGACCGAAAGGAAGAAGTTTGGTAAAGAAGATAAAGGGTATGTTGCGTGTCGGGTAAGAATTACGAGCGGCGAGTTAATGATGGCATAATGATCTCTTGGAGACAAATAATAACATCCCTTAGATTGGTATTGAGGTGCTAAACAAGTTTTGAGAATGTTCCATAAGGATTGGAGATCAAACGAGTCGACGAGAACGAAAACGGAACCACTGGGCATTATACGGCCCAACATACGGACCATACAAATTATACTGGCCGTATGTTAGGCCGTATAATTGGTCAAGAGGGGCAGCACATTCTGGACCAAACATACGGTCCAACATACGGTCAGTAAAAAATATATGGACTGTATGTTGGTCCGTATAAGTTGATCGGGCCAGCTTTTAATTCAATATAAGGGACCCTTTTTCATTTCATTTTACTTCATTCCCACTCTCCACAAGTCAAGAACCCTATAGAATATTCTCCATCACTCATCTATAAGAAAATCAAAGGAAATCCATGACCAATAACACCAAATCCATGAAAACAAGTGTATGAAACTTAGTAAGAGTTCATCTATAATAAGAAATCTCAAGGGAAGTGAAGTAGGGTTTTGGTGCTAGAAGGATATCTCCACTCAAGGCTTGTTCATCCATCATCTAAGGTAAGTTTCATGACTTTATCATGTTGTTTAAGGTATTGGAAGGATAAGATACTTGAATTGTAGAAAGACATAGAAAATGGATCATAAATGAGTGAATAGTGTCATGGTTGAATAGGGGTTGGAGTGAATCATGAATGTTGATATGTTGTGATTATGAATACGTTATAAATGACGTTTAGACCATGAAATAAGTATTATATATGAGAAAACGCGATAATGAGCTATAATCATAATTGTGGAGAAATTGAAGAGAAATGGTGAATTGTGGTAAATGTATACAAATGATGATTGTTGTTTGCAATATTGTGAATGTTGTTGTGAGCGTTTGGGAGTTGATATAGAGTTTGGGGAAAGTAGTATGAATGAAGGAAATGCTGCCCAATTTTCCCTAGAAATAGTAGCGCGTTCTTATAGTCGATTAACTAACGTTGGTGCGAATTCTCTCTTGAAGGTAGAAACGTGACATTGAAGGAGGACAAGCGAACGCTAGACTAATTAAACGAGAAAGGTATGTGAGGCTATTCCTTTCTGTCTATGGCATGAATCCTATGGCATGATTTTCCTTCCTCTTCATTATTCTCCTACATTCCGAAAAAAACTAAGAGTCTATGTTCATGAATAACCATATGAAATAACAGATATATTATGAGTCCAATAATGATAATGATGAGTTTAAGCCTAAAGATTCTAGAGCTCATGAGATGATGTTCCTATAAAGTTAATGATGTGTTCATTGTACACACTCACCTTATATATTATTTCCTTCAAGGTGAGGCAGAATATTTATAAATGCTCCATAATGGAATCGAGGGTTCACGACCTTATGTCACCTCGATAAAGTATAGCCATCTTTGGGTTTCTATGCATGCATTATGATGAGTACATGTTGATGATATTACACCGCGCCTATCTGGTCGGGCAGCACCGCTAAGGCGGGCGGCTTATAGATGATTACACCGTGTCTATATGGCACGGGTAGCACCACTAGTAGGCGGCATGAGATGGTACCCCGGACGCGGGAGGCCTAGACGCAGGCTACTGATTATCACACCGTACCTACATGGATGGGCAGCTTATACATTTATGCATATATGATATGATGATGTTTATGAGTAAGACAGCATGTATTATTTCTTTTATAAATGACCATCAGATACAGATGTTCCTTATTGATGCTTCCTTTATCTCATTGACATATCATTATTGTGTATGCCTCTCATACTCAGAATAATGTTCGTACTGACGTCCGTTTTCTTTGGACGCTGTGTTCATGCCCACAGGTAGGCAGGGAGGTGATCTTGATCCAGAATCGTAGGAGCTAGTAGCTGATTTGAGAGCACTCCATAGTGCCGGAGGTGCCTTGACTATTATTTTGTGTACATATGTATTTTTTGGGCACGACGAGGTCCCGTCCCGTCACTATGTCTAGCACTCTAGTAGAGGTTGGTAGATACGCAGTTGTGGGATTTATGGTCTCACGAGGTAGCTATTATGTTTGTATATATATATATATATATATATCATTTTGACGGCCGAAGGGCTTATGCATATAAAAGTATTAATGATGTCAAACGAAAAATGATTTTCTTATGATTTGAGTATGAATTTGATAAAAGAACGTTAATGAGCATGATGAGAAGTGGAACGAGTGGTGCTCGGCGGTTAGCCCCCGGTACCCATCACGGCCCCTAGTCGGGTCGTGACAAAAGTTGTATCAGAGCAGTTCAGTCCTAGGAAGTGTCTACGAGCCGTGTCTAGTAGAGTCTTATTTATGGTGTGTTGCGCGCCACGCTAATAAACAAGAGGCTACAGGGCATTTAGGAAAAATGACCATTTTTCATCTTAAGAGATCGTGCGATAGAGCTGTATCATAAGATCATCCCCTCCCTAATTGTGCGTTATAATTTCAGCAAAGCTGATGAAAGAAAAGGCTACGGCAGCCCAGAAGGGCAAGATGGTGGTTGAAGAAGGGCTTGAACGAGAGCCGTCTATAGATGTAGAGGAGGGAGAACCCCAAAATAAGGCCCCACCTCAGTTTTCCCATACTTCGCCCACTTTTGAAGATCAGAGGGGAGCTTCAACTTTAGCTTCGGCACCCCCCGTTCCTCCGCCAGACTCCTCGGGCCAAGAGATGAGACAGGCTATTCTTCTACTGACTCAATTGGTAACCGCTCAAGCTCAGCGGCAGGATGTGGGCCACGATAACAGGGGTTGGAGAAAGAGAGTTAGTTCTTCAGGGTTTGATCTTGAGTGTAGGGGTGCTCCGAGGCAACAATTCTCTAGGCACTCAGTTCGTGCAACAGGTGGTGCTCCTCCGCAGTTTCCTAGACCCAGATTTGATGGATCTACTTATTCTAGGTCACCCTAGAGTCTCAGAGTTTCTAGTTCTCGGACTCAGAGTGGTTCTAGTCAGACGAGATCCCAGGTACCACGATGTACTCAGTGTCGCAAGTTACATTGGGGACCGTGCTGCTTAGGCTCAGATGTTTGTTATGCCTCTGCTCGGCCAGGCCATATCATGCGCGACTGCCCATGGAGGCTTGGTAGAGATAAGGTTTGACCTATGGGGTTAGTAGTTGGATCTTCGTCATCGGTACGCCCTCAAAGGCCAAGGCCACAGATGTTAGTAGGTGGTGATAGAGACCAAAGAGGAACGCCCAGTCTAAGTAGATCCCAGCATCATATCCATGCGTTAGCTGAGCGACAGGATCTTGAGTCTTCCCCTGATATTGTCCCAGGAATATTGTCAGTATCCTTTTACGATATGTGTACATTAATTGATTCGGATCCTATGTTGTCATGTATCACCCCCGTTGTGATGATTGTGTTGAGGTTAAAAATATGAGCCAATCCGACAATTTGAGATGGCTATATTTGTTAGTAACCTAGTGATAGCCAGAATCGTGATTTACGAGTAAGTTGATTGACAGTGAGTGAATATAAATAATATGTGTATGTATATAGAAATTGGAATTCTAGACCGAGTGTGCAGGCACAACTTATGAGATAAGCTCTATTAATTATATCCTTTAATGGTAAGTGATCTTATGTGTCTGAGTTGCGTGTTATGTGTGTTTCGGTATATGTCCTATTGAGACATCGGACGTGTTTTCTGGGCTATGTGCAGGGTTGGGATTGTTATGCTTACAAGAGAAACTCTGCCGAAATTTTCCTAGAATCTAAAGGAGACAAGATATAAGCTTGTAATATGTCCTAACGAGAAAAGATGTTGTGCAACAAGGTAATGGCAGGACGAGATTAAGTTAGGAGTATAAGTGACAACTACAAAAGATGAGTAACAGTAATTATAAGAGCGACATTGATTTGGTAAAGAGAAATACTAGGGTAAATTAGGAATACTTGTAGTGCTAAAGCATGACATGGAAGAGAAAGGATAACTTCAATAGAGTGCGATACTGGAGTATTGATTGGACGGATAAGTGCGAGTAAGATACGATATGTTTACTAGCAAATAAAGTGACAGCACCTGAAGATAGAGGTACGAATATGAAGGGTTATAATGAATGTGAGTACGTTGATAAAATAATCTATATGGTAAGTGTAATAGGACTGATTAGAAAGAATAACAGGTTGAGTATGCTTGCTTCACGAGGTTATCCTATGTTATAAGCAGGCTTGCGAATGAGATCAAGAAGTGTCACTCTATAGAGTTGATTATGATCTGGGTATAATGAGAATGTAATAAGAATTGTAATGTAAAGTATAGCGAGGAGACGACTAAGGGTGTGACATGTTCTATATGAATAAAGAGTGAATACAAGAGTGAAACCAGCAAGCGAGTCATGAGGTAGTAGATGAGAAAGCTTAAAAGACCTTGTTAGGGGAAAGTCCAGCATAGGGATTCCTCAATGACAGAAATGATAGCCAGCAAAAAGGGGGAAGTCAACTTGAAAAAGAATCAGAGAAAAGTGATATGGCAAAGTAGCAGTAGTTTGTGATTGGTATAATCAGGAGTATGAGTGGTATCTTTAGCTGGATGTAAAACACCAAGACTACAGAAAGATGAATAACGAAATAGGATGATTATTAGGAAGAGGATCAACACAATAAGGGTGAGAGGGGATGATCAGAATGAACAAAATAAGTTTTGGTAGCAAAGAATGGATTGTACAAAGGTAGTATATTCTAAAGGACAAAGCGGTACTAAGTTGAGAATATGGTTCCTCATACGAAGAGTAAAGGATTGATCATAAACGGGAGAAAACAAGATAAATTGAGGAGGAAGGAATGTAAAGGAATAAGGATAGGAATAGGAAGAGAAGGGAATGCGCTGCAAAGTACGCGCACTTAAGAAGTAGTCGTGTTACGATTAAAGGAAAATGTATATCCTATGAATATCCTATGCCAAGTAGAACAAGTAAAGTATATGAAGTGATGAGCCGAAAGGAAAGAGATGATCATAAGTTATAATTTTACCGTACGACGATAAAGCGATAGAGTAAAGCTATCATCAATGACAAATATAATGCGATTATGATTGGTTTTGAAATCAGTGTTAAGTGCAAACAAGAGTAAAAGAATATGAGGCGTGAGGGGTATTAGTGGTTTATGAGACTTAGGCCCTGGAAAACAAAGATGGCGTTACAAGTGAACCTTGAGCGCCGATGAAGAGGGAAAGTGACATTATATGGATGGTATGGATAACTAGACCTACTACTGTTGTGAGCATCCCTATAGGACAGAAGTTGTTAATTGGAGCGGATTTAGACGTTGACTCATAACTACTAGATAAGCTAAGTAAAAGACATTCTTGTTCGGATTGCTATATCGGTTGCATTATTTGGTTACAAGACTACAAGGTGAGTAAGCTAAGACTTCACACATGAATTATTGCAACTATATATTATGGGAAACGATATGAATAAGATATAGTATAGTGAGGGGTATATGAATTCAAGCTTTGAAGGTGAGGCAACGGATTTGAGAACGATACAAGTAAAACCCTAAAAGGGGGGGAGCGAATAAAGAGGATACAAGTGTGAAGATTGAAATAATGGACCCTAAGATGTGACAGATATAGACTCTAAAACAAAGAGTGAGAGTTATGCAGCAATGAATCTAATGACTAGTAAATAAACGGATATAAATTGAGCAGACATCTGAGACTGTATGGGAGACCACTCGCGATGGCCTTGAACCACGTGACATTGAGAGCATATAACTCAAGAGGTATTGTAAAGGATGGCGGTGTTATACTACAATAAAGGAAGGAAGAGAGCACGACGAGATAACTTACTACAGATAGACAAAAGACTTTTGGTATGAATGACACCGAGCCTAGTCATGGTCGGATGCCCGGAACACCGAACCTTCGTGGTCGGGCATGCTATGTAAATGATATGTATATGAAAATGACCATGGATACGATATGTAAATGAGTACGATTATGGATACGGATGCAAATATGGATACATGAATATGTATAGATGTGTATGTACACGACTCACGCAAGGACAAGTATGTAACTTGCAAGTAATTATACGTCGCCAATGAAACCAAGTGGGTACTTAAAAGAGGAGTAAGAGGTAAACAAGAATAGCGTGGTCACGATACCCCCGGGTCGGTCGAAGGAAAATATATGGTAAATTGAGTTGAAATGTTGAGTTGGGATTATTGTTAGGGATACATAGGACAATTACTTGGAATATGACATAAGTACATGCTATACGCATACTACAGTAGCCCTAGGGTGTGACAACTTACGAATGCAATAAGATCACTGAACGAAGGGGAAGCTTAGTCCCCGATACATTAGGCCTTATGAGATTATGTGTGAAATAGGCAAGGTGGCTATGAATTTAGATATACCTCCTGATTTGGAGTCAGTTCACCTAGTTTCCCATGTCTCAATACTTCATAAATATGTTGGGAATCCTACTAGGATCATGCCAGTAAATGATGTTCAATTGACAGAGAAGTTGATCTATGAAGAGGTACCCGTTGCCATATTCGATAGGCAAGTACGGAGACTTCAAAATAAAGAAGTAGCTTCAGTCAAAGTCTTGTGGCGAAACAACAACCGGGAAGAAATGACTTCGGAAGTGGAAGAGAGTATGAAGTCCAAGTATCCGCATTTATTCCAACCCTCAGAAGAGGTTCAAAATGAAACACTAACACTATGAGGTACGTATGCTTACTTTTAATGCTTTTGGTCGTACGTGGCCATAGATATGTTGCTATTATGTTATGGCCCTGTGAGGAAATGATATTATGGGTTGTTGTGACAGGATGGTAGTTCCATATTACAGGAGAAACTCTGGCAAAACTTTCATAGAATCCCGAGTGTTTAACATTGGAGGACGAATGTTCCAAAAGGGGGGAAGAATGTTACACCTGCGAAAATTCCCCGTCAGCGTACAGTGAATAGGATAGCAAGGAACACGAGGTATACGATGATTTTTATAAGTAAGAAATAGCATTTGATGATCTTAATCGAGATTCAAAGACATTCGACCGAAAGGAAGAAGTTTGGTAAAGAAGATAAAGGGTATGTTGCGTGTCGGGTAAGAATTACGAGCGGCGAGTTAATGATGGCATAATGATATCTTGGAGACAAATAATAACATCCCTTATATTGGTATTGAGGTGCTAAACAAGTTTTGAGAATGTTCCATAAGGATTGGAGATCAAACAAGTCGACGAGAACGAAAACGGAACCACTGGGCATTATACGGCCCAACATACGGACCGTACAAATTATACTGGCCGTATGTTAGGCCGTATAATTGGTCAAGAGGGGCAGCACATTCTGGACCAAACATACGGTCCAACATACGGTCAGTAAAAAATATACGGACTGTATGTTGGTCCGTATAAGTTGATCGGGCCAGCTTTTAATTCAATATAAGGGACCCTTTTTCATTTCATTTTACTTCATTCCCACTCTCCCAAAGTCAAGAACCCTCTAGAATATTCACCATCACTCATCTACAAGAAAATCAAAGGAAATCCATGACCAATAACACCAAATCCATGAAAACAAGTATATGAAACTTAGTAAGAGTTCATCTATAATAAGAAATCTCAAGGGAAGTGAAGTAGGGTTTTGGTGCTAGAAGGATATCTCCACTCAAGGCTTGTTCATCCATCATCTAAGGTAAGTTTCATGACCTTATCATTTTGTTTAAGGTATTGGAAGGATAAGATACTTGAATTGTAGAAAGACATAGAAAATGGATCATAAATGAGTGAATAGTGTCATGGTTGAATAGGGGTTGGAGTGAACCATGAATGTTGATATGTTGTGATTATGAATACGTTATAAATGACGTTTAGACCATGAAATAAGTATTATATATGAGAAAACGCGATAATGAGTTATTATCATAATTGTGGAGAAATTGAAGAGAAATGGTGAATTGTGGTAAATGTATACAAATGATGATTGTTGTTTGCAATATTGTGAATGTTGATGTGAGCGTTTGGGAGTTGATATAGAGTTTGGGGAAAGTAGTATGAACGAAGGAAATGCTGCCCAATTTTCCCTAGAAATAGTAGCGCGTTCTTATAGTCGATTAACTAACATTAGTGCGAATTCTCTCTTGAAGGTAGAAACGTGACATTGAAGGAGAACAAGTGAACGCTAGACTAATTAAACGAGAAAGATATGTGAGGCTAGTCCTTTCTTTCTATGGCATGATTTTCCTTCCTCTTCATTATTCTCCTACATTCTGGAAAAAACTAAGAGTCTATGTTCATGAATAACCATATGAAATAACAGATCTATTATGAGTCCAATAATGATAATGATGAGTTTAAGCCTAAAGATTCTAGAGCTCATGATATGATGTTCCTATAAAGTTAATGATGTGTTCATTGTACACACTCACGTTATATATTATTTCCTTCAAGGTGAGGCAGAATATTTATAAATGCTCCATAATGGAATCGATGGTTCACGACCTTATGTCACCTCGATAAAGTATAGCCATCTTTGAGTTTCTATGCATGCATTATGATGAGTACATGTTGATGATATTACACCGCTCCTATCTGGCCGGGCAGCACCACTAAGGCGAGCGGCTTAAAGATGATTACATTGTGTCTATATGGCACGGGCAGCACCACTAGTGGGCGGCATGAGATGGTACCCCGGACGCGGGAGGCTTGGACGCAGGCTACTGATTATCACACCGTACCTACATGGACGGGAAGCTTATACATTTATGCATATATGATATGATGATGATTATGAGTAAGACAACATGTATTATTTCTTTTATAAATGACCATCAGATACAGATGTTTCTTATTGATGCTTCCTTTATCTCACTGACATATCATTATTGTGTATGCCTCTCATACTCAGTACAATGTTCGTACTGACGTCCGTTTTCTTTGGACGTTGTGTTCATGCCCACGGGTAGGCAGGGAGGTGATCTTGATCCAGACTCGTAGGAGCTAGTAGCTGATTTGAGAGCACTCCATAGTTCCGGAGGTGCCTTGACTATTCTTGTGTACATATGTATATTTTTGGCACGACGGGATCCTGTCCCATCCCTATGTCTAGCACTCTAGTAGAGGCTCGTAGATACGCAGTTGTGGGATTTATGGTCTCATGAGATAGCTATTATGTATATATATATATATATATATATATATCATTTTGATGGCCGAAAGGCTTATGCATATAAAAGTATTTATGATGTCAAACGAAAAATGATTTTCTTATGATTTGAGTATGAATTTGATAAAAGAACGTTTAATCAGCATGATGAGAAGTGGAACGAGTGGTGCTCGGTGGTTAATCCCCGGGTACCCATCACGGCCCCTAGTCGGGTCTTGATATGTAGCCAGCTTAGTATGGGCCGGAGGAAGAGCAAATCTATGCAAGGATTGAGGAGAAATATTATATCATAAGAGTGTAATAATGGTATACATATGAAATTTGGAGACCATATGGGTTGAATTGATTCATATGTCACTTGCCGAAAAGCCCTCGTTGTTGTAAGCTAAGTGGGGCCCACGCACGGGAGTTTTATAAGGGACATACGAAGAGATATATGAGTAGTACATGGAATGTTGAGCAAGTCCTAAGAAGGACCCATAAGACAAATATGGTATAAGCCATCCAAAAGGGCGATTTAAGGAAACATTTTCGGATGATCTGACTTGGAGGGGCCCAAACGCCATTATAAGTTTGGAATTTGGACAAATACTAGGCATGAAAGTTGTAGATAATTGAAAGAGCTTTCCAATCATAGGTCGTGGTCCCTCACATGATATCTGGATCAAAAGTTATGGCCATTCTACACCAGACTGTTTGAGCAGAAAATTTCTGCGAACCATTTGACGGCCCGCAGGAATTTTGACGCCCCGCAGAAAATTCTGCGGTCCGTCAAATTGACACAGCCCAGCGTCAAATGGTCACAGTGACCCATATTTTACTGGGCAGTTCTACGAGCCATTTTGACGGCCCGTAGGAATTTTGACGGCCCGTCAAAATTGGCGTAGAATTACCCGACGGGATTTTAAGTTCCCTTTTATATAATTTAGTCCACTTCATTTGGACATTTCATCTAACCAAATCAGACCCCAAAAGCTCTCTAAAAACCCTCTCTTCCACTCCATAAACTAATCCAAGCCAAAATCCAAGAGAGATTAATTATCATTAAGCAAGAATCAAGATACCCATGTGCTAGAGGTCTTGCTAGGGTTAATAAGCTACAAGAATTCTTTGGATATTGAAGCTAGGGTTTTCTTCAAGTGGAGTATTTCTATCCAAAACCCATTCCTACACTATCAAAGGTAAGTTTTATGATCAATTCATGATATTTAGAGTATTGAGGGGTTGAAAGACCTGGATTATAGAAGGAAATAGAAAATGGGTTACAAATATGGGAATAGTGACATTTTTGAGTTGTAGCTTAATATGAATCATGATTCTTCGTATGTTACGAGTATAGTTATGTTATTAATGACATTTAGAACATGGGATAAATATTATATATGAGAAAACGCGATAGTGAGCTATAATCATAATTGTGGAGAAATTAAAGGGAAATGGTGAGTTATGGGAAATGTAGATGAATGATGATTGTTGTTTGCGATATTGTGAATATTGTTATGAACGTTTGGGAGTTGATATAGAACATGGGAAAAGTTGTATAAACAAAGGAAATGCTGCCCAATTTTCCCTAGAAATAGTAACACGTTCTTATAGCCGACTAACTAATGTTAATGCGAATTCTCTTGAAGGTAGAAACGTGGGTATTGAAGGAGAACAAGCAAGCGATAGAATAGTTAAACGTAAAAGGTATGTGAGGCTAGTCCTTTATTTCTATGGTATGAATCCTATAACATGACTTTTCCTTCCTCTTCATGAATTTCTTACATTCCGGAAAACTAATAGCCATGTTCATGAATAACCACATGAGATAAGAGATTCATTATGAGTTCAATAGCGATGATGAAGAGTTTAGTATAACGATTCTAGAGTTTATGATATGATGTTCCTATGACGTTAATGGTGTCATTTATTGTAACCACTCACCTTATATACTATTTCCTTCAAGGTGAGGCAGAATACTTAAAAATGTTCCATAATGGAATCGAGGGTTCGTGACCTTAGGTCACCCCGATAAAGTATATCTATCCTTGAGTTATTATACATGCATTATAATGAGTATATGTTCATGAAATTACACCGTGCCTATATGGACGGGCAGACACACACCACTATAGTGGGCAGCTTATACCCCGGACGCGGGAGGCCTGGACGCAGGTTAATTAGTATCACACCGTACCTATAAGGACGGGCAGCTTATGCTTATACATTTATGCTTATTATGCATATATGACATGATGATGATTATGAGTAAGCCAGCATATCTGATTCTTTTATAAGTGACAGTTATATACAGTTGCTCCTTATTGACGCTTCCTTTATCTCATTGACATATTTTCATTGCTTGTGCCTCTCATACTCAGTACAATGTTCGTACTGACGTCCGTTTTCTTTAGACGTTGTGTTCATGACCACAGGTAGACAGGGAGGCGATCTTGATCCAGACTCGTAGGGGCTAGTAGCTGATTTGAGAGCACTCCATTGTTCCGGAGGTGCTTATGATTGTTTTTTGTGTACATGTATATTTTGGGCACGACGGGGTCTTGTCCCGTCCATATGTTTATTACTCTAGTAGAGGCTCGTAGATACGCAGTGTGGGTCTTATGGTCTCACGAGGTTGCTACTGTCTTTACATATATATATATATATATATATATATATATATATATTATTTTGATGGCCACAAAGGCTTATGTATATAAAGGTATTTATGTTTTCAAATGAAAGATGATTTTCTTATAATTGGAGTACAAATTTGATAAAAGAACGTTTAATGAGCATGATAAGTAGTAGAATGAGTAGTGCTCGGTGGTTAGCCCCGGGTACCCGTCACAGCCCCTAATCGGGTCGTGACATATACTTGTTGATTACCTGTTTATCTTACTTTATTGTCTGGATTATGTTAGCTAAACTTAGTCGGTCTGTGATACCTACCAGTACTGTGATTTTGTACTGACCTGCACTTGCTGCATTCTTTTGTGAATGCAGAATTCCAGGTTGGATCTACCTCCGTTTCTCGTGGTTGTTAGTCGCTCTGAGAGTTGCTTAGAGCCTACAGGGTGAGCACGAGACATCCGCCGCCTTGAAGACTCTTCTTTATTTATGTCTTATTTTCTATTCTGATACATACTCAGACTTGATGTATTATTGATATTCCAGATTTATAGATTCTAGTTAGATACTCTTGTATATATTAGAACAGACTCTGCGGTGTATTTTCCTTAGTTCCGCGTCTTTTCTATACTATCATCGTCAGATTTACATGATTTTATCTCTTCCGCTCATTTAATTATTTGTCTCTGCTTTTACTATTATTGGGTTAAGGGTTTACCTACCGAGGTGGGAAAGGTAGGTGCCCGCGCAACTTAGCTAAATTGGGTTGTGAAAAACTACCCCCATATAACAGCTATCTTCTTTTTTGGTAATATAATAATTAACCATCTTTATAAAAATAGAATATCTACGATTACCAATAATAAGTTTAGAGACTTTGACCAAATATTTGATCCTTGATTACACTATTTATGATAAAAATATCATATATATATATATATATATATATATATTGTCATCATTAAAAGATTTTCCTTCATTATACAAAGTATGATTAAGCTTAAAATTTGGCAATTAAAAATGAAAAATTAGATTTTATGCCTTTTTTCCCTATAACAGCAAAATATTATTTAAATATCAATGTTGTTATAGGTGTATAACAACAATTCTCTATAACGGCCTAAAAACTTCTGACCCAACGATGCTGTTATAGAGAGGTTTGACAATATATACTATAACCCCACGGGCGTTATAGACGCGTATACTTATATTGTATCTATATGGGTTATAGGGAAGGTTACGACGTTTATATGCACTACCACCTGATCAGCTGGTCATATGATGATAATTATGCCAACAGAGGCCGATGTGATACGATGGGATGCCCACAGAGGCTTGACAGGTGTTATATACACATATATACAGTACTCATGCATATCATTAGCCCTCAGAGGCAGTTCAGATATATAGGTTGCATTCCTTTATCCTATGTACTTCTATGTCTTTATTATGTTACTTTTATGCCTTACATACTTGGTACTTTGTCCGTATTGACGCCCCTTTCGCTTGGGGGATGCTGCGTTTCATGCCCGCAGGTTCAGGTAGATAGGGCGACAATCCGCCTCAGTAGGTTGTCGTTCAACTGATATTGGAGCATTCCACTTGTCTCAAAGTTGCTATTGTGTCTTGGTACGTTATATTTTTGTTGTACATATGGGTATGGCGGGGATCTGTCCTGACCTTATTATGTCATGTACTCTAGTAGAGGCTTGTAGACAGTCGTGGTACAGTTAGACATTGTATGGCTTTCTCGGCCTGTATTTTGTTGTATAGGTGTCTATGATGGCCTTGTCGGCTCGTACAGTTATGTCTAGCATGGTTATATGCATATGTCCTTTCGGGCTCATCCTTTTTCAGTATATTCCTCTTATGAACTCGCAGCTTTCCATCTGATAACCCTCGTGGTCCACCCTTGTGTACAATTACAATATGAAAGCATGTTTTAGCGGTGCTCGGCAGGTAGGGCCCGGGTGCCCGTCATGGCACTCCGGTTGGGTTGTGACAAAATGTTATCATCGTAATTGATTGTAGAGCTATCATTGGACGTTGTGGACACTATTAGCGAGATTTTAGGTATATCTCTTTTTGAACTTATTAAATGCCTCACACTAAAATAATTACCTTATGCTTGTTAATGTAAATGCTAAGATTATCCTAATGTCAGAGTTACTTGATTCTCCTCATGCGCTATTCATATTGCTTTGGGTTGCCTTTCCCTTCATGTACCCCTTTGACGTTTGATTCAGTTAAGTTTTACATACATGTGCTATTCCACAGTACTCACGTCCCTTTTGCCTGGTACACTACATTTCATGATGTAGGTACGGATACTCAGGGTGACATGACTCCACACTAGGCTTTCCGCACTCTTCAGCTATTGGTAAGCCTTACTTGATGTCTGTAGCGTAAGTTTCCTTTATTCGATGTTTATAGCTATTTTGTGTATGTCGGGGCCTTGTCCCGATAAACGTTGCTTTTCATGTTTATGTCTTAGAGGCTTTATAGGCTAGTTGTTCAGTTATGCATACGTTGACAGTATCCTGATTTTGGTTTTTATGTCATAATATTTTGAACCTAAAGTAACCTATATGAACAAGAATCTTTTAAAAGACCTTACATTAAACTATCCATCTTATGCTATTTCATCTACGTCTCAAGCTCTATGTTCATGTAATGTTGGTTCGCTCAGCCAATAAATGCATTGGGTACCGGTTTGCCTAGGTCAAGATTCGACGTGACAGCCGATCCCCCAAATTTGACTTGAAAGAGTAAGTTTTTGTCGTTGTTGTTGAAAATTAAGGACCCGCTAGGGAATTTATTCCAGACCTGCCTGCCACAAGGTCGAAAAGATTGAACCATCAGTCATTCACAACCATTGATGAAGGATTCCTCGAAAAGTTAAGAACTAGTAAACTTTTTTAGATATCGAATGACGATTTTAATCTATTCTCAATAAGTCTTGGTGTAATAGTTAATTAATAAGTTAAAGTGAAAGTGTAGAAATGCTTTAAGTTCATCAGAATGCAGATTGTGTTTGGTTAGACTTTAACTAATATTTGGTCTTCTCTTATTAGTGTGCATTAGATATTCGATGCAACTTCATACAATGTGAATATTGTATATATTTGTTAGGGATGATCTATAGTATGTTAAAAATGACTGGCAGCCTAATTTCACTAGTTTAATTTTTTTTTTTTGGGATGATATATTTACTGAACTGTGGGGAATGGAGAATAAAAATGTACCATTTCAAATAACTTAGGAGCAAAGTTGATCCATTTCTGTCCAAGTTGAGGAAATCCTATTTTGAGTCAGCCTATTTTATTTTCATTAAGATTAACGCGTCTCAATTTGAATGCACATCAGAATGATTAAGATTATTTCTCAAGATCTGAACACTAAATGATTAAGATCGTTTGTTTTAAAACATATGAATGTACATAATGTATTTATTTAAACAAAATCAATGTACAACTCAAATAAAAAAATAACTAAATATTAGAAAATAAATATAGATTTAATAAAATAAAAATATTATTTCACAAGAAAATAAAATATTTATATTTGTTGGTGATGGTGGAGATGTTTTGTAATGGTGGTAATGGCTGGTGCTAGTGGGTGGTAGTGATAGTTGTGATTGTAGAGATGGTTGGTGTTGTAGTAACTGGTGCAATGGTTGCAATTTATAGTGGTGATGGTGGTTGTGATGCTGGAGCTGGTAATTGTGGACAGAATGTTAGCAAAAATTATTCTTACAAAAATACCTCGCAATAATATTAAGATACATTCAAACCAAATAAGTTCTTAGATCTTAATATAAACAAACTCACTTAATGGCCTACAGTGCGAACCATTCAGATTTAGACCTAATTTGTTTGCACTTAAAGAAGGTCTGAATCTAAATTTGAATGCTTCAGACCTTAGCCTATTAGATTCATTTGTTTAGATTAAGATCGAAGCACTTATTTGGTCAGTTTAGGTCTTAATCATTAAGATCTTGAACAAAGTCTTAACATCATCAAGATGTATTTTTGTATGGACAGATCCACTCCCTCCCCCACCCCATGTCACGACCCGACTAGGGGGCCGCGACGAGCACCCGGTGCTAGTCCACCCGAGCACCCCTTAGCTTACACTTATGCTTGCATCTAGGTGACCACATAATTAAACATACACTTCCTTTCATTTATCAAACTAGTCCCATTTGGACAACAACATCTATATGTCATCATAGGCATCTATGCCACATTAACATACATGAGCCGACAAGGCTAACAAAATGATATGCAAAACATAGGCCGACAAGGCCAGACATATCTAACCATATACACGTGACTACGAGCCTCTAAGAAGAGTATGACATAACACATGAGCGGGACAGGACCCCGCTATGCCCATAATTATATACACAAAAGAATAGGTACCCAAAAGCTACGACTCCGAATGAAATGGAGCTCTGCTATGAAATCCCTGAAAAAGCAGCTATGGATCAAGTATGTCTCCCTGTGCACCTGCGGGCATGACGCAGCGTCCACAAATAAAAGGACATCAGTACGAAGAATGTACTGAGTATGTAAAGCATGATCAATATCGACATAGAAGCATAATAGACAACATGTGAAGTAGCATAGGAAGGGAGACAATAATATCATCATCATGGCACTTACTTGCTTCCCATAGGGACATTTCATTTCTATTGCGTATCCGCATGCATACATCCATATCCGTACTTAATTACGCTCACAATTATTTACATCTCATATACATAACATATTCGTACTCTTAACGATGTCATATACATAGTATATACACATATATACATATATACATAGCGTGCCCGACCATGAAGGTTCGGTGTTTCATAAATACTTGGCCAACCAAGGCTCAAGGTTATATCTACCTGGCCCTACCAAGGCATCAGGGTTACCCGTACCGTCTGCAGACGTGCGCGCGTTACGTAATCATATACATACTCTATATACATCCATATACATATATTCTACCCGGCGTTATAAGCTTGGGGTTGCATTATAGCCCTTCATAGGCACACATACGTATAATAGCCCATAGGCACCTTTAGCATCATTATTATTATCATTATCATTACTATCAATATCACTATAATCGTCGTTGTCATTACATCTATCTTATGGCCTTACTCGTCATATGAGGAACGTAGTACAATCGTAGTACATATCAAGGATCATAAGCTCAGTAGCTTTTTGAGAATAGAATCATTTGGAGCACATCATGAGCTCATAGAAGGATAAATGATTGGCCAAGGAACCATGCCTTATGAAAGAAGGGTTAGCCTCACATACCTTTTCCGTCGCACTATTCTATACTTGCACGTTCTCTTCCGAAGCTCACGTTTCTACCTTCATTAAAGTCATATTATCATGAGAGTTGCTAATTAGCACACATGGCTAGAGCTAGAGAAAATCGGACAGCATTTCCTTTATTTATACGACATTCCTCCATATCGTATTCCAACTACCAAACGTTAACAATACATTCCCTATATCATAACAATAGCCTTTAATCATCTACATTATCCACATTCCTCAATTTACTTTCATTTCTTCATATTCAAGATCATAATGCATGATTTCGTCCATTCACATACAATGTCTATTTCATGATCTCAATGTCATTTATAACCCATTCATGTCACAACACAACAATAATCATGATTCAATTCAAACTATTTCACAAAACGTCACTATTAATCCTTCATGACCCATTTTGCTATACTCTTCTACAATCCGAGTATTTTAACTCCCAAATACCTTAAACAACATATAAATATCATGAATCTTACCTTAGATTTCGTAGGAGCAAGCCTTAGTTGATAATACTCCACTTGAGCAAAAACCCTAGTTTTCTTCCATTTGGATTTCTTGACTTGAATGGCCTTTAATGGGTTTCCTTTCTCTTAATTCACTTGATTTATGTTGTTGATGACTTATAAGCCTTGAAAACTTGTATAATTAATGTAGAGAGATGTTTTAGAGAGAAGGATGAAATGTGGAAATGATTTCATGAATTGGTCCCATATTTAATAACCCATCACTGATCTGTCGGGTTCATTATACGGTCCATTATACGGTCCGTATAATTAATCGTAAAATGTGCCTTTTCCTTCACCCTTCACTGTGACCATTTTACGGTCCATTATACGGGCCGTATAAATTTATACGGTCCATATAACTGACCGTAAAATCCCACCAGTGAGCAACCTTTTCTGTGATGGTTTTACGGTCCATTATAAAGTCCGTGAAACATTATACGGTCTGTATAATGAGCCGTATGACCCATTAGTCCACTGAACTTATTCTCGTCACTTCGTTTGATCTCCGATCCTTATGGAACCTTCTTAACACTTGTTCAACACTTC